>NC_081240.1:4856681-5179181 GCF_902713425.1 Acipenser ruthenus | reverse complement strand
TCATGTCACGTCAAACATTATAGTTAAAGAGTTATAGGCACAAATCTAACAACAGTAAAACAAAGGCAAAAATAGCTAAAGAGTTAAGAACCCTCAAGATGAACGTGATGTTTTCTTTATAAAAAATAGGATTTAATTATAGAATAGAGGGAAGACTTTCAAATATAAGAACATAAGAACATAAGAAAGTTTACAAACAAGAGGAGGCCATTCAGCCCATCTTTCTCGTTTGGTTGTTAGTAGCTTATTGATCCCAGAATCTCATCAAGCAGCTTCTTGAAGGATCCCAGGGTGTCAGCTTCAACAACATTACTGGGGAGCTGGTTCTAGACCCTCACAATTCTCTGTGTAAAAAAGTGCCTCCTATTTTCTGTTCTGAATGCCCCTTTATCTAATCTCCATTTGTGACCCCTGGTCCTTGTTTCTTTTTTCAGGTCAAAGAAGTCCCCTGGGTTGACATTGTCTATACCTTTTAGGATTTTGAATGTTTGAATCAGATCGCCACGTAGTCTTCTTTGTTCAAGACTGAATAGATTCAATTCTTTTAGGCTGTGTGCATACGACATGCCTTTTAAACCCGGGATAATTCTGGTTGCTCTTCTTTGCACTCTTTCTAGAGCAGCAATATCCTTTTTGTCACGAGGTGACCAGAACTGAACACAATATTCTAGGTGAGGTCTTACTAATGCATTGTAGAGTTTTAACATTACTTCCCTTGATTTAAATTCAACACTTCTCACAATATATCCGAGCATCTTGTTGGCCTTTTTTATAGCTTCCCCACATTGTCTAGATGAAGACATTTCGGAGTCAACATAAACTCCTAGGTCTTCTATCTTTCTATATATTGAGCAAGTTATTATAACACAGGCACAGGCATTCTGCCTTTACCATATAAGGAGATTACAGAGGTATAGCATCAAGTGTAAATCGCCCTGGGTAAGGGTGTCTGCTAAAAACTAAATTATAGTAATCAAGTTGATACATCCAGCCTTGGTGTTTCTCAGAAACAAATTAACAGATGCATCCTGTTATTTAAGGGAACCACAACTACAAGCTAACCAGGAATTCACTTCTATTATTAACCCATGGATGAACTTCTGCTTGGGCAGATAATTTTATAAAAGACAATACAGACTCTGAGAGCATTGTTAGATTCAACAATACATGTGATTAATATTGTTATAATGTTTATATGATTAGAATCACAAATAATCACATATCTCATATCCTTACAGTTGCAACACAGGCAAATATAATAAAGTAATTTATAAAATATACAATAACCTACATAATAGGATATTTATAATATGTAATTAACACGTCCTATAAGATACTTTATAATAGCTTTATAAATTGACCTTGACATTTTCACAAAATATTGTTATAAGTGGGCAAATGACATGTTATATATTACATTATAAATACTGTTATAATCTATATTATGACATTTTTATAACATTTTGTAGCAGCAAAAAAACATGTTAAAAGTGTATTATAACAGTCTTATTATTTCTAATCATACTTTATAATGGTTAATCGCATAGCCAATAACATGTTTATAGATTGTTTATAACCACATATAACGGATACCTAAAGTGTTACCAAATACTTTAAATTCGGTTTTGAGAACATTTAATTTCTAGACCTCTCAGAACTACATTTCACACCATCAAACTGCATTTCCAGGTATATGTGAAGCCATCTTGAAGCAGGGAATGCAATTTAAAAGTTTTTAGAAAAGTGGAAAAAATGTAAAAAAAAAAAAAAAAAAAAAAAAAAAAAAACAATATACACACACCTTACGTAAACAGTTGTAGCAACACATGGGAACATGTAACACAAGTAAATAAAAAAGGTCCTTATGTACCCTTTAAGTTGTTGTTGTAGATATAAACTCAGATAACCTGTATTACCAATGTTGATTTGTTTGTAAAAGTTCCCTTGAGTGAACATAAAAGTTTGACATGAGGCAAAGACTTAAAATAATCTCTGGATGCAAAACACTTTAATGACTTTAAGCATAATATACATTCATTAAGATGTGTGGGTATTGAAAAAGTAACTATAGGTAGAAGGGGTGAGGATTTAAATAGGAAACTTTTACAATGCGCATGGGTGAAAGTACTCCATCTGTAGACGGAATTCCATCAAATCTGGGGAGGGGGCAATATAGAGCGAATCTTACTACGACCAAATCTCTATCACACTGCCCTAAACAAATACTGTAGAAATCATGGAGCTCCATCCATCAAAATGCGGCACATTTACAACGTGACAGCTGCTTGGTGCAAATAGAAATATGTGTATCTATTATATGATGAAGAGTTAACGGAAAGTGGGGTGGTACAGATCACGTGGGCTGTGATTAGAGACTAGTGACAGCCGTAAAGATACAGCAAACTTCCATGTATGTATACTACCCATTAATAAGAAGAAATCGTTTTGATTTGGTGTGGTAAAAAAACCCACTATCGAATCAATGGTGTGATCAAAACATTTTTTTAGAATGGGCTGTAGTAATACTTTAACAATAACAATGATTTGATTGAATCTTGTGCTGTTTAATTATCCAGTATATTTAATATTCAAAACACAACAAAATGCTTTTTTAAAATGATTTACTATAGTTGAACTCTTGTTGAAGTCTGATAGTATCCTGGAGATGTCATAAAGTGCCAAACCATTTACTACTATTAGTATCAATGTGGAACGTTATGATGCAATGAGGAAAAGCTACAGGAGCTGGGAATGATTAAAAAATAATACAACTGACACTTGTGTGTCTGTGCGGGGGAATCTGTTGCAAGAAGCACGTCTGTGTTTTTTTTTTCATACTGCAGTTGCAGCCAGGATTGTATTGTTTTGGTGTAATACAATTACAGTAGATGCCACTCTTTTGTTGAGGCTCTTCGGTTTGCTGGTGCTTTGTGAAATAGCCTGCCTGATTAATTTAACAACTGGCTGGGAAAAGAAACAACTAAATTGTGTGGAAACCAATCAAATAGCAAATCAACTTCGATTCAATTTAACCACACTCACCTGGTACTAATCACACAGAACCTCACCTAATTCAAACACCAACTTACAATGTTACTGAATGTAGTTAATTTAAAATTACCTGAAGCAGAAGCTTACCTATCTGCCTCAGACCCCAGTTACCTGTAGACTGACCACAAGTAGATTCACTCGGCTTAAATAGGTTCCAACCTCACTTTGCAAGGGAACTGGCAACAGCTACTAACTGCTCTAGAGACAATACTTTCACATTGTTTGCCCTTTATACCGGACTACCAGGTTTAGAAATGTGTTCTGTGAAGGGATTTCGGGACCATGCTTTGTGCTGAGCTTGCTTGTATGCGCGACTGCCAGGTGATGTCCAAACATGATCTCAATAATTTACTGAACTTTCTTGCTGCAACCTACATACAGCTTGTGTATAAAATAAGCAAACAAATATAAGACTTTAGTTCTCGCTCAGTAGTGCAATGAACAGATTGTAAGTGTACAACTCCTTTGGTACACACTGTTGGTACCTTCCATCTGCAAGAATAGAAGCTTGACAATCTTGGAGGTTGAAATCCTGTACATTTCGAACCACTGTCTTCCTCAATTTGCAATGAAATTGAGCAACACAGCTGACAATACTTATGTTGGTTGCATCATTTTTAGCAGATTTGACCCAAATGTATTGTTTATTGCAATTGGAACCAACTACCTGCTTTAATAAAAAAAAAGTTTGAAATAATTTCAATGAGCATTTTTTAAATTGTAAGCTCAACAGTTACAAAGTAACCTGGAGTTTATCTTGCGTGTCCACAGTGTATCTAAAGCAAAGGGTTCTGTGTGAAGTAATTTATTCCAAAGTGATATGATTTATAATTAGCACTATTTCATTAAAATAATGACACCATATACAAAATACATTTTTAATCGGATTCAGAATCAATGACTATTTAAAAAAAACAAAACACTTTTCCTTTCATTTTACTTTCACCACTAAAGTTTATGCAGTCCTGTTTGAATGTTGCCATACAGTTGCCATACGTCCTAATATACAATCCCATGGTGAGATATTACTATTAGAAAAAAATAACAAATACATACTTTATTATTACTCAATCAGGGTTCTTAAAATGATATATATATATATATATATATATATATATATATATATATATATATATATATATATATATATATATATATATATAAACTCACAGTGCAAGAGCTATTAAAGTGAATATACGTTTTCTTCATTTGCTAGCCATGTTTGCTTCACACTTGTCATGGATTGGCCAGCATTAGACAGTTTGGGTTGGGTCAGTGCTAGGCACAAACTCTGTGATTACGGCCCCAGATGATGTATAGATAAAAAGGAGCTCTCTAAAAACCAGCATCAAAAGATATAAACCATCTCCCAAAAATGCAAATACTTGGTAGATATGAAAAACTGAAGGGAATTGCTGAAACATTTCAAATAACTTTGTGTGTTTAATATGTGTGGGTAGGTGTGTAGCCTAAGAACTTGCTAACAGCAATAAAAACAAGTTCATCCATGCAAGTCTCCATCTGTTTCTAGTTTTCAACAGTTATATGATTCAAAAGAAGCAATTGACAAGTGGCAACACAAATAAAGGTATAACTTGCTCATGCATGCTGCGTTGGTTTGATAATTATTATTATTATTTATTTCTTAGCAGACGCCCTTATCCAGGGCGACTTACAATCGTGAGCAAATACATTTCAAGTGTTACAATACAAGTAATACAATAAGAGCAAGAAATACAGTAACTTTTGTTCAAGCAAAGTACAAGTGAGACAAACCACAATTCAATAATACAGCAGATAATAGTGATAGTTACATAAGGATATGATTAAATGCAAAATAGTACAGGTTAAACACTTGGCAGATTACAGTATTCTGAAGTACGGGATTAAAAGCAGTAAAATAGGGGGCAGATAAGAGCAAAATAAAGCATATTTAAATGAAGGGTGATAGTGTCCCAGGATACAAACAGAGGAGTTCTACAGGTGCTGTTTGAAGAGGTGAGTCTTAAGGAGGCACCGGAATGTGGTCAGGGACTGGGCAGTCCTGACATCTGTAGGAAGGTCATTCCACCATTGCGGAGCAAGGGTGGAGAAGGAGCGGGCTCTGGGGGCGGGGGAGCGTAGCGGAGGTAGAGCCAGTCTTCTAGTGAAGGCGGAGCGGAGAGGTCGAGTGGGGGTGTAGGGAGAGATGAGGGTCTGGAGGTAGCTGGGAGCAGTCTGGTCAAGGCATCTGTAGGCTAGTACAAGAGTCTTGAACTGGATGCGAGCGGTGATCGGGAGCCAGTGGAGTGAGCGGAGTAGTGGAGTAGCGTGGGCGAAGCGAGGCAGAGAGAACATCAGACGGGCAGCAGAGTTCTGGATGAGCTGGAGCGGACGGGTGGCGGACGCAGGGAGGCCAGCCAGGAGGGAGTTGCAGTAGTCTAGGCGGGAGAGTACCAGGGCCTGGACCAGGAGCTGGGTAGCGTAGTTGGTGAGGAAGGGTTGGATTCTTCAGATGTTGCTCAGGAAGAATCGGCAAGTGCGTGCCAGAGTGGAGATGTGCTGGGAATAAGAGAGGCAGGGGCCCAGGGTGACTCCGAGGTTCTTAGCGGAGGAAGAGGGAGAGAGTGTGGTAGATTCCAGAGGAACAGAGATAGAGATATCAGAGGAGGGGGAGGAGGGAAAGAAAAGGAGGTCAGATTTAAAGAGGTTGATTAGGAATCATGCCCATGGCTACAATCAAATTGACGCAGCATGCATGAGCAAGTTATACTTTTGTTTGTGTTGCCACTTGTCAGTTGCTTCTTTTGTACTCACAAAGCACTTCTATTGTTAATTCCTGAGGTTTTTCCATCACGCAGCCCTTGCTCCTGTTCTGTGAATTAGGATATTATGTTCCTAATTTTTTTCGAAATTGTAACTGTGTTGAAATACACTTTATTTTAATATTTATTTAAAAGGTTTTCTTTTTTTAAAGGCATGTTCAAAACACTTGCCAAGTAGTGCCAGCTATAGCTATAACTATGGCTGGTTGTGTGTGTGTAGCACACCTGTCTGTCTGATCTGTATTCCCTGCTTGGAGACTGCTTAAAAAAATACTGTATTGTCTAGCTGGTTACCTGCAATTGAGCATAGTGCATTTAATAGTCGTAGATCGTGAGTAGCATTAGCGATAACAGACCCAGGCTTGTTCTATTCAGTGAAAGAGGCATTTGTTGCCATAGAAAGGTCTATTTTGGGATCAAAGAAAAGGTATGTTTCTTACTTGGCATGCCTGTGGGGGACTGTCACAAAGACGGCCGGAGTGGGTGGCGTCAGACCAGAAACAGGAACACAAACGACAGAGAGATGGGGTTTTGGTGAGGCTGAACGCGTGATCGCGTTCAGCATTTAATAAACAGAACAGAAAATAAAAGGTTGGAACAGACAAAAACACTGGACACGGCACTACACGCCAAAATAAATAGACAAACAAAACGGACTACACAGACAAACGGTGCACGGAGACAAACAAACACGGTGAGTGAAAACACTTAACTATTCTTCTTCTTATTATTATTACCTCCGTCTCCAATCCCGTTCTCCACTCACTGAACACCTAACCACAAGTGACTAAAACGTGCATCTATATATACTGTTGTGCTGGGATTCAATTACTAATTAATTACTCACTTGAATCCCAGCACGTGAATTCATTACGTGCAACCCCGTGCCACACGTTATATTTTAAATGCACGTGCGTGATGTGCAATCCCGTGCCTAACTATAAATCTACACTTTTTAAATACACGTGAAACACAGACCCGTTTATATCCCGTGTACCAATGACTATACACCAACATTTACACACGCAACATACAACACAAAACACACAATTGCACACAGGGGCGGGGCACATTGCCACATATACCCCCCCTTGTGCGCAGCACACATGGCCTCAACGGCCACCTCCCCCCTTAAAAACCCAGCAGTCCAGGACAAAGTCTCGGGCTGGGAAGGGAGGCTTCAGTGGGCCCATGGCTGGCCATGCTGTCAGCACCCCTGCCGGTAGTGGCACGGCTGACAGCCTGTTGGTCCCGTCCTGCAGCGAAAAAGCTGCGGGGGCAGGTGGTCCCCCGACCTCCCCCTTCTTCGTAGCCGGCAGCTCCCTCCTGTGGGGCTCCGGCCACAAGAACTCCTGCAGCGAAACTGCTGCTGGGGAAAGTGGTCTCCAGACCTCGTCCCCCTTCTTTGTAGCCGGTAGCTCCCTTTGGTGGGGCTCCGACCACAGTACTACCGGCAGCGAAGAAGCTGCAGTGGGAGCAGGTCTCCGGACCTCCCCCACGATCTCCGGCAGCGAAACTGCTGCAGTGGGAGCAGGTCTCCTGACCTCCCCCACGATCTCCGGCAGCGAAACTGCTGCTGGGGTTGGTGGTCTCCAGACCTCCTCCCCCTTCTTCGTGGCCGGCAGCTCCCCTTTCTGGGGCTCCGGCCACCGTACTCCCTGCGGAGGTACGGGCAGCAGAGGCAGCTCCTGCTCCTCTGCTCCGGGCGGTGGCGGGGGCAGAGGCAGCTCCAGCTCCTCTGCTCCTGGTGGTGGTGGTGACAGAGGTAGCTCCAGCCCCTCTGCTCCTGGCGGTGGTGGAGGCAGAGGCAGCTCCAGCTCCTCTGCTCCTGGCGGTGGTGGAGGCAGAGGCAGCTCCAGCTCCTCTGCTCCTGGTGGTGGTGGAGGCAGAGGCAGCTCCAGCTCCTCTGCTCCTGGCGGTGGTGGAACCAGCAGGTATTCACCCTCTGCTGGTGGAGGTGGGAGGGGCCAGCAGTCCTCCCACTGCGGTGAAGGTGGAACCAGCAGGTATTCGCCCTCTGCTGGTGGAGGTGGGACCAGCAGGTATTCACCCTCTGCTGGCAGCTTGGGTCCTAGGGCTGTGGAAGCCCCGACTTCCCTCTCTTCGGGCTGTGGACGCACCGACTCCTCCCTTTTGGGCTGTGGACGCCCCGACTCCTCCCTGTTGGGCTGTGGACGCCCCGACTCCTCCCTGTTGGGCTGTGGACGCACCGACTCCTCCCTGTTGGGCTGTGGACGCACCGACTCCTCCCTGTTGGGCTGTGGACGTTCGGGCTCCCCCCACTCAGGCGTAGGACGTTCGGGCTCCTCCCACTCAGGCGTAGGACGTTCGGGCTCCTCCCACTCAGGCGTAGGACGTTCGGGCTCCTCCCACTCAGGCGTAGGACGTTCGGGCTCCTCCCGCTTGGGCTGTGGACGCTCAGGCTCCTCCCGCTTGGGCTGTGGAGGCAAAACCAGCAGGCATTCTTCCTCTGCTGGTGGAGACGGGGACAGCAGGCATTCTTCCTCTGCTGGTGGACCTGCTACCTGGGCTGCTGTTCCACTTATAATTGCCTCCAGGTAGCTGAGGACCAACCCCACACCTTCCTCCCAGGTGCTTACAGTCTGTTCCCTTGCATATGCCTCCCATCGCTCTCTGTCCATAAACTCCAGGAACTGGACGACTACTGGGATAGACTGGGCCTCCAGCCCAGCATTTTCCAGCATCCAGTCCCGCACTTTGATGGCGTCTTCTGCCATTTTTTTTTTTTTTTTTTTTTTTTTTTAAATCCAAAACTGCGGTTCCTGCTCTGGCCTGAGTCCTGGAGGCGCTGTCGATCCCACGCAGGACACCACGTGTCACAAAGACGGCCGGAGTGGGTGGCGTCAGACCAGAAACAGGAACACAAACGACAGAGAGATGGGGTTTTGGTGAGGCTGAACGCGTGATCGCGTTCAGCATTTAATAAACAGAACAGAAAATAAAAGGTTGGAACAGACAAAAACACTGGACACGGCACTACACGCCAAAATAAATAGACAAACAAAACGGACTACACAGACAAACGGTGCACGGAGACAAACAAACACGGTGAGTGAAAACACTTAACTATTCTTCTTCTTATTATTATTACCTCCGTCTCCAATCCCGTTCTCCACTCACTGAACACCTAACCACAAGTGACTAAAACGTGCATCTATATATACTGTTGTGCTGGGATTCAATTACTAATTAATTACTCACTTGAATCCCAGCACGTGAATTCATTACGTGCAACCCCGTGCCACACATTATATTTTAAATGCACGTGCGTGATGTGCAATCCCGTGCCTAACTATAAATCTACACTTTTTAAATACACGTGAAACACAGACCCGTTTATATCCCGTGTACCAATGACTATACACCAACATTTACACACGCAACATACAACACAAAACACACAATTGCACACAGGGGCGGGGCACATTGCCACAGGGACAAGCCAAAGGGGCAATTTTAAAATCACACAAAACAAAAAATCACCACTTAAGAGATGAACTCTGCATCACAGCCAAACTTCTGAGAAATGTAATCTAGTGACAACAGGGCATGTCAGTTTCTCCTTTAGAAAATTGAACACCGCTACCTCCGTGATTTAATCCAATCCAAATCGGTCATGTCAATGTGTGACGGGGTATGCCCGTCCCTATGTTTATTTTGTATTTTGTATTATTATTATTATTGTGAATTGTGTTTTCTTATGATTTATTTGTTTTGTGTTTGATTTTAAAAATGGTGTTTTGTTTTGCAGCATGGATGGGGTTAAAATTCATCATCCAGCTAAACACGTGCGTAATGTGGCCATCTCCAAATTAATTAAGTGATTACGAATTTACAGATGGCCAAGTATACAGACGTGCTCAAATTTGTTGGTACCCTTACAGCTTATTGAAATAATGCTTCATTCCTCCTGAAAAGTGATGAAATTAAAAGCTATTTTATCATGTATACTTGCATGCCTTTGGTATGTCATAGAATAAAGCAAAGAAGCTGTGAAAAGAGATGAATTATTGCTTATTCTACAAAGATATTCTAAAATGGCCTGGACACATTTGTTGGTACCCCTTAGAAAAGATCATAAATAATTGGATTATAGTGATATTTCAAACTAATTCGTTTCTTTAATTAGTATCACACATGTCTCCAATCTTGTCATCAGTCATTCAGCCTATTTAAATGGAGAAAAGTAGTCACTGTGCTGTTTGGTATCATTGTGTGCAACACACTGAACATGGACCAGAGAAAGCAAAGGAGAGAGTTGTCTGAGGAGATCAGAAAGAAAATAATAGACAAGCATGGTAAAGGTAAAGGCTACAAGACAATCTCCAAGCAGCTTGATGTTCCTGTGACAACAGTTGCAAATATTATTAAGAAGTTTAAGGTCCATGGAACTGTAGCCAGCCTCCCTGGGCGCGGCCGCAAGAGGAAAATCGACCCCAGATTGAACAGAAGGATAGTGCGAATGTTAGAAAAAGAACCAAGGATAACTGCCAAAGAAGTACAAGCTGAACTCCAAGGTGAAGGTACGTCAGTTTCTGATCGCACCATCCGTCGCTTTTTGAGCGAAAGTGGGCTCCATGGAAGAAGACCCAGGAGGACTCCACTTTTGACAGAAAAACATAAAAAAGCCAGACTGGAATTTGCTAAAATGCATATTGACAAGCCACAATCCTTCTGGGAGAATGTCCTTTGGACAGATGAGTCAAAACTGGAGCTTTTTGGCAAGTCACATCAGCTCTATGTTCACAGACGAAAAAATGAAGCTTTCAAAGAAAAGAACACCATACCTACAGTGAAACATGGAGGAGGCTCGGTTATGTTTTGGGGCTGCTTTGCTGCGCCTGGCACAGGGTGCCTTGAATCTGTGCAGGGCACAATGAAATCTCAAGACTATCAAGGCATTCTGGAGCGAAACGTACTGCCCAGTGTCAGAAAGCTCTATCTCAGTCACTGGGCATGGGTCCTCCACCAGGATAATGACCCAAAACACACAGCTAAAAGCACCCAAGAATGGATAAGAACAAAACATTGGACTATTCTGAAGTGGCCTTCTATGAGTCCTGATCTGAATCCTATCGAACATCTATGGAAAGAGCTGAAACTTGCAGTCTGGAGAAGGCACCCATCAAACCTGAGACAGCTGGAGCAGTTTGCTCAGGAAGAGTGGGCCAAACTACCTGTTAACAGGTGCAGAAGTCTCATTGAGAGCTACAGAAAACGTTTGATTGCAGTGATTGCCTCTAAAGGTTGTGCAACAAAATATTAGGTAAGCGGTCCCATCATTTTTGTCCATGCCATTTTCATTTGTTTTATTATTTACAATATTATGTTGAATACAAAATCAAAAGCAAAGTCTGATTTCTATTAAATATGGAATAAACAATGGTGGATGCCAATTACTTTTGTCAGTTTCAAGTTATTTCAGAGAAAATTGTGCATTCTTCGTTTTTTGTGGAGGGGTACCAACGAATTTGATCACGTCTGTATATTAAAAGCGGTGGTGGAGAGTAGGAGAGTGAACGAAAAAGTTGATGAAGAGAACTAACTATAAGACGACAATTGCTACGTGTGCTGGATTTGTACCAGCACGGTACTTGTTTTATTTTCTATATGTTTGTTTGTTTGGCCATTGAGCCCTTTTGTTTATGTGTTTAGTGTTTTGTTTATTTATTTAATAAATACAAATGCATTTACGTCTCACCCCGCAGTACTTCGTTGTGTGTATTTCCTGGCCTGATGTCACCCACCCAGCCATCTTGTGACAGTGTCACAGATGACCTTTGGTAAAGTTGACAAGTATTTCTGGGGTTGGGCCTTGAAAGGGGGCAGAGGCAACAAATCATTAAATGGAACACGGCACGCAAAGCAAAAGGAAAAGTTGGAGGCATTCAGTGCTGTTGTACAATGTAGTTTTACTGCTAATAAACTTCCTGGTTTGTCATTAACAGGGCACTCTGTGGTCAGAACACCAGTGTCACTGCCTAGTGAAATAAAGGTCCACGTGTGGGTTCACTAGACACCCTCTGCTTTCGTGGTACTCGGAGGAGGTCAGTGTCAGGTAAGTTTGCCACTTTTATTGTATTTCTCATTTTACAGCTTCAGAGAAATGCTTTCAGAGGTTTTTTTTTAAAAGAACGGCTTATAATGATCGTGTGTTGTATTTTATATCTTTTTGGTTTTGTTTTTCATAAGAACATAACAACATAAGAAAGTTTACAAACGAGAGGAGGCCATTAAGCCCATCTTGCTTGTTTGGTTGTTAGTAGCTTATTGATCCCAGAATCTCATCAGGCAGCTTCTTAAAGGATCCCAGGGTGACAGCTTCAGCAACATTACTGGGGAGTTGGTTCCAGACCCTCACAATTCTCTGTGTAAAAAAAGTGCCTCCTATTTTCTGTTCTGAATGCCCCTTTATCTTATCTCCATTTGTGACCCCTGGTCCTTGTTTCTTTTTTTAGGTCGAAAAAGTCCCCTGGGTCGACATTGTCTATACCTTTTAGGATTTTGAATGTTTGAATCAGATCACTGCGTAGCCTTCTTTGTTCAAGACTGAATAGATTCAATTCTTATAGCCTTTCTGCATACGACATGGCTTTTTAACAAGGGATAATTCTGGTTGCTCTTCTTTGCACTCTTTCTAGAGCAGATATATCCTTTTTGTAATGAGGTGACCAGAACTGAACACAATATTCTAGGTAAGGTCTTACTAATGCATTGTAAAGTTTTAACATTACTTCCCTTGATTTAAATTCAACACTTCTCACAATATATGCGAGCATCGTGTTGGCCTTTTTTTATAGCTTCCCCACATTGTCTAGAGGAAGACGTTTCTGAGACAACATAAACTCCTAGGTCTTTTTCATAGTTCCCTTCTTCAATTTCAGTATCTCCCTGTGACAAAGAGAGAGTGAACTCTTGTTTTAGATCTCCCGTCCGACCGGTGAGGACGCTGGGGAGGAGGAGCAGGCAGAGCCGTGGTGCGCAACGACACAGACCCGGTCGGGAAGCGCGGTGGCAATCGCGCATTGGCTGACGTCGGTTGCCCTCGCTGACCAATGGGGATGGGACGGGGCGTACAAAAGGGGGCGTGGCCCAGGGTTCTGTTCCTTCTGGCAAGGTACAGTGTGTGTGTGAGAGAGAGAGAGAGAGAGAGAGAGAGAGAGCATTTTATTGCAGGATATACGAGCAGGGAAATAAATAAACGGAAAGGAATAAGAAGAGTTATTATTGTGTGTGTGTGGATATACCTGCTAACCCCTTCACCCTTTGTCTGTCCATAGAGCACTGACGGGACGCTCCGGGAATACTTTGGAGGAGTGCGGACCCGGAAGTGCCGGACTGTTTAGAGTGGTTCATCTCGCTGGGATTTTTGTTTGTGGATTAAAAACCCGGAGTTTTACCAACAAAACCTGGACTGGTCTAACGATCTTTTACACCACACCCTCAGCCAACCTGTCACACTCCCATATGATATTTATAATGCACATTTTTATTGCCTGCATGCAGTACTTTACACTTTTCTCTATTAAATTTCATTTGCCATGTGTCTGCCCAATTCTGAATGCTGTCTAAATCATTTTGAATGGCCTTTGCTGCTGCAATAGTGTTTGCCACTCCTCCTATTTTTGTCTTGTCTGCAAATTTAATAGGTTTGCTTACTATACCAGAATCTAAATCATTAAGTCCGGCCTATTGAAGGTAAGGATTTTGAAGGCGCTGGGGCGCTAGTATATCCACACTTCATTATCAAGGGGCAATTACTGTATAGGGTAAACCCTGCCCCGGGCACAGGGCAGCCTGTGACACAATTGACAGTTCCCCAGGCTTGTCAGCCCGAGGTCATAACGCTGGCGCATGATATCCCTTTTGCGGGGCACCTCAGAGCTGATAAAATGGGAGAACGCATATTTGCTCATTTTTATTGAGTAGGGATTAATAGTCAAGTGTCAAAATATATAGCCACATGACCATGCTGCCCGCGAGTAGCGCTGGGTCGAGCGCGCCCCGCCCCTTTGGTCCCAATGCCAACAATTTCCACTCCCTTTGAGCGCATTGCAGTTGACATAGTGGGCCCTTTGCTACCTTCTGATTCCGGGTATACGCATATATTAGTAGTGGTAGATTACACCGTGTAACAATTTTTTTTTTTTTTTGTTCCTGGGTAATAAGTGTTATTTCCTAATTGCTTATGTCTCAAAAGTATAGAAAATGGCTATTATTCCCCACAAACTTTGCTTTTGTGACCAAGACAGTGATATTTTGAAATTTACCTATTTTCCAGAACATTCCAGATAGATTCAGTGCTAAGTAAACTTGGAGTAACTTCTAGAACTTTCCAGTAATATAAATAGTAGTATAAATACAGGGGCCTTAAGCCCACCAGTTCAGTTTAGTTCCAGCTGCCTAAGTGGATACATATCTGCATTTTTCTGAGATGGCATTAAGGTCATAGGAGACTTCAAAATGGTGGCATTCCTGATGGGTCTCCAAGGCAGTTTTACCAAGTTTCCCAGCTATCTTTGCCTTTGGGACAGCAGGGACACCAAGGCACACTACCACAGGCGGGACTGGCCACAGAGGACCGAGTTCTCTGTGGGGAGGAACAACGTCAAGTGGGAGCCACTGGTAGACCCCCGGAAGGTGCTGATGCCACCACTGCACATCAAATTGGGCCTTATGAAACAATTTGTCAGAGCTCTAGATAAGGAGTCGGCAGCCTTCAAGTACCTTCAAGACTTCTTCCCTAAGCTGTCTGAGGCAAAGGTCAAAGCCGGTGTCTTCGTCGGACCACAGATAAAGAAGATCCTGGAGTGCAATGAATTCCCCAAGAAGCTCACTAGTAAGGAGAAAGCGGCTTGGAACAGCTTTGTCGCAGTGGTTCGGGGCTTCCTGGGCAATCACAAGGCCGAAAACTATGTGGAGCTGGTTGAGACTCTGGTGAAGAACTACGGCACAATGGGCTGTAGGATGTCCCTCAAAGTCCATATCCTTGATGCTCATCTTGATAAATTCAAGGAGAACATGGGAGCGTACTCGGAGGAGCAAGGCGAGCGCTTCCACCAGGATATACTGGGCTTTGAACGCCGCTACCAAGGACAGTATAACGAGAACATGATGGGAGACTACATTTGGGGGCTGATTCGTGAAAGTGATTTACAGTATAATCGTAAATCTCAAAAAACTACTCACTTCTAAATCTTTTGTAGTCATTTTTGTATTACTTTAGCATAAATACATGTTAATTTGGATTCATATGTTGTTTTTTTCTGACTTTATGTGAACGAAAAGACACAAATTTGCCCGTTTTCTCATTGGAAATAGGTAAATTTCAAAATATCACTGTCCTGGTCACAAAAGCAAAGTTTGTGGGGAATAATAGCCATTTTCTATACTTTTGAGGCATAAGCAATTAGGAAATAACACTTCCTACCCAGGAACAAAAATTGTGTTACATTATGTAAAGCGATACCCGGAGGCAGTTCCATTGAAGTCCACTAGTGGAGCTGCAATAACCAAAGAACTAGTGCAGATTATGTCTAGAGTAGGGATCGATACGAGTGCAAGTGAAATACAAAATACTACAGATTGGATTAAGTGCAAGTTAAAGTGAATTAAAGGCAGAGTGCTATATTGTCCAGAAGGGAAGAGTTGAGTTTTACAGGTGTTGTCTGAAGAGGTGTGTCTTGAGGAGGCACCGGAAGGTAGTCAGGGGCTGGGCAGTCCTGACATCAGTAGGAAGGTCGTTCCACCACTGCGGGGTGAGGGTGGAGAAGGAGTGGGCTCTGGAGGCAGGGTAGCATAGGAGGAGGTACAGCCAGTCTTCTAGTGCAGGCGGAGCTGAGAGGTCAGGTGGGGGTGTAGGGAGAGATGAGGGTCTGGAGGTAGCTGGGTGCAGTCTGGTCAAGGCATCCAGGGAGGTTAAGTGACTTGCTCAGGGTCACACAATAAGTCAGTGGTTGAGGTGGGATTTGAACCGGGGACCTTCTGGTTACAAGCCCTTTTCTTTAACCTCTGGACCACACAGCCTCCTCTGTATTGTATATTGATGATGTGGTTATTTACAGCTCTACCTGGCGAGAGCACCTCAACACCTCAACCTATATATAAGTAAAAAGATGCTCCCTGGGGGCGTAACTACTCTGTCATAGAGGAATGTCTGGCCATTAAATGGGCCTCTCAGACCTTACGCTACTAACTACTGGGGCATTCATTCAATCTCGTCACTGACCACACCCCACTCAGATGGTTAAGCACGGTGATGGATAGCAACTCCTGGATGACTCTGGTATCTGCAACCCTTCATGTATTTCATGACACACAGTGCAGGGAAAGATCACCAAAATGCGGATTAATTTTCTGGGGAAGGGGATGAAATGGAGAAAGTAGATTCAGCTGAGTGTTCCTTTGGCTCCACTCTGAGCGGTGGGATATGTGACAGAGAGCGAATGAATCCTAATCAACAATGTCCCTCCCGACCTGTGAGGGCATTGTATAACCAGAGCAGAGTGCCCCCTAATGGATGGTTCGGCAGTTCATTCCAGGATCATTCGGAAGCAGGCCACCCAAGAAGGGGGCGGGGCTACGGTACCAAAAGTCAGCGCCTTAATGCGGTAGGTGATGTGTCAGTCCCGGATTGGAGGAGACGTGATTGGCCGTACCACTGAAAGAGGGTGTGACGGAAGGTATTAGGGTAAGTGGCCCCAGTGATCTGTCTCTCCATTATGGTTACAGACTGACAGTGAGTAATAAAGAGAAACTGTGAGTGTTTAGTGTTGTACTGTCTGTGTCTTGTTTGTCACTGTAGACTGTTAAAGATCCGGGAGCTATCGCTGTCAAGCCAGCATTAAACCTGGACTGCACTGTACCACTGTAAAGCACTCGTTTCACATTCATAACACCACTTATGTATATTTGTAGTATAGTTACTATAGTTTTTGTTTTTATCTATCAAGGACTTGTAAGGACACAGCAATAAAAGCAAATGTAAAGTTTATATACCTGCCATATCTTTCCATTGTTTAGTACTGTAATTAAAAAATAAAAATTAATTTGTACCTCTACCTCCAAATTGTACCACTGTCTTATGCAGAAAAAACATTCCATTATCTCAAATGACCATCTATAAGTTCTCCTATCTTTGTACCATTATCAACCAAACCAATAGCTATTGTTTCTTACATCCAGTAATCGATATAAGCTTCAAACTACAAATGCATAAAAAAAAATCTACAGGTAATCTCTGTGCTGGGAATGTTTTTTTTCTTTCTTTATCTTTTTCTTAATCTGTTTTAATAGAGCTGTGTACTGTAACCCATTGTAGCCTAGCAGTAGATTGTAAAGTTTCATTTTCCCAAGGCTTTTTTGATTTCTTCTAAAGAGGCATAATTACACTAGTCCTATTTTGAGGTAAGATGTCTGGAGGGTTGGGGCGTAGTGAATACAGACTGTATTGCTGTTTTAATAAAACAAACTGCAAGCATTCTTGTGCCAAATCAAACATACAGCCTATTTGAGTGCCACCCTGTTTTTTTATTAAAAGGAAAAAAAGATAGCATTTCATATTTGTATGTTCAATATCATAAACGCAGTTATTTAACATTGTTAGATTGAGTTTGTTAATGATGCAATCTTTGTACCTTTGAACAGTTGCTGAGTGAATATGATTGAATAACAGACTTTGAAATGTTAATAGAGAAACTTCATAGCTTCACTGCACTTCACTTCTGAACTGTAACACAGATACTTCACAGCTTCACTGCATTTCACTATTGAACTGTAACACCGTTACTTCACAGCTTCACTGCACTTTACTTCTGAACTGTAATAGAGATACTTCACAGCTTCACTGC
Source organism: Acipenser ruthenus (assembly GCF_902713425.1). Taxonomy (NCBI): domain Eukaryota; kingdom Metazoa; phylum Chordata; class Actinopteri; order Acipenseriformes; family Acipenseridae; genus Acipenser; species Acipenser ruthenus. The sequence goes on along the minus strand of NC_081240.1, from coordinate 5,161,456 downwards.
ACTTCACTATTGAACTGTATTAGAGATACTTCACAGCTTCACTGCACTTCACTTCTGAACTGTAATAGAGGTACTTCACAGCTTCACTGCACTTCACTTCTAAACGTACTAGAGATACTTCACAGCTTATATAAATTGACCTTGACATTTTCACAAAATATTGTTATTAGTGGGGAAATGACATGTTATATATTACATTATGGATACTGTTATAATCTATATTATGACATTTTATAACATTTTATAGCAACAAAAAACATGTTAAAAGTGTATTATAACAGTCTTATTATTTCTAATCATACTTTATAATCGTTAATCACATAGCCAATAACATGTTTATAGATTGTTTATAACCACATATAACGGATACCTAAAGTGTTACCAAATACTTTAAATTCGGTTTTGAGAACATTTAATTTCTAGACATTTCACAACTACATTTCCCACCATCCTCCTGAGGATGATGGGAAATGTAGTTCTGAGAGGTCCACACGGGTACATGTGAAGCCATATTGAAGCAGGGAATGCAATTTAAAAGTTTTTTAAAAAGTGGTAAAAATGTAAAAAAAAACAAAAAAAAAAAACAATATACACACACCTTACATAAACAGTTATAGCAACGCATGGGAACATGTAACACAATTAAATAAAAAAGGTCCTTATGTACCCTTTAAGTTGTTGTTGTAGATAAGATAACCTGTATTACCAATGTTGATTTATTTGTAAAAGTTCCCTTGAGTGAACATAAAAGTTTGATATGAGGCAAAGACTTAAAATAATCTCTGGTTGCAAAACACTTTAATGACTTTAAGCATAATATACATTCATTAAGATGTGTGGGTATTGAAAAAGTAACTATAGGTAGAAGGGGTGAGGATTTAAATAGGAAACTTTTACAATGTGCATGGGTGAAAGTACTCCATCTGTAGACGGAATTCCATCAAATCTGGGGAGGGGGCAATATAGAGCGAATCTTACTACGACCAAATCTCTATCACACTGCCCTAAACAAATACTGTAGAAATCATGGAGCTCCATCCATCAAAATGCGGCACATTTACAACGTGACAGCTGCTTGGTGCAAATAGAAATATGTGTATCTATTATATGATGAAGAGTTAACGGAAAGTGGGGTGGTACAGATCACGTGGGCTGTGATTAGAGACTAGTGACAGCCGTAAAGATACAGCAAACTTCCATGTATGTATACTACTCATTAATAAGAAGAAATCGTTTTGATTTGGTGCGGTAAAAAAAAACACTATCGAATCAATAGTGAGATCGAAACTTTATTTTAGATTGGGCTGTAGTTACACTTTAACAATAACAATGATTTGATTGAATCTTGTGCTGTTTAATTATCCAATTAATTATCCAATTAATTAATTATTATTCAAAACACAACAAAATGCTTTTTTTAAATGATTTACTATAGTTGAACTCTTGCTGAAGTCTGGTAGTTTCCTGGAGATGGCATAAAGAGCCAAACCATTTACTACTACTAGTATTATTATTATTATTTATTTCTTAGCAGACGTCCTTATCCAGGGCAACTTACAATTGTTACAAGATATCACATTATTTTTTTTTTTCATACAATTACCCATTTATACAGTTGGGTTTTTACTGAAGCAATCTAGGTAAAGTACCTTGCTCTAGGGTACAGCAGCAGTGTCCCCCAGCAGGGATTGAACCCTCGACCCTCCGGTCAAGAGTCCAGAGCCCTAACCACTACTCCACACAGCTGCCCTACTAGTATCAATGTGGAACATTATGATGCAATGAGGAAAAGCTACAGGAGCCGGGATTGATTAAAAAATAATACAACTGACACACGTGTGTCTGTGCGGGGGAATCTGTTGCAAGAAGCACGTCTGTGTTTTTTTTTCATACTGCAGTTGCAGCCAGGTTTGTATTGTTTTGGTGTAATACAATTACAGTAGATGTCGCTTATGAACAACTTCTCGGTTCCCAGCAAAAAGTTGTTATTAACCAAAAGTTGCCAATAAGCGAAAAGCCCCTGTTTTCAAGTGTATTTATATGGAACAACGCTATATATTGTAGTTGTACAAATATGGCACTGAAATACATGTGTTTTAAATGTTACAGTGTTAAGAAATGAACATGAGAAACACAAAAAAGGCTTAAATAGCACTACACAACGATGTGTTACAATTGACCTTACAATGAGTAAAGCAAACATAAAAAAATATGTGTTGTACTATGGCAAAGTGGTTATGTGGGTACAGGTGCAGGAGTGTTGCAGTGAGTCATGAAACAAACAAGGAGGATTATAATTCAGTTGGAAAGGTACTTTTTTTATTATATCCAGGTCTGGTGACCAAATAACACAACAATGTGGATTGGACGGCGTAAATAACAAGGGGTTACAGTCCCAAATAATAAACACAAATATCCACCCAACAATAATACTAACACAGTCACCAGTCCTGGGTGCGTGCAGTAGTGCTCGTGGTGGGTGATACAGTTTATTAATGACAATCGTGCAGTGCTGTTCCAGGTTAGTGCTGGCCCTTGGCGACAGCTCTGGAATCGTGTTTAGCCATCTAGCAATATACAAAACAAGACAATTACAGACAAACAAAACAAAACACTCACAAATGTTTTTTTTCTCTCTCACAGGGTTTCTCACAGTCCTTACAGTTCAAATGTTTAAACCAAACAAAGGAACAAAGGGGTCACACATGATCCCTTTGTAAATGAGTGCAATCGCCTCTCCAATCTGCGGCTGCCACGTCGTTTTCCTTCTGTGTCAATGCGTTCTTGCAAAGGAGTCTGGCCTTCATCCAGGCTGTACAACTTCCTGACCCTGGGAAAGAACTGTCAGACCAGCCTGTCCAAAGAACTCTGTTCTCGCTGCTTAGCGCCCTCACAGGTCGGGAGGGAGATTTACAACCAAGAATCATTGTATTTCTGTCACGTGTACTTACAAACAATTCTAAAGTACACACTTTTAAAATAAGAAATTGTCCAACGTTGTCTACTTTTTACAATGTACCACCTCCCGCTGTAAATCCATCTCAATTTTGCTTGCAGCTTTGTAGCCAGTTTCAAAGCCTCAATTCTGACTCAGTTCACCAGAAATATGCAGTTGCGAAGTCAGTGTGTTATAAAACCAGCATGAAGTACGCACATAACACATTAAAGTCTATGGGACGGGATCGGTTCCTGAGAAAATGTTATTAATAACGTAAAGTTGTCTTTATCAGGGTTGCTAATAACTGGCATCTTCTGTACTTGTGTGGTTTTTGCTTAGTGCTTTGTAAAGCGATGTCCTGAAATAAGGGAGCAGTGCTTCCTGGTTAGAATTAAGACTTTTGTTTATTATCCGAGATATTATTTAAATGTTTTGTGTCTGGTATATGTTCACTGTGTAGCCTAATCATCAATGCTTAAAAAATGAATCCATTTTGGGAGTTAAAATATACATTTCACGTTTAAAAGCAAAATGTATAATTTAGAGATTAAATATGACACATTGCTAAAACATGGCTTCTCTTATATACTATTATATTATTTGAGGATCATCTCTACCCCTGGTTGTGGCGGAGTGTCCCGCCTCTATTTATTATTATAACAGCGCCGCATATTTCTTATTATTTATAATTTAAAACCCTGTGAGGATGAGTGGCTGATCAGCTACTGATTATTTAACTAGCTGACAGTCGCGCATCCTTACCAAACGCGTGCAGACTGTGGCCGAGCAGTAATAAGATAATTAACAGCTAGTTAACCCCTCGGCCAGAGTATAAGAACCTGCAGCTGTCCTTGCTGCAGGGTTGGGGTGTACAGAGAGGAGGTACAGGGAGATAGAGAGGAGACAGAATATAAAAACAATTGCTAAAACGTGCTGGATTAGCCAGCACAACACTTACTTGTTTGTCTGTTTATTCATTTGGCCCTTGTGCCCTTTTGTTTATGTTTTGTTGTTTGTTTAAATCTTTTGTTTTTAGTTTGTTTATTTAATAAATCCACGCTGAGTGCCGTTGCATTCAGCTTCACCCGCCCATCCATTGTTTTGATTCAGTTACTTCCTGGTCCGTGACGTCACCACACCTCACCACTGCGAGCCATCCTGCCACACTGGTATATAACTGTATCAATTCATCAACAAAGTCCTCCTGTAGATCATTGTGATACCTCACTTGTAATCTGTGGGCAGCCGTGCCTAGTTCATCATTAGACAGAGACATTAGGTTTATCAAAAAACTGAAGTGGGCGCATGTTTCTCTGTATGTGTCGTGCCTGTGTTTTAACTCAGTGTTCAATTTGTCAATCATAGCAAAAAACACCTCACCACGAAATTTGTCTCTTCCTGACAAAATGTGGTCTGGCTCCACTGACTCATCTGATTGACGTTTTCTCTTTATATGTCAACTCTTCTCGCCCTTGAACTCTTGTGACACGTTATCTGACATGTCCTTTGCTTTTTCCTCAAATGTGCAAAAACTGCATACGCAGGTCCTCAACAAAATCAATGAGGGAGCTTACTAAGTTCACTGCTGTTACCAGGTCTAGATCTACAGCTTGGAGGGCAACGCTAGTGGACTGAAAGCGTTGAAGTACTGTATTCCAAAATATGCATAGAACGGCCGTTTCTAGCTTTGTCATTTTATTGAAAAGGGACTGCGCATCAGCGCGTGTGCTAGAATTCTGTGTTGTATCATCTGAAAGGTTTTTCAAGGACTCCTGCATATTTGCATAATACAGGGAAAGGGCTTTGGTGGCCTGTGCATGAGCTGACCATCGTGTGTCAGACAGGTCTTTAAGTGTCTCCACACGCTTGTTTTTGTTTGGGTCAAGTCCATCTTTGATCAATTTCCAGCGGCGGGGTGACGCAGAGTAGAAATTGAAGAGTGACTGAATAACGCGGAAAAAATTGTTTGCCTCCGTGCAGCAATCCACTCTGCTCATTCCCACTAAACTTAGAGAGTGAGCTGCACAGTGAACCCAGTCTGCTAGAGGATTCACCTCTTGTATGCGCGATCTCAATCCCTTATACGTTCCGGACATGTTACTGGCATTGTCAAAACACTGTCCTCTACAGTTCATGCTCTCTAAAACGTTTGTGACTGACTGAAAAAGTGATTCACCCTTGTGGCTAATGATTGGTAGAAATTTCAGGAAACGTTTGTAAATCTGGCCCTCCTGTGACACGTAGTGAATAACAAACGTCAACTGGTCAATGTGTGAAATGTCGGGAGTAGAATCAGCTACGATGGAAAAATACTTCACCTTTTGGACCTGAAGTATTATTTCAGCTAATACCCTTAAAGCAACGAATTCCTCAAAGATAGTGGATGATAAATATGAGGGAGTCCCCCTTCCCTTATTCCCATACTTCCTCATGTGTTCAGCGAGAAAAGGATTGAACTGAAGTAATTCCAAAATGCCAGGATAATTACCATTATTGGGGTAACCGAAGAGTTCATTGTCTCCTCTAAAGGCGAGACCGCGCTCTGCCAGAAACTTGATCACAGAAACAACCCGCCTGAGTACCTCACTCCAGTATGCCTGTTCCTCTTGACACTGTGTTTTAAGCGCAGCATCTATACCATTGATCTGAGTACGAGGCACCTCAGAGCTGACAAGACAAAAGAATGGATATTGGCTCGATTCTATTGGGTAGGTCTTCATACAGATGTGTCGAAATATGTAGCCACATGCCTAGACTGCCAGCGAGTAGCGCCGGGTCGAGTGCGCCCCGTCCCTTTGGTTCCACTGCCGATTATTTCCACTCTTGGTGGCACGATTTAATCAGACCTTGAAGCAGATGCTGAGACGTTTTGTAACACAAGAGCAAAAACATTGGGCATCGCTTCTTCCCTACCTCCTTTTTGCAGTGAGAGAGGTGCCGCAGAGCTTGACAGGGTTCTCCCCCTTCGAGCTGTTGTACGGCCGACAGCCTTGCGGCATCCTCGATCTGTTGATAGAGGGATGGGAGGAACACAAAGGCTCGTCCAAAAATGTAGTGAAGCATGTGCTCCTACTAAGAGATTGCCTGGATTTGGTCAGTCGTTTGGCCCAGGACAACCTCAAATCGGCTCAGCACTGGCAACAGCAGCATTACAATACAAATGCACTAATTCAAACCGGTACTCGGAGGCTGCAATGAGAATGGAGACAAGGTTGACTTCCTTACCCTGGATTATTAGGCAATGGAGATGAGAGGAGATGGAGTGGCATCTGAAGGAAGTAGAAGGTTGGTAAGACGAGGAAGCAGAGGCAGCTGTGGCCAAGTTGTACTGCGGGGCCTCAGGATCGGTGGCTGGGAGAACAGGGCCTGAGGTGGGATTTGAGGTTGAGGCGGAGGCTGGAATGGAGGCTGAGGCTGGAGCTGAGGCCGAGGAGGGAAGGGCTGGTGCGGGTCTGTGTCTGAGCTGTGCCTCGATGGATTGGAGATGGGAGGAAAGAGATGAAACAGACTATGTGAGAGGCTGCAGAAGGCCTTTAATGTCTGAGAAAATCTCTCTGTGAAGCATGGGAAGATTGGCTGCATGTTTGTCTGCTGCTGCAGGCTCGTGCTCATCTGCTGCTGCAGGCTCGTCTGCAGGCTGATCCATGAGAAGGTTAGGGGAGAGAGAGAGAGTAGGGCTGGATTGCACAGAGAAAGTAACTGGAGCCTGGCATTGAGATTGAAAGCGCTGGGCAAGGAGCTGAAAAGCTGGTGCAGCTGCAGTGGCTAGAGCTACGGTAGATGCGGTGGACTGCGCAGATGAGTGGGGCTGAGCGGGGCTGTACCTTGGAAGTGGAGGGATGGGCTCTTGACGCTGCCGGGGCAGGAAAGACTAGATCAGCTGACTGGGACTCGCACAGGAGGGCAAACATTGGTTTTCTGTCAGTACGTGCTGGTATGGATATTCTAAGATCAAACAATGATTTAAGTAACTTGTTAGTTGGCCAGTCTTTGAAGAAGAGGCAGCTTGGATTAGATTAGACTGAGCAGATCTCTTGAACTGGAGCTGCTGCTGGAACTGGAGCAGAAGAGATGTCTGGAAACCATGAAGGACTTCGGTTGTCTCCGAAATCCAATGGACGAGAGGTACTGGGAGGAATATCCATGCTTGATTGAAGTGAAATATCTGCTAGTGTGATAGCAAGTAGGTGGTAGTTCTCGCTCCCCATTTTTTTGAAAAGTAAACACACAGAGTATGAATAGACTGGTAGCCTACCGGCTCGTACGAAAACAAACAAACTCTAGAGAGGGCGGAAGTGGAAACAGGAGACTTATATCGAAGAGGGAGAGTGATTGACTCACCAGCGCCCCCTCGAAACCCAACCTAAAGGTCTGACTGCGGCAAATTAACACCTGCTTTTCAGAGTTCTTAAAATAATCAAGCAAATACAAGGCCCTCAATTACCAGCAGCTATAATAGACCTAATTCGCAATATCCCCTCCCAATTTTAGCAGTTTATTCAGAAACACCCCAGAATTACTTATGCATATACAAAATTACAAGGGATAAAACACACAGAGACATTGCCCCACAACTCACATATTAATTGCGTGTTTATGCCATTGCGTGTGTTTTATAAAAGCCATCCAAGAATTCAGAACCCTTAGCGCCCGTGTTATGGTCATAAAACATGTGCAATCCTTTTATAAATCTGGACGTAAGAACCCTCATTTACACTGTCTCTGCCCCCTTTTTGCGAATTTATGCAGGAACACCCATAATTACAAATAGCAAATAGCATTGCACTTGTTTTGTACATTTCACCCAAGACTTCTGACTCGTTTGCAACTATTGCGAAGGTTGCAACACTTTAGTACACCTACCCCCTAGTGTCTTGTTTTAAACTATCGATTCCACTGACATTATTATTATTATTATTATTATTATTATTATTATTATTTATTTATTAGCAGATGCCCTTATCCAGGGTGACTTACAGTCGTAAACAAAAATACATTTCAAGGATCACAGTACAAGTAATAATACAATTAAGAGCAAGATAAATACAATGACTTTGGTTCTAGCAAGTACAAGTATGACAAAATACGATTCAATAACGGAGCAGATAACAGTGTCAGTGATAGTTACATCAGGATATAATTAAATACAAAATACTACAGATTAAATAACACTTGACAGATTTCAGTACTCTAAAGTACAGGATTAAATGCAGTAAAATAGGGGGCAGATAAGAGCAAGTAAAGCACATTTAAGGAAGAGTGATGTGTCCAGGGGGAAAAAAGAGGAGTTCTACAGGTGCTGTCTGAAAAGGTGAGTCTTGAGGAGGCGCCGGAAGGTGGTCAGGGACTGGGCAGTCCTGACATCTGTAGGAAGGTCATTCCACCACTGCGGGGCGAGGGTGGAGAAGGAGCGGGCTCTGGAGGCAGGGGAGCGTAAAGGAGGTAAAGCCAGTGTTCTAGTGCAGGAGGAGCGGAGAGATCGAGTGGGGGTGTAGGGAGAGATGAGGGTCTGGAGGTAGCTGGGTGCAGTCTGGTCAAGGCATCTGTAGGCTAGTACAAGCGTCTTGAACTGGATGCAAGCAGTGATCGGGAGCCAGTGGAGTGAGCGGAGCAGTGGAGTTGCGTGGGAGAAGCGAGGCAGAGATAACACCAGGCGAGCAGCGGAGCTCTGGATGAGCTGGAGCGGACGGGTGGCGGATGCAGGGAGGCCAGCCAGGAGGGAGTTACAGTAGTCTAGACGGAGAGTGTTGAGTAGGGAGGAGATGAAGGGAAGTAGAGCAGGAGCAGCAGCTTGAAAGAGGTGAGTGGGGAGGGGGTCCAGGGCACACATGGTGGGTTTGTTACCCTGGAGCAGGTAGGAGAGGTCAGAGTCTGAGAGGGGAGAGAAGGTGTAGAAGGAGGGTGAGTTAGTAGGGGAGGCAGTGGGTGTAGGGGTTGAAGTAGGAGGGGGTGCGGGGGAGGGAGAGGTGTTAAAGAGTTTGCGGATATCTGAGATTTTAGAAGAGAAGAAAGAGGCAAAGTCATCAGAGGAGATAGAGGAGGGAGGAGGAGTGGGGAGGGTTTAGGAGGGAGGAGAAGGTAGAGAATAGTTTACGTGGGTTGTTAGTGGAGGCTTGGATTACAGATTGGAAATAAGTACATTTAGCAAAGGAAAGAGTAGAGGAGAAAGAGGAGAGGAGAGTGCGGTAGAGGTCTAGGGCAGCAGGGAGTTTGGTTCTCTTCCATTTCTTTTCAGCAGATCGCAGTGTGATTCTTGCTGAGGGGCGAGCAGGTCGGGAGATGAGTGGACAGAGGGAGTCGAGGGAGGAGGTGAGGGAGGAGAAGAGGGTGGAGGTAGCAGTCTACAGAGAGTTGTGAGAATGAGTCGATAGGAGGGGGGTGAGAGAGCAGTGGAGGCAAGGACAGAGGGGGAGAGAGAGAGCGGAGGTTACGGTGAGAGATGACAGTGGGGGTAGGAGGAGCAGGGAGAGAGGGGAGAGACAGAGAAAAAGAGATTAAATAATGATCAGAGAGGTCCAGGGGGGGACAGAGGGGGTGGAGGGGCAGCAGGCCCTGGAGAAGGTGAGGTCCAGTTGACGGCCAGCTTTTTGGGTGGGGGGGGGGTGGAGAGAGACAGAAGTCGAAGGAGTGAAGGAGAGGGAAGAATCCGGCAGAGTGGCTGGGGTTGGAGAGATGGATATTGAAGTCACCTAACAGGTCAGTTGGGGTAGAGAGGGAAGGGAGGAGAGTAGATAGTCGAGTTCTTTGAGAAAGTGAGCGAGAGGTCCAGGGGGACGGTACAGTACAATTAGCAGGAGTTGACAGGGAGAGGTTAGTTGGACGGCATGAAATTCAAAAGTATTAACAGAGAGTGAGGAGAGGTCGGAGGGGACAGAAGAGAGTAAGGAGGGAGAGAGGAGAAGACAAGTCCCATCTTCCCGTCCAGTGAGGGCAAGAGGACAGAACAGGGATGTGAGAGACAGTCATAGCAGGACAGGTGAGACAAATAGGTACAGTGGGAGCGGTGGGGTGGAGGGTACAGACCTGACTAGTTGATGGCATCTTCCAGAGCGCTGTTAAGTTCGGATCTATTCGAACAGCGTCTCGGCGCAGGCCTCTGCTCGCTGGACTCCCACAGCTAGGCGCCTGGCTCTTTTGTTGAGGCTCCTCGGTTTGCTGGTGCTTTGTGCTGGCGCGGTGTGATAGAGAGAGAAAGGATCGATGCTGCAAATCTCCCTCCCAATTAGAAAGGGCGCTGTGTAAGGGGGAAGGTATGCTGTCTCCTAGATCTGCCACCTCGGTGGTAGGTGGAAACCGGAAGGTGACCATATTAGGAGGGGCGCGTAGCTGCAAGAACTCAGGACGATTCCATTGCAGTCAGCTGCGGGGCAGCCCTCTATTGGAGAAATCATGGCGACGCGTTGGCTGCAGGGAGGAGTTTGCTGGGTACAAAGGGGAAGCAGCTATTTCAAAACCTCCCCTTGCGCTGAGAATGAAACGCAAACGGCCAGAGCCTGTATTGTTTTTATGATTTTGGATTACGTGTGTTTTGTGTTGCAGAGGAGGAGTGAGCCGCGGACCGGCAATTATAAAAAGCATGTCCCTGCACTGCACAGCACAGCACAGCACAGCACCGCACTGCACCACGCACGGCACCACGCTTCTCTGGAGCGAGAGCACTGCGTGCACAGAGAACGTGGGGACGGACAAAGTCCCGTTTTTGTTTATTTTTGAGAGAGCTGCCGTGTACCCCCCAATACCATCGCTGGTAAAGGGGTGGACTTATTTTGTGTTCTTTGTTATTATTTTTATTATTATTAAAGTCCACAGACTGTTTTGGGAGAAAGGATTGTGTGGACTTGATTTATTTACTGCACCACTGCACCTGATCACACTTGGTGTCAAGAAGAGGGATTACAATGGACCCAACCGCACTGGCAGCGCTGTTGGAGGCGCAGGAGCGGAGGCATCAAGAATCATTGACGGCCATGATGGAGAGGATGCATGGCTTGTTCCTGGAGGCCAATCGGGGGAGGGAACCGGCGGTTCAACCAGCAGTACCCCTACCAAGGGTAAAGGTAGTGAAGATGTCGCTGGAGGATGACCCCGAGGCTTACTTAGTTGCCTTTGAAAGGCAGGCAACAGCAGCTCAGTGGCCTTGGGAGTGGTGGGCTACCCAGTTGGGCCCCAATTTGATCGGAGAGGCCCAGGCAGCCTACCAAGCCCTGACACATGAGCAAGCCCTGGTGTACGACCAGGTGAAGCAGGCCATTCTCCAGCGGCTGGACATCACAGAGGAGACACACCGCCGCCAGTTCCGGGAGTACCAGCGCCCCCCAGAACTGCGACCCCGCGTGGTGGCCCAGCAACTAGTGGATCATGTGACCCGGTGGCTTTGCCCCGGCACCAACGATGCAGAAAAGATCACCGAGCTGATTGCCATAGAGCAGTTCGTGAAGGTGCTGGGGCCGGACACCCAGAACTGGGTCACCAGGCACCGACCCACCACGCTAGAGGCAGCAGTCCGATTGGCTGAGGGGTATGAGGATGCCTTGGCATCAGCTCCCGTGGTCGTTACCCCCGCTCCTCCCTCCAACCGACCCCGGACAGGACCGACTCCAAGGACAGGACCCCAACAGCACTTCACCCCCTCCCTCCACGGGGCTACTTCTCATCGGCACCCCACGGGCGGCCTTCCTCCACCCCAATGGAGGGCGAGGTCGACCCCCAGCGGGGTGAGAGCAGAGAACCCCTCCCCACTGCCGAACCGGCAGCGGGACATACAAGCTCCGTGGGCGCCCTTTCACCCCACGTGTTATCGGTGCCATGAGGTCGGCCACCTTGCGCGGAATTGTCCGGCGGCGATGGAATGTGGTGCGGCCTCCCATTACTTACCAACAGCACCAGGTAAGTCCAGGGGTAATGATTGGGAGGGGCCTTGCATTGTTGATGTACGGGTTGGTGATGTGAGTACCCACGCGTTAGTGGACTCAGGATGTGGGCAGACTTTAATTGAAGAAGCTCTGTTGGCGGGGGTACCTTGGTGGTCACGCGGGGTCGTGGTCATTTCCTGTATTCACGGGGATAACAAGGACTACCCAATCACTAAATTAGATGTGACGATTGGATGCCATACCCGCCGCGTAATCGTGGCAGTGGCTGCAAAGTTGCCATATCCAGTTATTTTAGGTCGAGACTGGCCATATTTTGAAACAATGATTAATAAAACGGTAACGCCAGTCTCCGGTAAGACCATGGGAGCAGCGGGGGAAACTATTGGGAAAATATTCCCGCTGCAAGCTGATTTGTTCCATTCCCGATTTCGCCCGAAAAAAACAAAAAAAGAGCGAAGGGTCGAAAAATGGGAAGGAATGTCAATAAGACAAGGCTGGGGTTTGGTGGGGGAAACTTCAGAGTCTGTTAAATGTAAGGGAAAGGGGATTGGGACTCAGTGTGACCTGTGGGGGCAGGTTACTGGGGCCCCCAGTGCTGAAGCTACTGTAGCTCCGCTCGATATCCCGAAGTTCTGGGACCGAGATGTGGACCTAGCGTTGGAACAAAAGAATGATCCTTCGCTGGCACACATCTGGGATCAGGTTCGGTCTATCAAGGGGAAGGATGTAGAGGATAACCGGCCGCTTACATATCCTCACCACATTATTGTCGGGCATTTGCTGTATAGGGTATCCCAAGCCACGAGCACAAGCCAGATTGTAACACAATTACTCGTTCCTCAGTCTTTTCGACGTGAGATCATGCGGTTGGCTCACGATGTCCCATGTTCGGGCCATTTAGGTAGCGATAAGACTCGGGAACGAAAATTGGCTCGATTTTATTGGATGGGAGTCTATAGTGAGGTGACGCGATATGTAGCGGAGTGTCCGGAATGCCAGCAAGTAGCGCCGGGGCGGGTTCGCCCGGCCCCGCTGGTCCCACTGCCCCTGATCTCAGTTCCCTTTGAATGAATTGCTATGGACATAGTGGGTCCCTTGAGCCAGTCTGACTCTGGATACACACACATTTTGGTAGTGGTGGACTACGCGACCAGATATCCAGAGGCAGTACCATTGAGATCCACTAGTGCCGCAGCAGTTGCTCGAGAGTTAGTACAGATTATAACAAGAGTAGGGATTCCAAAAGAAATCCTCACTGATCACGGAACGAACTTCATGTCACAGTGTTTGAAAGAATTGTATAAATTGTTGCAAATTAAGTCCATTCGAACCTCTGTTTATCACCCGCAGACGGACGGTTTGGTGGAACGTTTTAATCAGACTTTAAAACAGATGCTAAAGCGGTTTGTCACCCAAGAGCAGAAACATTGGGCTAAACTCCTCCCCTACCTGATGTTTGCAGTGAGAGAGGTGCCTCAGAGCTCGACCGGGTTCTCTCCCTTTGAGCTGCTGTATGGGAGGCAACCACGGGGCATTCTGGATCTTGTGAAAGAAGGGTGGGAGGAGCAAACAAAAACTTCCAAAAACATAGTCAAATACGTAATCCTGTTAAGAGACCGCCTGGAATTGGTTGGTCTTTTGGCACAAGAAAACCTAAAACTAGCTCAGCATCGCCAAGAGCAGCAGCACAACAAACAAGCAAGAATTCTGACTTTTCGGCCAGGTGATAAAGTACTGCTGCTACTTCCTTCATCAGAGTCTAAGTTGTATGCTAAATGGCAGGGGCCATATGAGGTGATACGGGGAATTGGTAATGTGAATTATGAAATTAGACAACCCAATCACCGAAATAAGACAGAAATTTATCACATTAACTTGCTAAAACCCTGGAATGAAAGGGAGGCCCTGTTTATAGCTGGTGACAGTTTAGAAGAGGATTTTGGTCCCACTGTCAATCCATTAGCTACAACTAACATTCCGATGGGAGAACAGTTACTTCCGGATCAGAAACGTGAGCTCTTCCAGTTGGTGGAAAGGTTTAGTGATGTTTTTTCTGATTTGCCCGGCAGAACTAATGTTATTTCTCATGCTATTATTACTCCGCCAGGTTTCAGGGTCCGAGAGAGACTGTACCGGATCCCGGAGAGTCGCAGGGGTCCCGTTCGCAAGGAGGTGGAGGATATGCTCGAGCTTGGAGTCATTGAGCCTTCCCGGAGCGAGTGGTGCAGTCCTATCGTGATGGTGGGCAAAAAGGACGGCTCCACTCGGTTCTGTGTGGATTTCCGGAAGGTCAATGCCATCTCTAAGTTTGATGCGTATCCAATGCCCCGAGTGGACGAGCTCCTCGACCGACTGGGTAAGGCGCGGTTAATTTCGACTTTGGATCTGACGAAGGGGTACTGGCAGATTCCACTCACTCAGAGCTCAAAAGAGAAAACTGCTTTCTCTACCCCAGATGGCTTGTTCCATTTCCGGACCATGCCCTTCGGGTTGCATGGAGCTCCCGCCACCTTTCAGAGACTGATGGACCAGGTCTTAGCTCCTCATCATCAGTACGCAGCCGCATACATCGATGATGTAGTGATTTTTAGCTCCACCTGGAAGGAGCATATTATTAGGCTTTCAGCCGTCCTACAGTCTCTAAGGGGGGCTGGGCTAACAGCCAAGCTGGGCAAGTGTGCATTTGGCAAACAGGAGACCCAGTATCATGGCTACATTATGGGTAATGGCCGGGTAAAGCCTATCGCCTCCAAAGTCCAGGCGCTGGTGGAGACGGCGATCCCGAGAACCAAGTCACAGGTGAGATCACTACTGGGGTTAGCCGGCTATTATCGCCGTTTTATCCCCGAGTATGCCACCATAGTCAACCCCCTGGTCGATCTCACCCGAAAGGCTGCTCCAAAATTAGTTAAATGGACAGGGCAGTGTCAGGAAGCATTTGATATGATTAAGAAGCGACTCTGTCAAGCCCCCGCTCTGATTTCACCAGATTTCAGCAAAGAGTTCATCCTTCAGACTGATGCCTCCCACATTGGTCTGGGGGCGGTAATGTCCCAACAAGTTGACGGAGTGGAACACCCTATCATTTATTTGAGCAAAAAAATGGCTCCTAGGGAAATTAACTACTCTGTCATTGAGAAGGAGTGTTTAGCCATCAAATGGGCTACTCATGCTCTTCGCTATTACTTGTTGGGGCGGTCTTTCTCGCTTGTCACTGATCATGCTCCTTTAAGGTGGTTACACACGATGAAGGACAATAACGCTCGGATAACTCGGTGGTATCTAGCGCTGCAACCCTTCCACTATACAGTGAAACATCGTGCGGGTAAGGAGCATCAAAATGCAGATTTTTTTTCAAGGGAGGGGGGACCATTGGGGAATGTAGAGATGGCCGAGTGTTCCTTCGGCATCACTCTGAGGGGTGAGATATGTGATAGAGAGAGAAAGGATCGATGCTGCAAATCTCCCTCGCAATTAGAAAGGGCGCTGTGTAAGGGGGAAGGTATGCTGTCTCCTAGATCTGCCACCTCGGTGGTAGGTGGAAACCGGAAGGTGACCATATTAGGAGGGGCGCGTAGCTGCAAGTACTCAGGACGATTCCATTGCAGTCAGCTGCGGGGCAGCCCTCTATTGGAGAAATCATGGCGACGCGTTGGCTGCAGGGAGGAGTTTGCTGGGTACAAAGGGGAAGCAGCTATGTCAAAACCTCCCCTTGCGCTGAGAATGAAACGCAAACGGCCGGAGCCTGTATTGTTTTTATGATTTTGGATTACGTGTGTTTTGTGTTGCAGAGGAGGAGTGAGCCGTGGACCGGCAATTATAAAAAGCACGTCCCTGCACTGCACAGCACAGCACAGCACAGCACAGCACAGCACAGCACCGCACTGCACCACGCACGGCACCACGCTTCTCTGGAGCGAGAGCACTGCGTGCACAGAGAACGTGGGGACGGACAAAGTCCCGTTTTTGTTTATTTTTGAGAGAGCTGCCGTGTACCCCCCAATACCATCGCTGGTAAAGGGGTGGACTTATTTTGTGTTCTTTGTTATTATTTTTATTATTATTAAAGTCCACAGACTGTTTTGGGAGAAAGAATTGTGTGGACTTGATTTATTTACTGCACCACTGCACCTGATCACACACGGAAATAGCCTGCCTGATTAATATAACAACTGGCTGGGAAAAGAAAGAACTAAATTGTGTGGAAACCAATCAAATAGCAAATCAACTTCGATTCAATTTAACCACACTCACCTGGTACTAATCACACAGAACCTCACCTAATTCAAACACCAACTTACAATGTTACTGAATGTAGTTAATTTAAAATTACCTGAAGCAGAAGCTTGCCTATCTGCCTCAGACCCCGGTTACCTGTAGACTGACCACAAGTAGATTCACTCGGCTTAAATAGGTACCAACCTCACTTTGCAAGGGAACTGGCAACAGCTACTAACTGCTCTAGAGACAATACTTTCACATTGTTTGTCCTTTATACCGGACTACCGGGTTTAGAAAGGTGTTCTGTGAAGGGATTTCGGGACCATGCTTTGTGCTGAGCTTGCTTGTATGCGCGACTGCCAGGTGATGTCCAAACATGATCTCAATAATTTACTGAACTTTCTTGCTGCAACCTACTTACAGCTTGTGTATAAAATAAGCAAACAAATATAAGACTTTAGTTCTCGCTCAGTAGTGCAATGAACAGATTGTAAGTGTACAACTCCTTTGGTACACACTGTTGTTACCTTCCATCTGCAAGAATAGAAGCTTGACAATCTTGGAGGTTGCAATCCGGTACATTTCGAACCACTGTCTTCCTCAATTTGCATTGAAATTGAGCAACACAGCTGAAAATACCTATGTTGGTTGCATCATTTTTAGCAGATTTGACTTAAATGTACTGTTTATTGCAATTGGAACCAACTACCTACTTTAATAAAAAAGGTTTGAAATAATTTCAATGAGCATTTTTTAAATTGTAAGCTCAACAGTTACAAAGTAACCTGGAGTTTATCTTGTGTGTCCACAGTGTATCTAAAGCAAAGGATTCTGTGTGAAGTAATTTATTCCAAAGTGATATGATTTATAATTAGCACTATTTCATTAAAATAATGACACCATATACAAAATACATTTTTAATCGGATTCAGAATCAATGACTATTTAAAAAAAAAAAAAAAAAAAAAAACTTTTCCTTTCATTTTACTTTCACCACTAAAGTTTATGCAGTCCTGTTTGAATGTTGCCATACAGTTGCCATACGTCCTAATATACAATCCCATGGTGAGATATTACTATTAGAAAAAAATAACAAATACATACTTTATTATTACTCAATCAGGGTTCTTAAAATGATTATATATATATATATATATATATATATATATATATATATATATATATATATATATATATATATATATAAACAAACTCACAGAAGACGCAAGTGCAGGGGCAAGAGCTATAAAAGAGAATATACGTTTTCTTGATTTGCTAGCCATGTTTGCTTCACACTTGGCATGGATTGGCACGCATTAGACAATTTGGGTTAGGTCAGTGCTAGGCACAAACTCTGTGATTACGGACCCAGATGGTGTATAGACAAAAAGGAGCTCTCTAAAAACCAGCATCAAAAGATATAAACCATCTCCCAAAAATGCAAATACTTGGTAGATATGAAAAACTGAAGAGAATTGCTGAAACATTTCAAATAACTTTGTGTGTTTAATATGTATGGGTAGCTGTGTAGCCTAAGGACTTGCTAACAGCAATAAAAACAGCAATAAAAACAGCAATAAAAAGTTGATCCATGCAAGTCTCCATCTGTTTCTAGTTTTCATCAGTTATATGATTCAAAAGAAGCAATTGACAAGTGGCAACACAAATAAAGGTATAACTTGCTCATGCATGCTGCGTTGGTTTGATTAGGAATCATGCCCATGGCTACAATCAAACTGACGCAGCATGCATGAGCAAGTTATACTTTTGTTTGTGTTGCCACTTGTCAGTTGCTTCTTTTGTACTCACAAAGCACTTCTATTGTTAATTCCTGAGGTTTTTCCATCACGCAGACCTTGCTCCTGTTCTGTGAATTAGGATATTATGTTCGAAATTGTAACTGTGTTGAAATACACTTTATTTTAATATTTATTTAAAAGGTTTTCTTTTTTTAAAGGCATGTTCAAAACACTTGCCAAGTAGTGCCAGCTATAGCTATAACTATGGCTGGTTGTGTGTGTGTAGCACACCTGTCTGTCTGATCTGTATTCCCTGCTTGGAGACTGCTTAAAAAAATACTGTATTGTCTAGCTGGTTACCTGCAATTGAGCATAGTGCATTTAATAGTCGTAGATCGTGAGTAGCATTACAGACCCAGGCTTGTTCTATTCAGTGAAAGAGGCATTTGTTGCCATAGAAAGGTCTATTTTGGGATCAAAGAAAAGGTATGTTTCTTGCTTGGCATGCCTGTGGGGGACAAGCCAAAGGGGCAATTTTAAAATCACACAAAACAAAAAATCACCACTTAAGAGATGATCTCTGCATCACAGCCAAACTTCTGAGAAATGTAATCTAGTGACAACAGGGCATGTCAGTTTCCCCTTTAGAAAATTGAACACCGCTACCTCCGTGATTTAATCCAATCCAAATCGGTCATGTCAATGTGTGACGGGGTATGCCTGTCCCTATGTTTATTTTGTATTTCGTATTATTATTATTGTGAATTGTGTTTTATTATGATTTAAATGTATTGTTTTGTGTTTGATTTTAAAAATGATGTGGTGTTTTGTTTTGCAGCATGGATGGGGTTAAAATTCCCCATCCAGCTAAACACGTGCGTAATATGGCCATCTCCAAATTAATTAAGTGATTACCAATTTACAGATGGCCACGTATATATTAAAAGTGGTGGTGGAGAGTAGGAGAGAGAATGAAAAAGGAGATGAAGAGAAATAACTAAAAGACGACAATTGCTACGTGTGCTGGATTTGCACCAGCACGGTACTTGTTTTATTTTCCATATGTTTGTTTGTTTGGCCATTGAGCCCTTTTGTTTAAGTGTTTAGTGTTTTGTTTATTTATTTAATAAATACAAGTGCATTTACGTCTCACCCCGCAGTACTTCGTTGTGTGTATTTCCTGGCCTGATGTCACCCACCCAGCCATCTTGTGACAGTGTCACAGATGACCTTTGGTAAAGTTGACAAGTATTTCTGGGGTTGGGCCTTGAAAGGGGGCAGAGGCAACAAATCATTAAATGGAACACGGCACGCAAAGCAAAAGGAAAAGTTGGAGGCATTCAGTGCCGTTGTACAAGGTAGTTTTACTGCTAATAAACTTCCTGGTTTGTCATTAACAGGGCACTCTGTGGTCAGAACACCAGTGTCACTGCCTAGTGAAAGAAAAGTCCACGTGTGGGTTCACTAGACACCCTCTGCTTTCGTGGCACTCGGAGGAGGTCAGTGTCAGGTAAGTTTGCCACTTTTATTGTATTTCTCATTTTACAGCTTCAGAGAAATGCTTTCAGAGGTGTTTTTTTTAAAGAACGGTTTATAATGATCGCGTGTTGTATTTTATATCTTTTTTGGTTTTGTTTTTCATAAGAACATAACAACATAAGAAAGTTTATAAACGAGAGGAGGCCATTAAGCCCATCTTGCTCGTTTGGTTGTTAGTAGCTTATTGATCCCAGAATCTCATCAGGCAGCTTCTTAAAGGCTCCCAGGGTGACAGCTTCAGCAACATTACTGGGGAGTTGGTTCCAGACCTTCCCAATTCTCTGTGTAAAAAAGTGCCTCCTATTTTCTGTTCTGAATGCCCCTTTATCTAATCTCCATTTGTGACCCCTGGTCCTTGTTTCTTTTTTCAGGTCGAAAAAGGCCCCTGGGTCGACATTGTCTATACCTTTTAGGATTTTGAATGTTTGAATCAGATCGCCACGTAGTCTTCATTGTTCAAGACTGAATAGATTCAATTCTTTTAGCCTGTCTGCATATGACATGCCTTTTAAACCCAGGATAATTCTGTTTGCTCTTCTTTGCACTCTTTCTAGAGCAGCAATATCCTTTTTGTAACGAGGTGACCAGAAGGTGACCAGGGTTGAGTTTAATTGTGCTTTCTGTTCAGTTTGTTCCATCTTAGATTAGCTGCAAATTCTCAGTGAATACTTCAGATTCCGTGCAAGTTATAGTCAGCTCCATGTTTTATCCAAGGCTGTATTTTCCATTGCAGGTGATTTATGTTTCAAGGAATCCTAAAGATGCAATGGTGTCGCTCTTTGACTTTTCCAAAACATGGAAACAGCAAAGAACATTGGTGACCTCATGGAGAAATATTTAAGTGGACAATGTAATCAAGTAATCTTTCTTTTTTTCAGGTTGATGTTATACTGTCATGTCCTGTACTTTAGGTGTAACAATCTCTACATCAACCTCTTTTAAAAGAAGGTGCAGTGTGGGAGCACAGGTATGAACAAATCCATTATTGTTGCCTGATGGCTAAGTAAAGAGTGGGCAAGGGTTACAGTCAAATACAGCAATCTCATTTAGACTGAAACACTGAATGAAAGTTATAAGGGATTTCACAGCTTATAAAATGAAGTGTTCACCACTACACAGAACAGGGGCCCATTAAAGAGTAAGTAGTGGGGTTCCAAAAAATGTAGAGTTACACATCCCCATGTGTTTCTACACCTGTTTAAACAATGCGCCTGGAATTCTTCTTTTCATTGTTAATTAACATCCTGACAGCTTTTTACACTGATAACTTTAAACTTTGAAAGCAACTTTTAAATGTCTGCTCTAGTGCTCTGATAGTGTAAGGATTATTGTTCACATTGTCCAACAGGTATCACAGCAATAACAGTCCAAGATGTGATACAGAACAGAAAAGCCAGACCACATTTTTTATTTTATATTAACGCTCTTCCTGCATTGATTCTGAGGACAGATCTCAAACCTCAGTGCACTAGAGCAGCCATTTTGAAAAGAGCTTTTCTAAGCTGAAGAGATGTCATTCTTTTAACCTGTCCTCATAGTGCATGCCATTCAGTCCTGAGATCAGCCTAGTTGCCCTTCTCTGTACCTTCTCAAGTGAAACAGTAATTCACCTCCGGGTCCCGTGTCAACCACAACACTCAAACAAATGGCAGTTGTGACAATGCACAACCAACCACCACGGAAACTGCGGGACCGTGTTTAAACTAACTACCGAGAATACACGTTTTATCTACAAACATTTCATAAAAATAAATTAAACTTTACAAAACAAAAGACTACCTCACCAAGAGGGAAAACGCACTCGGTGTAAACTCAAATAAAGAACTCTTGTTCAAATGAAAACATTCACTTTACCTTACAATACTTTACGATACACACTTGATTTTGCAGGCTCTTTTCAGCAGGACAATCCAGCGGTCTTCCCCACAATCACCCCCCTACTGTCCTGTCCTACTTCCTTATATACCCAGAAACCCCGCCCTATCCATTAGTGCTCAGGTTCCTGGGTGATGTAGTTTTTCTAATGGCCATTTCTTAAAGGCGACGCCGCTCTTTCTTACAATATATATATATATATATATATATATATATATATATATATATATATATATACGATAGTAAACACGTGCGACACTGAAAGTGAAAGTTCTCTATATTGTATATAGACAACGTGGTTGAAATACCAAAATGTCCGTTTACATTTAATGTTGGTATATATTTGGAAAACACACCATTAAACTACTGTATAAGGAAGGTATAATGTACAACAGGGTATTAATCTTATGACAAACGGGAACATGCGGTATGAAAGATGACTAGTGTTGTATTATTTTTGTTTATTGAAATACACAGTGTTAAAGCAAAGTAAATGAGAAATAACTATGATGGGAGTTAATTTGCGACTTTGTCTTTTTAGTTAAATAAGCTGTATTACGGGAAACAACCATTGCTATTGATATTAGGAAAGTAAAAAATTAAATGTTTAAAACCGAGTGTTTATGCGCCTGATGCTATACTATATACTATGTGCATGTGTGTATATATTATGTACTGTTAGGTATCAATGAGGCTGTATCATTTCAGGATGTTGCTAATTCTTATGTTAATGTATAAAGAGAAATGTAAATACAGTGATATTATTTAAATATGCTAAGTACAGTAAAAATAAAAGGTTATTATTGAAAATATATGCAAGTATGATTTAGAATGAATAATTTCTAATGGAATCAATAGGGATATTGATTTATATTTGAGATTATTGAAACGTATGAATATGATTATATTTGGAAATGTTATGAGAGCATTTATTATTTTTCATTATAAAAATACTGTCTAGTCATTATTAATGAAACACCGTGGTGACTGCATTGTGTTATAGAAATGTGTGCTGCTGTAAAGTTTTTAACTTTTCTGTTATTGTTTTTCAGAAGAAACATTGCACACTGGAACGAGAGTGTCCACAATTCATTCTTTTAAGTATGCAGCATATACTGACAAGCCGGCGAGTCAGAAGTGTTCTATATTGTAAAACGTATTACCGTCATTTGATGTACTGTCAGACTGTAAACTTGTTTTAGTAATTCTAAATATGGTCAGTCATTTTTATGCTATGACTGTATATTGCTTTACAGTCATTTACTGTAATTTAGTATATACAGTGTGATCGTATGTATTGCTTTACGGTTACTTGCTGTAAATCAGTTTATAAAGTGTCATCGGATATTACATTCAAATCATTTGCTGTAAATAAGTTTATACGGTAACACCAGTTATTTTGAAGGTATTTGACTGGCAACACTGCTGCCAGTCGTTTTACCGTTAAATTATATATATATATATATATATATATATAGATAGATAGATAGATAGATAGATAGATAGATAGATAGATAGATAGATAGATAGATAGATATAGATATAGATATAGATAGACAGACATAACTTAGCAATACATTTTGGGATTTCATATTTGTTACAGTTAGTACGATACCACAAGCCTTTAGTATACAGAAATTGCTACACTAACTTAGTAACATGTTTTAGTAACCTACAGAACAACCTAACCCCCTAATTGAACTGATAATTTGCTTCATTATTCAACATCTGCAATAAAATAGGAATGATGAAGATGTTTTCTAATAGTGTAATGGATGTGTACAACAGAGCAGTTAAAGCATAAAGAAACATGCTCATTGTGAAATGTGTTGAAGTGTTTTCGTTAGATAAAACTGATTTCAATGTCTATCTAATTTCCAACTTTAGAAAAGTGTCTGCTCGTTTACATTCTCCTCAGCTAAGTGTAACCGTCACTGAGGGCTTCAACTACCCGGTAAGCTATTCTGTCATGTTTTCTTAAAGAAAAAAGGGGGTTAAATCGTGCAGATCAGTGTTATACAAGAAGAGAAAGCACTGCGCAAAAAAACCAAACTACTACAGGCGAGTTATACTTTTTTAGTTTGGGTATTCTTTTTAACACTTACTATTATTTAATTTGGTTGGTATGTGTTTTTTTTTTTTTTTTTTTTTACTGAAATAAACCGTTGCATTATTTGAGGGGAAAAGACTGAATAGCTCACAGGCGAATTCCTAAACCCATTCCGTCTTTGTAAGTCCTCTGATAAGTCAGTTACATCTGTTTTATATATCTATATGCATAGCCTTTTGTAGCCTGTTTAAAATGAGACATTCCCAGTTATTTGATGGTATTGATCACATGCAAAACCAATTAATACACTGTTAAGTTCATGGGGTGATGTAAGGATACGCGCAAAGTGAACTGCAGGTACAAAACCCCCATAATGCTGCCGTAAATTGTGTTTAGAAACCATAACGTCTGATTTTACTGGCCGCTAAAAATGCAGCATAAGTAAAGAATGATGTTGACCTGACATTCTGTATCCGCTATCAAATTTGCACTTTGCCATCATTAATCTATTAATTATATTGAAATGCATTTAAATGAAGAAAAGAGCATGGAATTGGGCGGGATCTGGATACTAAGATTCCGCAAACATTATAATGTGATGTAAGGATTTTGCCTTGCACTTAGGCAATTGCTGACCCACCAAAAACTTTACATCTCTTCTTACAAGGTGCAAACCATTGTAGAAGCGAGTAATTAAGAGCTGTATAAAAGCACACACCTGCAGAGACCTGTCATAGGCTTCAGGATGGCTGCTATGTTACACTTTCTGCGACAACACTTGGCTCGTTTGGTATAGAATAGAAGGGCAAGATGAAGAAGACCCTGCATATTCAATCCCAGGGTCATTTTGTTTGGGATGCCAGAGGATGCGGTGCTAAAGTGTTATCGTGGCACTCCGCAGGTCATCCTAGACCTACAGTAATGGTTACTACAGCTATCCCTGCACATGTGAAAGTGCTGTGTTCTCTGCACTACTTAGGCTCTGGTTCCTTTCACACCATCTGGAGGGATAGCCCAATCCACCTAGAGTGCTAGGCACATTTCTGGATGTCATGCTAAAAAGAGCATGCCAATATACATATCATTTCCTAAGGATGCTAGCGTAACTGATGTTGGCTGAGGCTTTTCTAAACAATTCTGATTCATGCTGCGTGACCTCAGCTGTAAGTATACTCATTTCCTTCTCAGAAAACTTTTATTTTTTTTGTGCGCCAAGAGGACTTTGTTGCCCTGACTTTTTTTTTTTTTTTTTGGTTTGTATTTTCGTGTTCCACAAATGTCATACAGCAACTATTGCTCTCTGTACTCCAAACTCTGCAAGTAGACCGATGCGCTCATAATTGCAGATCATTATTTGTGTGTGTTGAGTAATTTGCATTGTTGTTACGCTTAAATAAGGCGAAGTGCAAAGTACTTGACTGGCCACAATGCAATTTGAATTTTGCATCCTCAGTTATTTGCACTGCGCCTACACTTACATCACCCCCCAGATTCAACCACTGCAGAGTCGTATAGGCTTATTTGGGATCCTGTGTGTGTGTGCGTCAGTGTGTGTGTGTTTGTGTGTATATATATATATATATATATATATATATATATATATATATATATATATATATATATATATAATTATACATATATATATATATATATATATATATATATATTGCATCAAGAGTCATTTGTGAACTACAATGCTTAATATTGAAGAGGTGCTGACCAGTGTTAGGTAATTGTATGTGGTGTAGGTAGAGTCGCTATGGCAATCCAAAAGTACAAAACTCTTTGATCCAAACATTCCATTTTAATGGCTTACCATATAAGTTTCCATAGGGACATTTATAGTCACATTCTCAACATTTTCTTCAAACGGATTCAAGACATAACTGCTGCTGATTTTATATTCATCAAAATATTCATTTAAAAAACATGGTGGTAGAACAAAGAATGCTTTTCGACGCCTAACCTGTCTTCATCAGGTTAATACATATATATATATATATATATATATATATATATATATATATATATATATATATATATATATATATATATTAGGGCTGTCAATTAGTCAGTTAATTTATGCGATTAACTCGTAATTCTGTGAGAATTATTTTAAAGCGCGTTAATCGCATTGCTGTGTCTTGAGCCTTTCGGCACACCGTACTTCAATCCCGTCCGCGGCAACATTGTATTGAGTGTCCGAGTGCTGTTATTGTTTAAATAGAAAGTTAGTCACTGAACCGCTTAATGGAGCAAAGCACTAAAAATGAATGGGATTTTTTTTTTTTGACGGCTCACTGGACAGAAAGACGCTTACTTGTCTACTGTCAAAGTGAGTTCCAGTATCAAACACGAGTACATCTAGTCTGCTGCGTGCTGAACACGCCTTCATCTCTCAAAATACACTAGCAGCTCTTCTGCTACAGACAATAACAACAACAAATTAAACCCAACAGTTTCAACAGAAATGCAGGGTCATTGCAAGCCCATATCAAGCAAAATATGATAATACTTTTTTTTTTTTTTTTTTTTTAATTAGTTAGGCTGTGATGGTCCTTATTCTTGTTAGTTTGCAGTTTTTGGATATGATGACAGTTTATTTTTTATTTTTTTTATGTTCTCTTCACAATTAACAGTTCATTTCCTAGAAGTGCTTATTATAGCTACATATTTATAATTTTATTTAAAAAAAAAAATTCAGTTCACAATGACATTTAAAAATAGATATCCTGTGAATTATTATGTTTTCTGATCTCTGTATGCTGCTGATCAAGCTTGAACCGCACATTGTATTGTGTTGGTTGTATTTGTAATTTCTAAATTATTGCCCCTAGTAAATTTTGGTGGTGGTCTCAATGGGTAAATTTCCTGGTTAAATAAATACACAAATAAATACATTTTAAACAATTTTAATTACAGTTAAGGATAATAAAAACAATAGCATCAAACAAATTTAAATTCAATGGATGTAGTAATTGTAACAATTTAATATGTGATTAAAAACAGGGATTAACTAAGATTAATTGTTCTAATCATTTTTTTTTAATCGCTTGACAAATTAGCTTTCGAGTTAAGGTAGGAGAAAGCAATAACTATAGAATTATAGGTAATTGGAATATGGAAATCTCAGCATTACAAAAAACAATCAAATTGCGTGAAAGTCACCAAAAGGCTGTACGTTCACAGCGTTTTACAGCAACTGCATTCATGTTTCATCCTGTTTGACTAGTGAAAAGCTCAGGAGAGTAAGTAAATACAAGTACCTTTCGAGTTATGATGTGAGAAAGCAATAACTACAATTAGGGGTAATCGGGATATGCAAATATCGGCATTACAAGAGCCAATATATATATATATGGACGGGAGAGGAGGGCTATAGCGGAAAACTATTGTTACTGATGGGACTATAATGCCCGAAGCCACAGGAGGTATATACTGAAAAGCCATAAATATTTGCGAGCCTTATTATGTGTTTTTTGCATATGAAAAAAAGAAAATAACTTTTTTGGCACGAATACCTTAGTGCAGGTATGTTTTAAATCAGTATCTGCATGTAATGAATGATCCAAATATGACTAAGTGAGAACTCATCAGAGTTTGTGTAAAATAATATTTCAGAAGAATTTTGACTTACTGGTACGGGTTCTTTTTTTCTTCTACTCTGGATCTTTTTTTTTACCTTCCCTCTGTCGCCTTTGCTAAATAAATAAATAAATAAATAAATAAATAAATAAATACACAATGCACCCTGTATATAAACGCCAGATTGGCAGCTGTTTAATTAAGAGTTAATTAATAAAAGTAGCATACTCATTTTCTAATGTTAGTACCGGTATTGTGTGTTACACGTACTGCATGCCATTACACACACAAAAAAATCAATCAGATGTGGGTGCTGTTCTCATACGCCTTTAGACAAGTGTGATTTTGCAAGTCAGTTTTTTTGTTAAGTCTAAACTGGTAATTCTGCAAATATAGCCTTTCCGGTGCTTTTATGATGCCTCGTTATAAAATGAGAAACTGATGCTAAAAATAATACATTTCTTGGTGTTTTTATACCCACAGTGATAATAAAGCTCCATTATCACTTTTGGGACAACATATGTGTATATATTAGAGATTCAGTTCAATTGAGTGATGTGTGTATTGCTGTACATATGATCGTAACACCGCCAATGGTTAGATACATATGAAATATAACATTCAGGTTTGCATTATCTGTGTTAAAATGATATAGGCTGTTGAGATTTATAAAAGAACACAGTGAGATTGGATTTGATCCCTCAACATCAGGTTTAAAAGTGTTACACAAAAGAAAGCACACATTAAATATCGGTCAGCACCTTACCAGTATATGTGTATCCATGTAAACTGTAATTATTTGATATTATGATCCAAATGCTCAATTATCTACTTATGTCCTTATCACGGAGACTAATAAAGTAGACGCTAGTTTAGTTTATAGAGTTTAAGAGAAAACAAACTGTTTAATGACAGCCTGTTTCTTGTAATACAAAGGAAAAGTGGTTCTTTAAATTAACGTTATTAAAACGGTGAGAGGATAATTAACTGCTAAATAAGTTCTACTTTATAATGACTTGCGATCCTCTTGTATTTGCTTTTAAATAATTATCTAATAGTTAAGTTAGTCAGTAAACATCTGGCCTATGCTTTTGTATTAGTTGGAATTGGTACCTTTATTTAAAACCTGATCAATATGTAAGTGATTAACAACGCTTTCTTGGCGAGTTGTAAATCAAAAGATACTTCTGCTCTTTCATGTGGTGTTCACTGTGTGAGCATAAGTGCAGTGGTGGCGTGTGGGCGGCACATGTCTGTTGTATTCAAAGAGAACAGAGGAAGTATTGAAAAGCTGCATTTCAACGCAGCATTACTGAAGACTGGAAACTTGGGCACGGTTAATAGTAGAAGTGAGTACATTTTAATATTCTAAATAAACTTGTGTATTTTGGATTGTGAACTCTTGTCTCAAGAGCTAACCCATATTGACATGTTGTAGTGGTGACAGATGATTTTATTACCACAGATATTGGGTTAATTGTTACAGCAGTCGTGCATTTAAAGGTACAAAAAGCGGTCTCTTTTCATCAGTGTTGGTGTTCAAAAAAGTTTTATTTCTTCTGAGTTACAACTTAGCCTGCGTTATACATGTGAGGTATATGAGTCAGTAGCTCATAGTTTATGTATTTAATATGCGTGTATTTTGTACATGTGTGATATTTATTGAGGAGTACGGTTTAAGCACTAATGGTTGCAGAGTGCACGGCAATAATTATCCCCTCCAGTCTCCCTGTTGATAGACATTATTATTTTTCATATTCGATCTGAATATACACCAAGGGGAATGAATATTAGCTCTCCCTCAATTATCACCACAATTTAAAATCATGAAAACATTGGGATCATTAAAAAAAAAATGCATGACTAGTTATTACCTCTGATTTTTCTGAGGTAATAACTAGGTAATAACTTTGTCATAGGGCAAGTGTAGACTGTATAATGTTTCCAACTGGGGATGTGGAACAAAATAGAACCAAACACAAATATTATCAGTTGTCTGGCCTCCCAAACGTGCTCGGTGTAATAGATTGCACACTTGCAATATCCCCAGATTCAAGGAATGAAAACATCATCAATCTTTAACTGTGCAAGTTTTATATGATGCTCAATGTATTATCACGGATGTACTGTAGTTGCCAAGTACCCTGGCTCATGCCACGACTCATTTATCGTGGAGAACAGTGCCTTGTTCAAAAAATTCAAACGGGCTTATAAGTGGAGGCTGGCTAATTTTAGAATATATACATAATTAACATATGACCATTCAAAAACATATGTAACAAACGCATATTAATGTTTAACATTTTTATTATGATTTTTCACCAACATACATAAACATTCAGATAATGCATGTAAATATGAATATTAGTATTGCACCAGAGAATACATTGTGATATTGAAATAAATTAAGGATTGTTCTTTATAGGCACATATTATTATTATTATTATTATTATTATTATTATTATTATTATTATTATTATTATTATTATTATTATTATTGTTTAGTCATTTGCAGATGCTTTTATCTAAGGCGACTTGTAGAGACTAGGGGGTTCTTCACAACCTTAGGTCCCAGAAACTTTTTTGGACTTATTTATTTTACCTTTTTATGGAAGAGGTTGCTTTTATTTTTTCGGTTATATTCAATTCAATTCTATTCAAAACTTTGTTTAACCAGGTAAAGACATTGAGAACAAGTTCTCATTTAAAATGCCGACCTGGCCAAGCGGCAACATAAATACAACAAACAACAATACATAGACAGTTAGAGACATTACAGCAATATGAAGTCAATAAAATAAAAAATAAAAACCTAATAAAATCAGCATCTGCTTTCACAAGCACATGAAACAGGGAAAAGAGCTTCACGTCTAGAAAAGAAAGCACCCTCTGAGATAAAACCAGGGAGTTTAAGCCTTGATTGTAACTCATTCCAATCGTGAGCAGCTGCATATTGGAATGAGTTATGCCCAACAGCAGTAAAAACACGAGGGACAATTAAACCAATCAAATTGCTGAATCGAAGGTTGTAATAGAGGGGTGATTTCCCGATTAGGGTTTGTGACAGGGTGACTGAGCGGTGACGTCACGGCAGAAGCAGGGACGGGAAAACACTGACACCAGGCATTGCAGTTCAAAAGAAAGAATCGGCTGGCCGTCGTTTTTATTAACAAATCACAAAAATAAATCAAATATTTTAACAAAAAGAACACGTGCTCACAGAGCAAAATAAATAGTTAAACAAAACAAATCTCGAACACCAAATAATAAAAAATACAGGTCAGGCTGGGCTGTAGCCTTCACTGTTCCTGTATCGCTCTTTTTTTAAGTTTCATTTTTGCTCTTCTCAGTTCTCTCCACTCTCGCTCACTCTCTCCTTCCAACACCCACCCCAAACATGGAGAGCTGCAGGCTTTTTATACCGTGGCCGAGGGGTTTAACTAGCTGGCAATTCTCTCATTAACCCTCGGCCACAGTCTGCACAGGTAGCATGACTGCCAGCTAATTCAATAATCGCCAGCTGACAGTCACGCATTTCCACGAGGAAACGCTGTAAATACATTTTTAAATAAATACAACAAAACAACCGGCGCTTCGCCGTCATATAAATACAATAAAACAAATAAAGAATACAAAATAACACAGGGGCGGAGGGGGACCCCGTTCTAAAATAAAACAAACAAATCAATGTACAGGGCTGCTCGTCCTGTTACAGGGTTTTATAGTTCAGTCTCAACCCAGTTTCTCATATACTTGTATTGTTGGAGAATCTAAGCTGTGGTTCGCACCTTTATCACGTTTCTCCCCGACCCTAAGCACTTGTTGCACTTGTATCTGTCAATCAGATGTGGGTGCTATTCTCATACGCCTTTAGACAAGTGTGATTTTGCAAGAGTCGTAAGCAATGTTTGAATAGGAATTCACTTTTGTAGCACCCGGGAGGGGCACTGGTTCTTTCTGATCAGTTAGAGATCAGTCAGGCAGAATACCAGAAGGAAATAAACTAAGACCACAACAATATTCAGGGCAATGAACATCATTTTATTAAACACAGGTGGTTAACTATATTGAACAAATAGGACAAGTCTAGATTACACAGTCACGGCATGGGGTTTGCACTATTCAATAAAAAACAATAGATAGTTAATTATAATAAACAAACAAAGTGCAGTGCTGCTCAATACGATCGAAGAGACAGGGCTTACTAAGAACAACAATAAAACCAATACTTTAAAGCACCCTGTCTCCAGCACTCCTCCAAAATCCCTAATGCCTTTTAAAAATACTAAGTCTAAAATAGTTAAACACACACACACGACACGGAGGGAGACAGGAAGCACAGCAGGAGCCTTGCTCTAAATGTCAGCGGCTGTTTCATTAATTTTTCTCCCAACCCATCACCGAACACAAACAACTGTAATTCCTTCTCTGCTCCTGCTGACTGTGCGTCCAACCTCCACTCCAGACAAACCCGGGTTCACATCCATGACACAATCCAATCTCTCGAATAGATGAAATCAGAAACTTTTATACCAGGTGCTCAGCTTCTTCAAATTACACCTATGCGGGCTGAGAACAGGAGAACATCAATGTGCCAGTGGGATCAGTGCAAAATCTACAGAAAGTAATGTGCCAAAAATAAACTTGTGCCACAAGAAGGTTACAACTATTTATTAGTATTACAAATGAAGAATTATTGGACCACAAATATAAATATACAGAAATAATCGCTTCTAAGGAAATGTGCCAGACAAAGGGCTCCTGTAATGACAGTATGTGGGAAACGGGAGCCAGGTATAAAGGTCCGCCTGTATATCTGTGCGCATCAGAAATCCAATACCTATTCAAACCTAAGCAGAATGTGTTCTTGCCACAAGGTGGTGCTAGTAACTAGTAGATATTTCCAACGCACAGTGATACTCCAAGCTCTACATCCAGACACAATGACTGTTACTGGATGTGTATTATTAAACAAAATTAAATTAAATCATCAAAATAATCCAATTAGCACGTTTGTTTTAGTGCAATACAGACCATTGACTGGTATCTTTTGAAAGGAGTAAAACACCCGTTAATGTGAAAAAACTTAAACCAAACTGGCATGTATTTCAACTTCTCTTAAGCACTGTCAAGGTGTTTTGTATTTAATTTTGTAAAATGAACATGATTTTTCTAGAATAGAGGTAACACTTTAAAATATGGTTCTGTCTGTTTAACAGTGTAACTTACTGACTGTAGTGCTCATACAGTGATTCCCGAACTTATTTACAGCAAAAACTGGAAAATTAAACTAAAATAAAGTGTCTGAGGCTACTTTATTAAAATCCTCTATTTTGAATAATTAATGACACAATCATCTACAATTCTTGTGTGCTGGTTTATTTATTTATTTCACAACAGATCAGCAGTGTCCCAAGGAGCATTTTGTTCATTATTAAATGAATATGAAACTAACCTCATCACTCCTTATGAGATCCAGCTCTGTGGCTCAGAAGCAAGTCATGCTCTTCTGTTTTGTGGTCAAATAAACTGGTTTTAGAGTCACGACAACCACTTTTTTTCACTTCAATGTCATTGTAAATTAAAGATCAACCTATCAAGACAATGTTCCATCAAATCTAAGCAACCAATGTTCCTCTACTGACTCTCATACATGTTCCCCACAGTAACAGCACAGCAGAGTGTAATAAAGCACACTGAAAGAATGGCAAAGTACAGGTTAGCATTGTGCAGCACAGAGGGGTATGGTAAAGCAAATTAAAAATATGACAAATCAGGGTAAGCTATTTTTAATGCAGAGGAAAACCAAAGGCAAAGCATCAGAAAAAACTGAAAAATGACCCTAGCCAATGCAGCATTACCTGTGAATCCTACATCAAGAAAGGAGTGAGTGAGATTTGAACCGTGATTGCACGACTCCCCCTACAGCTCTCATCTATGTATGTATATTTGTATGTATGTATGTAGTGGGATTTTTCATTTACTAATTTAGAGTTACCACAAGTGTAGAAGGGGCAGAGATAACAAGTGCACCATCTAGTGGTCATTTCTAAAACTACCTCACTTCAGTAGTTAAAGGGACTCTCTTCCCCATAGGGTGCCACTGTAATAACTTGGCATATCAGCCTATTGGATTGAAGTAGGCCTGACAAATTAGATAATTAAATAGAACACACATGATAGGTCAGGCTGAATTATTTTCACTGCTATCATGGATTTCACGGTTTATGTGAAATGTATCCATTGCTGTGAAAATGTCTGAAAGAATAGTGTAAATATACATGTGTTTTATTGCTTAAAAAATTCAGCAAACGTTTGTCTTATTCCTGCACTACCTGTTACACTGCATTTAGAAACCTGGCAGCCAGTTTAGTTTGCTTCTGGTAAATGATTGAACACACATTGCACATAACTGCAGGATTTCTTTAACATGTCTTCAACTAAAAAGTCACCAGCTGCATCAAAGATCAAAAATATTTCTGCTAAAGATTGCTCTGTCCAATACAAGGGGACATTTCACATGTCATTTTTAAATGTATTTATGTTTTTATTTTGTTTGATAATTCACTGCTAGTGAAAATAGAATGTCTTTAAAAAGGTGGAAAAAAACTATATATTCTTGAATTTAGCATTTACTGTTTTTAAGGTAAGCAATTCAATATTTTAGGAACATTTGTTGTATATAATTCTAGAGACAATTCTTAACCATTGCTTACGACTCTTTAGCACCTCTTAAAATACGTTGTTTTATACTGTGCAATGCCGTGAAATAAGCAATTTTTACAGTACAGAAATACAGCACAATAGGATATCAAACAAGCAAAGAAAATGTGATAATCCGACATCCGCCTATCCTTGCTTTTGATATCAGGCATCCAACTATTGCTTGAAATTGGAGTATCTCTTTAATTTCCTTCCATGAACAGCTGTTTTCACATGTCTGTACCTACCTACACTATCATGCAGACAATATTCTTTTTCACACTTGAGCAAAGTTGATCCGGGACTTATTAATGCAGCCTTGCTCACACTACAAACAGATTGAACACTGTTCTTTTATTCTTCAGTGTAGACACACTAGCACTGGCATGACTCTGCAGTTCTTTGTTATGCTTGTGTGTAATATCTTTATGTACATGACACATGCACGATTAAAAAAGTAAGTTGCATTCATTTTTAAGTGGCTAAGTTTTTTTACGCACATTAATGCAGGGTAAAATTACTCGAATCTACCCCGGGAATTGGATTAGTTAGTCCAGTAGTCAGCCACACTCAAAGACACATTAAGATAAGTGTGAACAAAACAGGTTGCGAGTCTTGCTTCAGTGCACACACAACACTCTGAAGTCCCTGTGTGAAAATGGGATAATGTATCTGCACTAGATTTTCTGGCTGCTTATAAAATAAATGCCGTTTTCTTGGTAAAGTAACTGGGTTCAGATGATACATTAAACTGACATTTGACTGAATTGGACTAGATAATGTCTCATTACACTCAAATTGATAAATTGAACATAAAGCGAAATGCAGTTTGTAATACATGCCATATGCTGGGCTGTTTTTGACTAAAAGTGACTTCATCAAATTCCTCCGATTTTGAAACTGTTCAATCTTCTAAACTGTATTTAAGGGATAACAGAAGTGTCACAATGTTGCTGAGTCCGCTTGCTTGTCTCTATTATACTACATGTGGTGACGTTGAATGTTAGGGTTCAAACTGGAATGCAAACGGAAGTTCAGCTGTGAGTGGCTGAGGCTGTTAGAGCAGGCTGTGTCACCATAAAGCCAACATTCTGACACTGTGTCTTGCTGTTTCAAAGTTATGGAAGCTGTGGGTTGGAGTTCACACTGAAATGTAACATCCCAACATGATACCTAATGCTTAAGTTGGTTATGAGCAGATCAGTCAGTTCATAGCTACATAACCCCACTGTTCTGCTTGACTGAAGTGAATGGAAGCGATAATCATCTTGCAGTATTTTGGTATGGGTATGGAATGGGCTACCTAGTCATGCTGTGAGACAGAATCACTTGGATCCTTTAAGACCCGACTTGACAAAGTTGTAATTTACAGTCGTGGCAGGGGATGAATGTTACTAACATCTTACTTCCATCTTGTAGGAATCATCTCATCATTGGAACAGAAGACTTCAACAAAAGGGTTCCAAAATCAAAAAAAGCTAGGTCTGCATATTGAATACATTCAAGAGAAGGATAAATATGGGTGGCAGTGGTCCTAGTAAAGAATATGTTAAAGTATATCATTGTTGCAGATGCAGCTGTCAAATCACTGGTGATTATGGCACATACGGCAATGCAGTTTACTGCCGACCATGTCATAATACTGAAACAGCAGAAAGGGCAAGTGCAGAAGCGAAAAGACAAAATGAGGAAATGGAAATCCAAAAGCAACAACGAGCAAGACAAAAGGAGATGGAGGAAAGACAACGCATACAAGGAGAAGCACGAAAAAGAAAGCTGGAAAAAGAAAACGCAGCAATGATAACTGCTCAGTAAAGTGCTGTGAGCTTCACATTCCTTCAGCGTTATTTGAAGGATGAGAATCACAGTTTGTGCTCCACAGTCTTGAACCCTTCAATACAGAGCAGGCTTCTTAAGCTCTGCATAGAGACACATGCATTATTCCTGGTATCATATGAATTTGCAGCTTCTTCTGATGTCTTGATAACCCACACAATTAAAACTAAAGGATTACAGTTCTTGTGTTGTATTAAATAATGAATGTTGATAAACTGTTCACAATGAGCCGATGCTAAGATGCTTTTTTTTACTCTACTTAGACAACACAATGTTGATTTTAAAAAGCTTCAACACATAACTGCTGCATGCAAATAAAGAGCTCATACATGTAATTGTTTCTGGCTATTTCTGTAAGCGCATTGCTTTGACAATGGTGGACGGTTATCACAGTGCTAAATGTACTGTGCATAGAGCCCGATGTGTTTTATTATCAGCATCATTGTCTTCATACTGATACTAATAAATTTTGTCAAGGAAATGATTCAATTGTTTATTAAGATAGAGAAGCTGTTTTACCAGAGTGGGCACTTCTCTCCTAGTCTATACACATTGCATACATTTAGTTTAAGAAATTAATTATATAAAATAGGAGGCACTTTTTTACACAGAGAATTGCGAGGGTCTGGAACCAACTCCCCAGTAATGTTGTTGAAGCTGACACCCTGGGATCCTTCAAGAAGCTGCTTGATGAGATTCTGGGATCAATAAGCTACTAACAACCAAACAAGCAAGATGGGCTGAATGGCCTCCTCTCGTTTGTAAACTTTGTCATGTTCTTATGTTCTAAAAGGGTGCCAGGCTTCAGGCTGTCTTTGCTGTTTTGGGTAACAACTACATAACTACATACAGGGCTAAAACATAAGCTAACACACGACTACTTTCAAAACTTACAAAGACAAGATTGTCTTTAAAATGACTATTTGGTTAAACAAAGCTTTACAATTAAACACAATGTTGTTGCTTATGTCTGCCAGCAAGCCTTCTTTACCGCTGATCTGTCTTTTAAACAGCTCAGTCAATTGTCTTAAGGAATAGCAGCTGGTAACTGACCAATCAGCAGTCCTCCTGGCTGATATTGTGCACATGGCAAGTAGCAGATCATTAAGTATCTAAATCAAGGGCCACAGCTAACACTTTCCTGGGTCCAGGTAACAGACACACTGCAAAACCAAAACTAGCAGCTTACACGACTCAGAAAATGATTTAAAGAGTGTTCTGTTCATTGCTAGCTAGTCCAGGTGTATTTCTGGTTATTCTTTTCCCAGGGGAAGATGTTACACTGCAATACATATAGAGAAGGTCTGTGTTGGGTTAGCTTAATGCACTCCCTGTTGTGTGTTAATGCTTACTTCACTGCATTAGAAAATACACATAAACATTTCAAACAGGAAATCTCAAACCACACCAGTGCTGAACAAACATGCTTCGCTTTCTCTAAATATAGAGATAGCAGTTCATTGGCTTTATAACTGAAATATATCTATTCAGTATACAAAGCCTGGGTGTATTTGTAATCAAATCATATGAGCTAGAAGCACAGCGGTGGGGGTGGAGAGAACTAGCATAGAGATTAGGCTTGTGTGGTGCAGTGCTCGCTCCATAGAACAGAGTGTTAAATTTGCAGATGACACAAAAATAGGAGGAGTGGCAAACACTGTTGCAGCAGCAAAGGTAATTCAAAATGATCTAGACAGCATTCAGAACTGGGCAGACACATGGCAAATGACATTTAATAGAGAAAAGGGTAAAGCAGGCAATAAAAATGTGCATTATAAATATCATATGGGAGATACTGAAACTGAAGAAGGAATCTATGAAAAAGTCCTAGGAGTTTATGTTGACTCAGAAATTTCTTCATCTAGACAATGTGGGGAAGCTATAAAAAAGGCAAACAAGATGCTCGGATATATTGTGAGAAGTGTTGAATTTAAATTAAGGGAAGTAATGTTAAAACTTTACAATGCATTAGTAAGACCTCACCTAGAATAATGTGTTCAGTTCTGGTCACCTCGTTGCAAAAAGGATATTGCTGGGGAGTTTGGGTAGTTTGTTCCAGAAAATTCTCTGTGTAAAAAAGTGCCTCCTATTTTCTGTTCTTAATGCCCCTTTATCTAATCTCCATTTGTGACCCCTGGTCCTTGATTCTTTTTTCAGGAAAAAAAAGTCCCCTGGGTTGACATTGTCTATACCTTTTAGGATTTTGAATGTTAGAATCAGATCACCACGTAGTCTTCTTTGTTCAAGACTGAATAGATTCAATTCTTTTAGCCTGTCTGCATACGACATGCCTTTTAAACCCTTGATAATTCTGGTTGCTCTCTTTTGCACTCTTTCTGCAGCAATATCCTTTTTGTAACAAGGTGACCAGAACTGAACACAATATTCTAGGTGAGATCTTACTAATGCGTTGTAAAGTTTTAACATTGCTTCCCTTGATTTAAATTCAACACTTCTCACAATATATCCAAGCATTTTGTTGGCCTTTTTTATAGCTTCCTCACATTGTCTAGATTAAGACATTTTGAGTCAACATAAACTCCTAGGTCTTCTTCATAGATTCCTTCTTCAATTTCAGTATCTCCCATATGATATTTATAATGCACATTTTTATTGCCTGCTTTACCCTTTTCTCTATTAAATGTCATTTGCCATGTGTCTGCCCAGTTCTGAATGCTGTCTAGATCATTTTGAATTACCTTTGCTGCTGCAACAGTGTTTGCCACTCCTCCTATTTTTGTGTCATCTGCAAATTTAACACTCTGTTCTATGGAGCGAGCACTGCACCACACAAGCCTAGTCTCTAAGTTAGTTCTCTCCACCCCCACCGCTGTGCTTCTAGCTCCTATGATTTGATTACAAATACACACAGGCTTTGTATAATGAATAGATATATTTCAGTTATAAAGCCAATGAACTGCTATCTCTATATTTAGAGAAAGCGAAGCATGTTTGTTCAGCACTAGTGTGGTTTGAGATTTCCTGTTTGAAATGTATTTTCTAATGCAAAAGGTAAGTATTAACACACAACAGGGAGTGCATTAAGCTAACCCAACACATACCTTCTCTATATGTATTTTATTGTACCACCTGTCACTGGGAAAAGAATAACCAGAGAGAATAAACATCTGGACTAGCTAGCAATGAACAGAACACTCTTTAAATCATTTTCTGAGTCGTGTAAGCTGCTAATTGTAGTTTTGCAGTGTGTCTGTTACCTAGACCCAGGAAAGTGTTAGCTGTGGCCCTTGATTTAGATACTTAATGATCTGCTACTTGCCATGTGCACAATATCAGCCAGGAGGACTGCTGATTGGTCAGTTACCAGCTGCTATTCCTTAAGGGAATTGACTGAGCCATTTAAAAGACAGGCAGATCAGCGTTAAAGGAGAAGGCTTGCTGGCAGACATAAGCAACAACATTGAAAGTGTTAATTGTAAAGCTTTGTTTAACCAGTTAGTCATTTTAAAGACAATCTTGTCTTTATAAGTTTTGAAAGTAGTCGTGTGTTAGCTTATGTTTTAGCCCTGCATGTAGTTATGTAATTGTCTGGTATAGTAAGCAAACTTGTTAAATTTGCAGACGACACAAAAATAGGAGGAGTGGCAAACACTGTTGCAGCAGCAAAGGTCATTCAAAAAGATCTAGACAGCATTCAGAACTGGGCAGACACATGGCAAATGCAATTTAATAGAGAAAAGTGTAAAGTATTGGATGCAGGCAATAAAAATGTGCATTATAAATATCATATGGGAGATACTGAAATTGAAGAAGGAATCTATGAAAAAGACCCAGGAGTTTATGTTAACTCAGAAATGTCTTCATATAGACAATGTGGGGAAGCTTTAAAAATGGCCAACAAGATGATCGGATATATTGTGAGAAGTGTTGCATTTAAATCAAGGGAAGTAATGTTAAAACTTTACAATGCATTAGTAAGACCTCACCTAGAATATTGTGTTCAGTTCTGGTTACCTCGTTAGAAAAATGATATTGCTGCTCT
The DNA here is from genome assembly GCF_902713425.1 of Acipenser ruthenus. Classification (NCBI taxonomy): domain Eukaryota; kingdom Metazoa; phylum Chordata; class Actinopteri; order Acipenseriformes; family Acipenseridae; genus Acipenser; species Acipenser ruthenus. Next base: position 5,122,094 of record NC_081240.1, on the reverse strand, counting down.
AGAAAGGGTGCAAAGAAGAGCAACCAGAATTATCCCAGGTTAAAAAAGACATGTCGTATGCAGACAGGCTAAAAAAATTGAATCTATTCAGTCTTGAACAAAGAAGATTATGATGTGATCTGATTCAAGCATTCAAAATCCTAAAAGGTATAGACAATGTCGACCCAGGGGACTTTTTTGACCTGAAAAAGAAACAAGGACCAGTTGTCACAAATGGAGATTAGATAAAGGGGCATTCAGAACAGAAAATAGGAGGCACTTTTTTACACAGAGAATTGTGAGGGTCTGGAACCAACTCCCCAGTAATGTTATTGAAGCTGACACCCTGGGATCATTCAAGAAGCTGCTTGATGAGATTCTGGGATCAATAAGCTACTAACAACCAAACAAGCAAGATGGGCTGAATGGCCTCCTCTCGTTTGTAAACTTTCTTATGTTCTTAAAAGTTTATAATAGTTTAGAGATGATTGTTAGAATGGGGACACAATACAGACATTCATTAACAGCCATGACAAAGCCCATACTATATATATATATATATATATATATATATATATATATATATATATATATATATATATATATATATATACACAGTGCCTATAGAAAATCTACACCCCCTTGAACTTTTTTCACATTTTGTTGTGTCAGTGCCTCAGAGTTTCATGCATTTAAATTAGGATTTTTTTCCACTTATCTACACATCGTACTCCACACTGTTAAGGGGAAAAACGTTTTTATTGAAAAAAAAATATATATATTAAAAATACAAAACTAAAAGATCATAATTGGATAAGTCTCCACCCACCTGAGTTAATACTTGGTGGAAGCACCTTAGGCAGCATTTTCAGCTGTGAGTCTGTTGGGATTGGTCACTACCAACTTTGCACACCTAGATCTGGCAATATTTGACCATTCTTCTTTACAAAACTGTTCAAGCTCTGTCAAGTTCCTTGGGGAGCATTGATGGACAGCAATCTTCATGCAACAAATTTTCGATTGGATTTAGGTCGGAGCTCTGACTGGGCCACTCAAGGACATTTACCTTTTGTTCCTTAGCCACTCCAGTGTAGCTTTGGCTGTGTGCTTTGGGTCGTTGTCATGCTGAAAGGTGAACTTCCGTCCCAGTTTGAGCTTTCTTGCAGAGGGCAGCAGGTTTTCCTCAAGGATTTGTCTAGTCTTGGCCAAAAAAGCCTGTAGCTCTTGCAAAGTTGCCATTGGCCTCTTGGTAGCCTCTCTTATCAGTCTCCTTCTTGCTCGGTCATCCTTTTTTGAGGGACGGCCTGATCTAGGCTGGGTCTTGGTGGTGCCATACACCTTCCACTTCTTAATAATCGTCTTGACCGTGCTCCAAGGGATATTCAAGGCCTTTGATTTTCTTTTATACCCATTCCTTGATCTGTGCCTTTCAACAACATTGTCCCAGAGTTCTTTTGAAAGCGCCTTGGTGCACATGGTTGAGTCTTTGCTTTGAAGTACACTACCCAGCAGCGGGAACCTACAGGAACTGCTGACTTTATCCTGAAATCATGTGAATCACTAAAATTTAACACAGGTGGAGGCCACTTAATTTGGTGTGTGATTTTGAAGGCGATTGGTTACATCTGAGCTAATTTAGGATTGCTATTACAAGGGGGGTGGACTAAAGATGGGCATGACAGGTGAGTGCTCCTCATATTACCTGGGCACAAGCTTGCATTGTTAATGTGCTTGGGACAGGGTGATAGCTCCCAGTGGTGAAGTCATGTCTGAGCCACCCTCTCCCCCTCTGTAATATACAATGGAATAGTTCACTTTGTGGTATGTAATTAAATATATATCTTTAAAGTGATTGGAGATTCAACATAATTCCATGACTTTTCCACAGAATACACATCCATTCACCATATAGGTCTTAAATGTGTAGCAAGCATATATATATATATAGCATATACAGTACTGTGCAAAAGTTTTAGGCAGGTGTGAAAAAATGCTGTAAAGTAAGAATGCTTTCAAAAATAGACATATTAATAGATTATATTTATCAGTTAACTAAATGCAAAGTGAGTGAACAGAAGAAAAATCTAAATCAAATCCATATTTGGTGTGACCACCCTTTGCCTTCAAAACAGCATCAATTCTTCTAGGTACCCTTGCACAGTCAGGGATTTTGTAGGCATATAGTCAGGTGTATGATTAAACAATTATACCAAACAGGTGCTAATGATTATCAATTCAATATGTAGGTTGAAACACAATCATTAACTGAAACAGAAACAGCTGTGTAGGAGGAATAAAACTGGGTGAGGAACAGCCAAACTCAGCTAACAAGGTGAGGTTGCTGAAGATAGTTTACTGTCAAAAGTCATACACCATGGCAAGACTGAGCACAGCAACAAGACACAAGGTAGTTATACTGCATCAGCAAGGTTTCTCCCAGGCAGAAATTTCAAGGCAGACAGGGGTTTCCAGATGTGCTGTCCAAGCTCTTTTGAAGAAGCACAAAGAAACGGGCAACGTTGAGGACCGTAGACGCAGTGGTCGGCCAAGGAAACTTACTGCAGCAGATGAAAGACACATCATGCTTACTTCCCTTCGCAATCGGAAGATGTCCAGCAGTGCCATCAGCTCAGAATTGGCAGAAAACAGTGGGACCCTGGTACACCCATCTACTGTCCGGAGAAGTCTGGTCAGAAGTGGCCTTCATGGAAGACTTGCGGCCAAAAAGCCATACCTCCGACATGGAAACAAGGCCAAGCGACTCAACTATGCACGAAAACACAGGAACTGGGGTGCAGAAAAATGGCAGCAGGTGCTCTGGACTTTTGAGCCAAAATTTGAAATATTTAGCTGTAGCAGAAGGCAGTTTGTTCGCCGAAGGGCTGGAGAGCGGTACACGAATGAGTTTCTGCAGGCAACAGTGAAGCATGGTGGAGGTTCCTTGCAAGTTTGGGGCTGCATTTCTGCAAATGGAGTTGGGGATTTGGTCAGAATTAATGGTCTCCTCAATGCTGAGAAGTACAGGCAGATACTTATCCATCATGCAATACCATCAGGGAGGCATCTGATTGGCCCCAAATTTATTCTGCAGCATGACAACGACCCCAAACATACAGCGAAAGTCATTAAGAACTATCTTCAGCGTAAAGAAGAACAAGGAGTCCTGGAAATGATGGTATGGCCCCCACAGAGCCCTGATCTCAACATCATCGAGTCAGTCTGGGATTACATGAAGAGAGAGAAGCAGCTGAGGCTGCCTAAATCCACAGAAGAACTGTGGTTAGTTCTCCAAGATATTTGGGCCAACCTACCTGCCGAGTTCCTTCAAAAACTGTGTGCAAGTGTACCTAGAAGAATTGATGCTGTTTTGAAGGCAAAGGGTGGTCACACCAAATATTGATTTGATGTAGACTTTTCTTCTGTTCACTCACTTTGCAGTTTGTTAATTGATAAATATAAACTATTAACATGTCTATTTTTGAGAGCATTCTTACTTTACAGCATTTTTTCACACCTGCCTAAAACTTTTGCACAGTACTGTATATGTATATATATATATATATATATATATATATATATATATATATATATATATATATATATATATATATATATATACACACACACACACACACACACACACACTTTAGTTTATACTTGGGGTGTACAATACAAACTGTTATTATCCACTGACACAACCTTTAATGACGTTGCTGCAATGTTGTAATTTACTTATGTCGTTTCTAGAAGGTTGTGTGCAGGCAGCTTTTTCATGATTGTGTAATACCCAGGGCCAGGCTCCTTTTGATTGGAGAGCCGATCTCAGATAGGACAAATATGAATACAAGAATAGTTCAATCAATTATATTTAATAAGAGAAATACACCATTTAAAATATATATATATATATATATATATATATATATATATATATATATATATATACAGTGCCTTGCAAAAGTATTCAGACCCCTGTCCAATTCTCTCATATTACTGAATTACAAATGGTACATTGAAATTTTGTTCTGTTTGATATTTTATTTTAAAACACTGAAACTCAAAATCAATTATTGTAAGGTGACATTTGTTTTATGTTGGGAAATATTTTTAAGAAAAATAAAAAACTGAAATATCTTGCTTGCATAAGTATTCAACCCCCACATATTAATATTTGGTAGAGCCACCTTTCGCTGCAATAACCGCTTTAAGTCTTTTGGGGTAAGTATGTACCAGCTTTGCACACAGTGTCGGAGTGATTTTGGCCCATTCTTCTTGGCAGATTTGCTCCAGGTTGTTCAGGTTGGTTGGACGACGCTTGTGGACCGCAATTTTCAAATAGTGCCACAGATTCTCAATGGGATTGAGATCAGGACTTTGACTGGGCCACTGTAGGACATTCACCTTTTTGTTCTTGAGCCACTCCAATGTTGCTTTGGCCTCGTGCTTGGGATCATTGTCCTGCTGAAAGGTGAATTTCCTCCCAATCTTCAGTTTTTTAGCGGACTGAAGCAGGTTCTCTTGCAGTATTTCCCTGTATTTTGCTCCATCCATTCTTCCTTCAATTTTAACAAGATGCCCAGTCCCTGCTGATGAGAAGCATCCCCACAGCATGATGCTTCCACCACCATACTTCACTGTAGGGATGGTGTGTCTTGAGGCATGGGCAGTGTTAGGTTTGTGCCACACATAGCGCTTTGAGTTTTGGCCAAAAAGCTCTATCTTGGTCTCATCTGACCACAAAACCTTTTCCCACATCGCAGCTGGGTCACTCTCATGCTTTCTGGCAAACTCCAGACGTGCTTTCAGATGGTACTTTTTGAGTAACAGCTTCTTTCTTGCCACCCTCCCATACAGGCCAGTGTTATGCAGAGCTCTTGATATGGTTGACTGGTGCACCATTACTCCACTCCCAGTCACTGAACTCTGTAGCTCCTTCAAAGTGATTGTTGGCCTGTCTGTGGCTTCTCTCACAAGTCTCCTTCTTGTTTGAGCACTGAGTTTAGACGGCCTTTTCTTGGCAGTGCCTGGGTGGTGTGATGCAGCTTCCACTTCCTGATTATTGATCCAACTGTGCTCACTGGGATATCCAAACACTTGGATATTATTTTGTACCCTTTCCCTAATCTATGCATTTGTATTACTTTATCTCTAACTTCTGTAGAATGCTCTTTGGTCTTCATTTTCCTTCAGATTCACAGCCTGACCAATGATCCTTCAACAGTGGGTTTTTTATCCAGAAAATGTGACAGCAACTTTAATGGTTCACAGGTGGAGGCCAATGGTAAGGTAATTGTGTCCTCGTTAGGGCAATTTCTTTCATCGGTGTAAACTGGGAGCTTCCACAGCACAGGGGTTGAATACTTATGCAAGCAAGATATTTCAGTTTTTTTATTTTTCTTAAAAATATTTCCCAACATAAAACCAATGTCACCTTACAATAATTGATTTTGAGTTTCAGTGTTTTAAAATAAAATATCAAACAGAACGAAATTTCAATGTACTATTTGTAATTCAGTAATATGAGAGAATTGGTCAGGGGTCTGAATACTTTTGCAAGGCACTGTATATATATATATATATATATATATATATATATATATATATAACAGCACAGGGCAAAATGGTTGAGGTAGATGAATGAACAAGTTCACAGTTTATAAGAATGAAAATGACATCAACGTAAAGAATAACTATGAGGTAGATCCACTACCCCCAGACAGAAAATAAAATCCACACACAAAACACAATTAATACAATGACTGAAATACAATTTACCGGTTTCAGTTCACTAAAATAGATACATCATAAAATCAATTAATTCATAAACAATAAACAGTGGCCCAATGCGAGGGAAAATAGAGAGCCAATATATTACAAAAGTCAGTTTAACAGTATACTTTCTCAACTACACAAATTTGGTTTGTTCTCACCACACACAGCAATCAGAAACGGATCACGACTTTTCCGCTGGTCAGCTCATTCATGCGTAGAACAATTCTTTTTCCAGTCAAACTGCAATAAACGCTAAAAACAAAACTAACTAAATAAATAAACAAACAAACAAACAAACAAAAAGGCGCTCTCTCTTTCCCTGGAGTTCACAAACACAATTTCTTTCGGTCAAGAGCACATGCGGTTACCATCCCGCAGCCGGCTTTTAAAGCAGTGCATCAATTACGACAGCCCCTTTATCCAATGGACTCCAGGCAGGACATATTGCTCTCGTTGTTAATGAAGTCGTCATGGGAACAGAACCAAGAATCCCGAAATTGTTAGATACAAGCAAAACGACTCAAAATTTATTAATGGGATGGCCAAGATGGTGATTTAAGTGCATCGTATAAACACTCATACCTAAAAAGTTACTAACAAGTTGTCTAGCATACACATTTGAAATTATGTAAAACACAAATCTATGGATACTAATCTCGACTTTCGAGTAGATTTTTCATCCTTAATAATTGAGAACTTCTGTTCGTGGTAAATTAGCTGAGGAGACTTTGTCGATGTGTGATCTGCACATTGTCTGAATAATACTCCATTGAACAGATGACTAAAACAATAAAGAAGAACAATAATCATATAAAACTTGAAAAGGATAAAACATCCCAAGCTGTTATGTACAGCGTAAAGAGAAAAAGCAACGCCAAATCAAAAACGTTACGGTTGAAAACTCGACAGAATACACCTCTGCAAACAACATCGTGGTGGAGTCCTTTGAGCTCACTGAACTTCCAGAAACGCCATCAAAAAGCCCAGCAACAAAAAAGGGAAAACTAGAAAACCAAAAGAATACAATCCTTGACATGGAACATAATATAATTTTGACACTGAAACTCATAATCAACGAAAGAGCTGATGGCATGGAAAAAGCTGACGGGTGAGAATACAATGAGAATCAAAGGGCTCAAAAAAACTGTTGATTTCATGTCTGGTGAAATTAAAGACATGAAAAATAAGGTAAACCAAAAGTAAGCTCGGGTAAATAATACGGAGAAAAGGCTGCATGATTTCGGTTTAAAAATAGCTGAACTGGAAAGATACAAAAGGCGGTGGGATTTGCGTTTGTATGGACTGTCTGAAGATGAAGGAGAAAACACAAGAGAAAAAGTTATCAAGATCTGTCAAACCCTTGCTCCTGACCACAAAGACAAACTACGTGATGTCATTGACAGTTTACATAGACTTGGCATGAAACGACTTGGAAACTCGCAACACCGTGGCATAATAATACAATTCACAATGAGACATTACCGGGACATTATCTGGAGATCTGCCAAGAAATCAACCTTTCTGAAGGAAAAAAATCTTCGGTTTGCAGAAGACTTATCCCCAGGCGATCGAGAAATTCGGAGACAACTGTGGCCAGTAATCGAAAAGGCACGCAAAAGAAGCAAAACAAGCCTATTTTGTTGGCGCAAGGGCTTTCGTGGAAGGAGTCGAAATCCGCTAGTCTCAGATGAAAGCTGAAGAAGTCGTAATTTAATTTTTTTCAAAACGGAACTACTGTATGTAGTCCCTGGTTATGATAATTACAAGTGAAGTAAGCTAGTTCTTATTTATTATTATTATTATCTATTTATTTTAACGTTACTATAAATAGCTTAAATCTTCACATTTTTTTGTAAATATACACATCTAGGCACAATGTACTGTCTAAAATTTCAAAACTGAATAGGTATGGCTTTGTTTGCTCTAAACAGGTTTTGTTAACTGTTGTATTGCTAAAGTAGGCTACTGTTACGATTTCACAATTTCTAATCTTTCTATAGTTTCTTTTAATGCCAGGGGGTTAAGAGATCATCTTAAACGTAAAGCTTTATTTCTCTATGCTAAAAGCCTGAATTCAGACTTTTGTTTTATATAAGAATATTATTCCTATAGTAACGATAACAATTTTTGGAGTATATATGGATGGCACATGCTCAGCTCATGCTGCAGGAGTTATTGTTCTCAAACATAGATTTAATAGTAAAGTTCTATCTTATGATACCGATCCATATGGCCATTATATTTTATCAATAGTTACACTTAATGATTGTTTCTTACTACTAATTAATATATATGGTTATAAAACAAAGAAAGAAAATAACTACTTAATAGAAACATTGGAGGGTAAAATTAAGCAATTGCAATATAAATACCCAAATATCAAGCTTGTGATTGGAGGTGACTTTAATATAGAAACGACTGAGATGCTTGACAGATGGCCTCCTAAATCCTTTCATAACACTAATCACACATTTGGTAGATATTTGGAGGAATAAATTCCCCAAGATTAAGGTATTTACATGATGTAATAAACCTCGCTCTCAGCAATCCAGAATTGATTTTTGGCTAACTTCCAACACTCTATCTATACATGTGACTAAAGTAGAAACTCTCCCAACGCCTTTATCTGACCATAAATCTATAATTTTACAATTTGATTTATCTTTTTCACATGAAGCAAAATAAAAAAAAATGTTACTGGAAACTGAATAACTCCTTGCTAGAAAATGATGTCATTGTAACAGCAATAAAAATACTATTAATTTATACTGGGAGAAAGCGTTTGCAGAAAACATGTTTAGAAAGAAAACTGGGAATTACTAAAATTCAAAATCAGAAGATTTACAATGGAAAGTGGTGCAGAACTAGCTAAATCTAAGCGAAAGGAGGAAACTCATTTAATAGTTAAATTATTATCTTTATCCAAATTGTCTCCTGAAAACATGTCCAATGAAAATAAGGTCCAGCTTATTGAATCACAGGGCAAATTAGATCACATGTATGTTTACAAAGCAAAAGGAGCTTTTATTCATTCAAGAAAAAAATGGTTGGAGGAGGGTGAACAAAATTCAGCTTTTTTTTTAAATTGGAGAAACATCACTATAAGATTAATTCCATAAACAAGCTTAACATTAACAACAAACTTACAGATAACCCGAAAGGAAATAGCTGAGTTTTCTATGTCTTTCTACCAAAATATATATGAATCTAAGATCTCTTTGGATTCAATAGAATACTTTTTTGCATAAATTGAAGAAAATATGATTGATGAGAATGACAAAAAACTGTGTGATGCTCCCCTATCACTAGAGGATGTTGTAGATTGCATTAGAACCCTTAAAAGTAATAAGTCACCAGGTAATGATGGGCTCACTTCTGAACTTTATAAAGCTTTTTCCAAAGAACTGGCTCCTTTCCTTCGCAAAGTAGTTTTGGAGAGCATTGAATTTGGTTGTCTTCCTGCTTCTATGGCACAAGGCTTAATGAATTTAATTCCAAAACCCTCAAAAGATACTTTATGTTTAGATCATTGGCGTCCTATTTGTCTTTTGAATAACGACTGTAAAATCATGGCTCTAATATTTTCAAAGAAAATTAAGAATGTTCTTAATAATATAATTGACGAATCACAATCTGGTTTTATGAAAGATAGACACATTGCAAATAATATTAGACTAGTCCTTGATATGTTGGGTTACTCTGATCTTGTATCAGAAGACAGCCTTGTTCTTTTCTTAGACTTCTATAAAGCCTTCGACACTGTTGAGCAGCATTTTATTTGTAAAGCCCTAGATTTATTTGGTTTTGGTGAAGGCTTCATTAAAGCCATTCAAACCCTTTATAGAAATGGTAATTGCTCTATCAAATTACAACATGGAACCTCTCAACGTTTCAATGTAAACAGGGATATTCGGCAGGGCTGCCCTATTTCTCCATTCTTATTCTTATTAGCCATGCAACCATTAGCAATTCACATTAAGAAAAGCCAAATAGAAGGAATCTCAATTGCCAATAAAATTGTCTTTATTAGTCAATTAGCTGATGACACAACACTTTTCTTAAGAGACAAAACACAAGTATCAAAAGCTATTGATGCAATACTCCTCTTTTCAAAAGCTTCTGGTTTGTTCCTCAATATAAAAAATGTGAGCTCCTCCCTGTTAATAAATATTTGTCAACAAAACTTTCAGAAAGTACTGTAAGGGCCCTCGGGTCATAGAATAGCACATATTTTACATGTTTCTCTTTGAAACAACTAAGTAGAGTACAGATGCAGAGATTTATGGCATCCCGGTAAAAGAAAATGTAAAGTACCTGGGAATTAACATTAATAAAGACCAACTCTCAAGAATCTCCCTGAACTTTAACCCACTCATTATCAGTGTACAACAAAAACTCAATTTATGGCTCCAAAGAGATTTATCATTGAGAGAAAGAAGTTTAGTGGCTAAGGCGGATGCTTTATCCAGATTGATCTACGCGGCACTATCGCTTGATGTTTCTGATGAAATAAACAAAAAAATTGATAGAATATTGTTTAATTTCCTTTGGAAAAACAAGACCCACTATATAAAAAATCTGTTTTAATGAATGATTATAAACCTGGGGGCTAAACTTTTTAGACTTTTCCTCCCTAAACAAAACTTTTAAAATTAAATGGATTAAACAATTCTTTAAGAATCCAGCCTCAATTTGGAACTTTATTCATGCCCACGTCTTTAATAATTTACGTGTCTTAAATTTCATACTATTATGTAATTATGATAATAATAAAATTCCTATAAAATTTTCAAATTTCCATAAACAGATTATTTTATAAACTTCTCACCTCATAAATATTTAATTTGGAACAACAGAGATATTAGATACAAAAATAAGTCTTTATTTTTTCCCATTTGGTTTGATAAGAATATACTCTTAGTTAGTCAACTTCTTAACCCTACAGGCCAACTTTTCAGTTATGCAGGGTTTTTATCCGACTTTACATTTCCTGTCACAGTTAAGGAATATGCTACTGTTTTTGATGCCATTCCCAGTGCTGTGAGAATGCTTTTACAGAGTGCAACCAAAGGTGTTTCTTGCCCTTTGCCCTCTTTAGAACCAAATGATATATTTATAGGACATGATTACCTTCTTCATAACAAAAAGAATAATAATAAGGAGATCAGGTCTCTTATTCAAAGTGTCTCTGTTCCCTCTGCTGTTGCATACTTGAATAGCATTTTTGTAGGTGTTAACAGGGAAGACTCCTGGACACTTTGTAATAAATACTTATTGACCAACAAGGTTAAGGAGATATCATATAGGCGCCGGGGCTACTGGCAAATATTGTAAACAAATGCTGGGGCGTTTATCTGAAGTGTTACGGGAAGTACACAATTTTATTATAAACAGGTTAGGGTTAAGGATAGGGTTAAGGATAGGGTTAAGGATAGGGTTAGGGTTAGGGATAGGTTTAGGGTTATATTGTGCAAAAAGATTTACACATTAAGTACATTGTAACCATGCATAATAACATTGTAATTATGTGTAAGTACACATGTATTTTCCAAGTAATTAGAGACACTTAATGTGAAGTGTTACCCCCTTTTACTAGATAAGTTAGTAAGTTATCAAGCAACAGGAACGATACAGGTGAAAATATGTAAGCTAAAACATCAAATATATAATTACTGTACCTAACATACCATATTCTATCAGGGGCATTACAACTCATTAAGTACTATTGAACAGTAGTAATAGTATAAAAAATACAAATTAATATTTCAGCACGGAGAATCCGCTATGAATGAATGGCAATGAATGAATGATGATGATTGCAATTGTAGATGATTTATGAACTGTGAAGGGCGCTCAGGGCCTGATGACTGTGATGGGCACTCAGGGCCCGAGTGAAAGATAAATTTGGCTGGAGACCTCGGTGCCCGACGGTTACCTGCGCGAGGCCGGCTGGAAATACATGAACAGTTACATCCCAGTACCGCATATAGAAAGTGGCTATGAGCCACCTCCCCCCAAAAAGACGAGGCCACCAAACCATGAAAGGAGAATAATAATAAATAATTAACGCGCTCCACTATGGCCCCCCGCTCCACTATGGCGCCCTCCCCCAAATATTGAAATTAATGAAAATCAGCAGCTGAGACACGGCCCATCCCCCAGAGCATGACTGTGCTGGGGGAGAGAGCCCAGCCTGTCCAACCCAACCACTCACCCTACAGAACTAAATATGAACCGCTCAGCACTCAGCTAAGGGAAAAAACCCTTAGGAAACCTTAGGAAATCTATGACTGAGGGCAGCCCTTCCTCCAGGCTCTAAGCGGTCAACTCCCATTTCGGCCTCCCAGCGATTGACTGAGCAGCTGAAACAAAAAGAAGCGACATGAAAGAATAAAACACTGAGCTTTTATGCGCTTGCTGATGACGTATTGGCTAGGGGCGGATTCTCCTTTGCAGAAAAGCAACCAAGTTTACAATTTCTAAAATCACAGTACAATTCTAAAAAGATTAATATTCACTGTCCAATTTTAGATGGTTGTTATTTTTTATGTGCACTGGAAGAGTTTTTAATCAGATATTCACCTCACATTGTATTAAAATGAGGAATGCTGGACTCCCAACAGTGCTTGAGGCTGTTTATATAAACTGATCAAGGAGACTTTTGTACTTTTCAATGTGAAAGCAGCAGACTGGTGGGTTAAAATAAGATAGAGACATTTTCTATTGTTGGAAACAGCCTTGTGAACCAATTCTGCAGGAACCTGCGTGGACACACAGAGTACACACACACACACACACACAGTACACACACGCACACACACACACACACACACACACACACACACACACACAGTACACACACGCACACACACACACACACACACACACACACACAGTACACACACGCACACACACACACACACACACGCACACACACGCACACACACACACAGTACACACACGCACACACACGTACAGGTCCAGCACGTTTATTCTTTCATTTCTGAGCTTCAAGTTTTGGACTTTGTTACATCGTCAAAAATCGTTTTGTTAAAAAATTAATACTCAATAAGACGTTGCACAAAATATGCACCAGACAGTTCAGTTAAACCTGCTTTGTGAGTATTTATTTATTTGTATATGTTTTGTCTGGCTTTGTATTTATTTATGTAGATATACAGCAGAAACGAGTATGTTAATTGTTAAAACATCTTTAAACAAGGCTTTATTATACAGGAATCTCGAGGAAAGCTTAATGTGGTTTTAAAAAGTTAATTTTATAAACTATAGGTTTGTTATAAACCCCCTAGTAAAGTGGCATTGCTATAAACATAGTACTTGTATTATTGTTTCAACATCCTTTATTATACATACATACCAGAACATCATAGTAATAATAATAATAATAATAATAATAATAATAATAATAATAATAATAATAATAATATGATTATATATTCTTTGTCTTTCAGTACTTGCAATCGGAGACGTTATGTACGTTTGTAAAGGTATGTGTGGTTGAGTTTCTGCTATAATAAATATTGCACAGTATTGTTTTCAGAAATAACATCTTGTTTAAATGAATTGTTTTTCAAAAGCCATGTTATTATTTTGGCTGAACACATCTTTCTACTGGGTTTTAGATTGTTTTGTGAAAATGTAGTCTTCTGATAACAAATTTCACCCACTTAGAAAAGTGCCTTGTTATATTCCAGTATTCATGAACATTACCATATCTTGTTGTCTAGTTCTCTTGTGCATCGAAGAGCAATTAACTGACAAGTCTAACTGAAACGTAGAGTAAAGAGTAAAATGCTGTTGATTTATAATAGGTAATATACAAATGACCTGTCTCCCCTGATAAATGTGTAGTACAGAAACCAGGGCCAGAGGACAGTTGGAAATTACGTGGAGACAGACTTAGGGCAGAGGGAAGGAGACACTTGTTCACACAGAGAGTGCTAAGGGTATGGAATGGGCTACCTAGTCATGTTGCTGAGGCAGAATCACTTGGATCCTTGACGAAGATCAATCAGCTACTAGGAACTGGATGAGCTTAGATGGGCTGAATGGCCTCCTCTCATTTGTACATTTTCTTTTGTTCTTATATGTAAGACCACAGCTTTTAGCCATTATGTATTCAAGTATACCAAGCTCATGAGCAAGTGGTTTGATGAGCATTACACGGTCACGTTCCATCCACGTTTCATGAACATATATTCATGTTGGGGCACATGACTGCCCATTGTGAATCACAGGTTCTTGTGTTGTGTATTTGTAATACATACACACTCATTGCAGGCCTGTTTCACCCAGCAAGCATCACTCTGATGCCGGAGACTGTGAACACTGGAGACACAGTAACATTTTACTGTAAGATGCCACCAGACATCGAAGTTTACAGGACCTGGAACTTTTACCTGTAAAAACGGAGAGAGCATCATGCTGCAAAAGTGGAGCGGAGCAGAGTCAGGGGTTACTTTTGTGATTAGAAAAGTAACCAACACAGATACTGGAAGCTACAGCTGTGTGTACTCAGAACAGAAAGTGGAGCCCGGGATGAGGATAAAGACCAGAGACAATGATTCAGTCACCCTCCGACTCACAGGTAAAGCTGTTGTTGTTTATTATTTACTTATGAATCCAGCTATTAAAAATATATTGAAGGGATTCAAATTAATTGTGTCCCATGTTTCTGCTACCTACAGTGTTGTAACAACCAAGTAAATAAAAGCATACTCATAAATATATTTGCAGTATTCTTTAGTTTTAGAATGAACAGTTTTGATAAACAATTTACAGTATTTCATGATCATTTTACAGACTGATAAGTCTTGCCAATGAAGTGAAACTCAGTTGTGGATGTGTGTTTACCCATTACTACCAAACAAACGACTCATACTGTCTGGTAATACCTTCTGTACCTGGAATTAATGCTGAACTAAAATAGATATAAAGCAAAGAAGTGATAAAAATTGGGATCAAGAACTTGTTTAAGATTTTGTTTCATTTCATATTTACAAGTAAATAAAAAGCTTTCAGAGTATACCATTATCTCTGATGGTTTTAAACACTTATTTGTAATACAATTTTACAAAAGTCAGGAAATTCATTACCAAAAAAGAAAAATACATAAATAAATAGATTAAAATAACATTATAGACTTGAACGCACAGGAATCAGGAAATGGATGAGCACATACAATGCAGCTGTATCCAGGTAAGACTTTGTCATTGATTCTGAGATGTGATGGTGTTTGAGAAGGGGAGCAGTGAACAATGGCACTGAAGCCAATGCATATGTTTCTTTGAAGTTTTGGCAGGACAACTTCATGAACTCCATAGAGTTCACACAAACTGTTTTAAAACTTGAAATAACAAAATTGTGATGGAGGGGATATCTGTAGTCTATCAAATATATTTAATTTTCATAAAGACATTAAGAAAACCTCTGCATTTAGCATTTTAGATGCTGTTTTTGTTATACTGTTATACAGTTTCTCCCTCAATTATTTTTTTTAAGCATTAGGAGATTACTGCATTCTGTCCGAGGGTACAAAGAGTATATCTGTCTGTTCTTCAGCGTCTCTGTTTGTGGAGTATGCAGTGCGTCACTTCCTGTCTGCCGTCATCACCCTTCTGATTCTTGGACTGCTGTTCAAGGTCTACAGGGCCAGAAAGCATGAACCAGGTATTTCAAGTAGTCTTTTGCTTTTGAATGTAGTGCTAATTGGGGTCTGTGAAACCAGTCGAAAGTGTTACAGAACACCCTGTAAAATGTAGAAGAAATGCATAACAATGCCATTGCTGTGTCCCGTGTTGTCGTATCGTAGCGTTATAAGAACATAAGAACATAAGAAAGTTTACAAACGAGAGGAGGCCATTCAGCCCATCTTGCTCGTTTGGTTGTTAGTATCTTATTGATCCCAGAATCTCATCAAGCAGCTTCTTGAAGGATCCCAGGGTGTCAGCTTCAACAACATTACTGGGGAGTTGGTTCCAGACCCTCACAATTCTCTTATATTGCTTTTTTGCTCCCACAATAAATACGCCACTCCTTTCAATCAGAGCACCAGCATTGTTGCAGGTGGAAGCCTGAACTGGATAAACAGCGATGTTTAGAAAATCAATCTATTTCTCCTACCCAAGCAAAAGTTGAAAACAGTAATTCCTTACTTTATTTAAAAAAAATATATATAAAAAAATGAGAATATGTTTTGCTGTGGTATGGACAGTAAAGTAACATGTTTCTTGGGTACTGCAGAGGGTATGTAACACTTGGATAATGAAATAGGTGTAACACTTCTGAAGACAATGTAGCTGCAGTATTTAGAATTGTATTGCTATTATCCACACTATAAAGCACCCATTATAATAAGGACTTTACTAGAAGGGCTTCCCAGAACTTGTACACCACATGCACATTCACTTTTATACTAATTTTATACTAATTTAGTGATGTCTTTACATATTTCATTTCCCCAGATAATATAGAAGAGGAACGATAAGAAGAACAAGACAATACATTAGACAATCATTTCTCAACTTTGAATTTCACCACGATTGCAACACAGAATAATGACGAGAGAGACATTTTTAAAGTATTGGTCAACAATTTACCAAAGATGAATCATTTTGCTTATGAACAGTTTTTAAAGAAACACATGTTTTTGAAACATGTATTTTCATTATAAAGCAGACATCTACTACACAAGGTTAAAAGAAGTTCTCAGTTTCCTGGCTTTGCCTTCCAAGACGTCTGTTACTGATTCATTTCCTTGGTCATTTCAACCTAGCAATGTCTTCTGGGTCAAATAATGTTAGGCTACTTGCTGAAAGCATGTAAGTCAATAGGGGAAGCAGCTGATTAGTTATTGACAGGATGGAAGTCAGTGAAGGGGCAGGGACAATTTCACGCTCCAGGTGAAATGACCCAGGAAGTGAAAGGCAGTCTGGCTTGTGCAAACAGAGATTTCTTTAACATAGTGTAGTACCAGATATCATATTTTAAAATGAAAATAGATCAATGTGTTTCTTTCAAAACGTGTACAGTTACTTGAAATCAAGTTTAAAAAAATATATACTGTATATATATATATATATATATATATATATATATATATATATATATATAATATATCTTGGCTCCGACTCTCTGGAACTCTCTCCCAGGTCCCACAGTCGCTCGCTTCAAATCAACTCTCAAGACCCACTTGTTCTCTCTTGCTTTCAATGCTCTTTAAGCCTCATATCTGTTATTAGCTGTTGTCTAAACTGCAATTTCAGATTTTTCACTCCATCTTATTTGTATGATTCTGTATGACACACGCATCCACAATGTTTAGAATTCACATCCTAGCCTTTTATTTAATGTATTATGCCTGTATTTATATATATATATATATATATATATATATATATATATATATATATATATATATATATATATATATATAATAAGACTGTGTAAAACATTACATTATTTGAACTCAAATTTCAGATAAAATACCTTTTTAATTCATGATGAAGTTTGATGTAATTTAAATTTCTTGAGTATTAAAAGTTTTTTTGACTACGAGGCATAATAAGATCAAATAATCATTTAATGAATGACTTTTGTAAAAGACAAACAAATAAACAATATAGGGGGTGTATGTGTTCATATCAACTATAATACATACTCACTGTATGCTTCATTGAAAAACTATTTATCTGAACTACAATGACCAACATTGTGCTTTTGTTCTTGTATTATGATACACATGATACATACCTCTATGACTATACGATGTATCATGTAAAGAAAGTATGAGGATTCATCAATACTCAATGAATCATTCCACCCTGTGGCAATGTGCCCCGCCCCTGTGTGCATTTGTGTGTTATATATTGTATGTTGCGTGTGTTAATGTTGGTGTATTGTAGTTGGTACACGGGATATAATGTTGGTAATGAGCACGAGTATTTAAAATGTATAATTGTATTTAGGCACGGGATTGCACTATCACTTCATGTGCATTTAATATGTGAGCACGAGGTTGCACATAATTAATTCCCGTGCTGGGATTCAAGTGAATAATTAATTAGTAATTAAATCCCGGCACAACTGTATATGTAGATGCACGTTTTACTCACTCTGGGTTGGGTGTTCAGTGAGTAGTGAACGGGAGAGAGAGGAGGAGAAATATAAAAGATTAATAATTGCTATCGCGTTCCGAAAGGACCAGCACGATACTTGTTTGTTTATTTTTACTCACCGTGTTTGTTTGTCTGTCCGTCCACCGTTTGTTAAGTGTTAGTCCGTTTTGTTTGTCTATTTATTTTGGCTTAAAGTGCCATGTAATGTCTTCTGTTTTGCTTAAACCTTTTATTTTGTTTATTAAAACACTGAGCGCTGCCATTTGCATTTTCAGTTTCAACCCCAGTACAGTCTCTGTGTATTCCTTTCTGGTCTGAAGTCATCCACTACAGCCTGCATGTCACACACCCCTAGTCTAACGCCCCTCTTCGGTGAACTGATATTTTACAATGTAATATTTTGTAATGTGATACTTTCTACTGTAATATTTTGTAACAATTGTAAGTCACCCTGAATAAGGGTGTCTGCTAATAAATAAATAAATTAATTAATGAAATAATAATAATAATAATAATAATAATAATAATAATAATAATAGGAGGCTGGGTGGTCCAGTGGTTAAAGAAACAGGCTTGTAACCAAGAGGTCCCCGGTTCAAATCCCACCTCAGCCACTGACTCATTGTGTGACCCTGAGCAAGTCACTTAACCTCCTTGTGCTCCGTCTTTCAGGTGAGACGTAATTGTAAGTGACTGTGCAGCTGATGCATAGTTCACACACCCTAGTAAGTCTCTGTAAGTCGCCTTGGATAAAGGCGTCTGCTAAATAAACAAAATAATAATAATAATAATAATGAGGTTTTACCATTCCAGCCCTAGTCTAACATCCCTCTTCGGTCCAGGTACAGATTGTATCATGCACACATTAAGAGATGAACTGCCACTACGAGGTGAACTGCCATATGATATATCATGTAAAGAAAGTATGAGGATTCATCAATACTCAATGGATCGTTCCAGCCCTAGTCTAACGCCCCTCTTCGGTCCAGGTACAGATTGTATCATGCACACATTAGGAGGTTAACTGCCACTATCCAGCAGGAAAGAAGAAGCAAGCAGTTTCACTCATGGCAAAGCGCAAGGACTCATTAGGGGTTGTACATGCATTTACACAATCTGAAAATGCAGGGGTGATACCAAGGTAAGACAAAAGTGTATAGTTAACCAGGGGAGCAGAATCCAGCTAAGAGAAATACAATTGACATGTTCACTGAGGCCAAACAACGTATTACACTGTGGTTTACAGAGTGTGTTATTCGCTGAACAGAGAACTGAAATCTGTCGTGCATCAAGAGCCGGTGAGTGGCTCTGAATGGCCAATCAGACTCAGCTCTTCTTGGCTGTCATGACTTGTCTGCTTTTATTGTGTGACAATCACAGACACATACAGATATAACGGAAACTCTCGTTTCATTCTATCTTCAGGGGCTCGATTCCTTCCACTACTTTATATATATTGAAATTAAACAACCACAATGCATTGCTATCTTCAATTTGCCATTCTTGGTAAGTGTTATCTATTTAAATATGCACACAAACAAACATATATAAGATGAATTTTACAAGTGTGTACTGTCATTTTTTAACTTAGAACTAAATTGGTATAAACACATGATCAGTATTATTATTATTTTGCATACACACTTTTACAACAAGATTTGAAGTATTATTACTACTACAGCTATGACCAAATGTTTTGCAACACCCAATATAATGAACTATTATTATTATTTATTTCTTAGCTGACGCCCTTATCCAGGGCGACTTACAATTGTTACAAGATATCACATTATTTTTACATACAATTACCCATTTATACAGTTGGGTTTTTACTGGAGCAATCTAGGTAAAGTACCTTGCTCAAGGGTACAGCAGCAGTGTCCCCCACCTGGGATTGAACCCACGACCCTACAGTCAAGAGTCCAGAGCCCTAACCAGTACTCTACAACTACTTTTGCTTCAGAAAGTCAAATGAAACCTGCTGAATAATGCCATGTAACATATTGCATTTCATACCGCTTTGAAATGAAATATGTTGTAGTTTTCGTTATACTTAAAGAAAAACTGACAAAAGATGAAAAAATATGACAAAATCTAACATGAAATACTTTTGCGATATTTTTTTGTAGTTTCTTTGATTACATGCTGTTAAATAATATTTCTAAATTATGTTCATATAGTTTTTTGTTTTAAATGATTCCTCAATCCTAAAATTCTAGGTGATGCAACACCATTGGCCACAGCTCAAGACTATGATACTATTATTGTTGTTTGCAGGTTTTGCAGTTGGAGAAGTTTTGCTGGTTTCCACAGGTTTGTGCATCTCTGATGATATTATATTCATCTAAAGCATGCATAGCCGTCAGTGGGTAGAGGGGATTAGGAATCATACAATAAAAAAACATTGAAATTATTTGAAGACATTGAAAACAATTCTAGTGGAAATGTTTGTCATTGCATTTATGTTTCTTTTTAATATTTCTAATTCAGCACTAGTGAGTGTTTAATATTATGGAAAATCATGTTTTGTTTCTGTTGATTAGGACTTCTCCAACGATAAACTGCACATATATTCAAGTACTGTCTGAAACTGACTTACATATAATATGCCTCTTGATATTGACTGATGTCCTCTTCATTTGAAGCCCAGCACTTGGCAGTATGAAATGTATTAGAACACCACAAGACTTGTCATTTATATCCTTTATATACCTGCCTGCATGAAAACCTCTGGGAATGAGGATTTCAATATTCTGTCAATAATCAGTGATACGGGGGCTCCCGAGTGGCACATCCAGTAAAGGCGCTCCGCGTGAAGTGCAGGATGCGCTCTATAGCCTGGACGACGCCAGTTCGAGTCCAGGCTATTCCACAGTCGACCTTAGACGGGAGCTCCCAGTGGGCGGTGCACTGGCCGAGGGAGGGAGGGTTAGGTCGGCCAGCGTGTCCTCGGCTCACCGTGCACCAACAACTCCTGTAGTCTGGCCGGGTGCCTGCGGGCTTGCCTGTAAGCTGCCTGAGAGCTGCGTTGTCCTCCGATGCTGTAGCTCTTGGGTGGCTGCATGGTGAGTCCGCAGTGTGAAAAAAAGCGGTCGGCTGACGGCTCACGCTTCGAAGGACAATGTGTGTTTGTCTTCGCCCTCCCGAGTCAGTGCAGGGGTGGTAGCGGTGAGCTGAGCTTAAAAAATAATTAGGCATTCTAAATTGGGAGAAAATAATAAAAAATAATTGGCAACGACTAAATTTATAAAAAGAATAATAAAAAAAATAATCAGTGATACACACATGTGTGAAAATGTTAGACCACTTTGTGCTTTAATTAGGCATTTTAAACAATTTCTAACAAGTCTCATGCATTTTATCATGTGTGACTATGTGTTCCTTTAATCTTACTATTTTAAATTAATTGCTTGTGTGGCCTATTAAAGTCATCAATTAAATCAGACAATCACTAATTTGCCTATTTTGGCAATTTTCCAAGATTTTCTGTTTGATTTCATATGCACAACAAATCAAAACAACAGAAGCAATGGGGTGTTCTAATACATGTGCACAATACTTCATATACACTGTTGTTTCTTTGCTAACTGAATAATATTTTAACAATGTTTTACAGATTCACTCCATTCAGCGATACTTCAGATTAAAAAAACGACTGTGGTGGAAGGGGAGAAGGTTGAATTCAAATGCATAATAGCGGCTGTGCATGGAGAACAACCAGAGAACAAGGAGAATTGGTTCCATTTATACAAAAACAGAGAGAAGATCAGTTCACTGCCGGAGCCCGAAAGCATGGCAGCTGCCACATTTATAAAACAAGACATCAGAAAGAATGACACTGGAAACTATACCTGCATGTATGGAAAACAGAATCCAGGAGATCTGAAAAACATCAGCCATGGCTCTTCAGTTTATCTCAATGTACACGGTAAAGACAGTGTCTTATGGTCCGTTCTATAATATTGTACTTGCAAAGCACAGTGGGCCAGATTTACTAAAACTTTTTTTTTTATAGTGAAATAAAGAAAAACGGCTGATGTTTTCAGTTGTTCGCTTTCATCTTTTTCCTCACTGGTGCAAAAGCATAGTGGCTCATTCTCAATATGTTCTTTAAAATATCTTTGCATTAAGGCTGACTTGGCTAAGGTTTTTTAATACTATAATTATCTTTGTATTTGCTTGCCGTTAGTTCTGAATGTTCTGCTATTTAACTGTGGAATGTATTATTTGTTTTGTAACTGATGGCACCTATTTTTCAGCATTTAGCATTTCAGTGTCTCTAATTACTGTTTATTTACATAGTAGTTACTTAGTAAATACATGTGTACTTACAAATAATTACAATGTTATTATCCATAGTTACAATGTACTTAACATGTACATCTTTTGCATGAGATATGCAAGTACACAATTGTATCAGAAAGTGGCTAGGGTTAGAGTTAGGATTATGGCTGTATCATGTAAAAAATAATGTACACATTAAGTACATTGTAACTATGCATTATAACATTGTAGTTATATGTAAGTACACATGTATTTACTAAGTAACTGCTATTTAAATACACAGTAATTAGAGACACTATGTAAAGTGTTACCTAAAAATGTTTACAGATTGTGGCTCGAAGCTCATTAACAAAACATTACAGCAACAGTATCTTCAAACGTGCTTTGGTGTATTGAGAACACTGCAAACTAATGAAGTTATCCCTCCACTATCAAGCATAATATCTCCAATTTTGTCATATAAACAAAGAGCGAGGTTTCTGAGGATACAGACCCAGCATGTTTATATCACACCCTATACAATTAACAGAATGTTTCAAAAGGCTGGAAGCATTTATTTTGTGTGTTATTTCATATTTGTATTCATTTATTCTCAGTAACACACTCAAACGATAATGAGCATTATAGATTTGTTTTATGAAGTATTTTCTTGAATTTAATAATTTATGAGAAAGTGTTATCATTATTTTTTTTAAAAAATTAGTCTTTTTATACTGGTTTGAAGATTAAACAGTGTATTTCTTAAAGAAGTAAATATACAGAATATATTCATCTTTTCTGATAGACGTATTTTAAATGCAATAATGAAACTCTAATTTCAGAGTTGCGCTATTATCTCACGCTTCACCTAGACAAAGAAATTACAATGGAAGGAATGGATGTATCATTTAAATGTATGATACCAGCTGAACTCAGAGAAGCAACAAGAAAAGAGGGTTTTTTCCATCTGTATAAAAATGGAAGCTGTGTCGATTCACAACCCGATCCCAAAGACGTACCAGGTGTCACATTTTCCATTAAAAAGGTTAAGAGGAGTGATACTGGAAACTACACCTGTGTCTATGGAAAAGAGACGCTTGTAAACTCGACAAACAGCAAACACAGTCGCCCACTCTATCTTCATGTGACAGGTATTCATCTTATCACTTTGTGGCACTTTGTTTTCTTCATTTATTTAATAAATATTCAAGGTAAATAAAAAACCTCTGTATATTTACATTATATTTTCCATTTTCCCCTGTGTATGGAACAATATATTTATGTTGCTAAGTTATATTATTCTAAATTGTCAAAAGCAGAAACGTACTGTATATTTTGATGACATGTTCATTTTTAATAAGATAGTAAAACTGTTTTCAGAGTCACCCATACATAAGCTGGACAAACAGAATGCACTTGAATGAAAATAGGCATTCTCTCCATGTCAAAAATGTAGATTCAAAACATCATTCATAGATAATGTGTTGATCGCTGGTTGTGACTGGTTAATAACTGGTTGTTATTCTTTTAAGACTGCATCCTGTTATTTGAACCGATCTATTAAGGAGGTTACTCAGGTAAATCAGTTTTGAAGGAAAGGAGATTGTATTTTCTCTTGATTAAAATAAAACAATACAATGAAATGTAATACGTGGAATGGACATATTTAATATTGGTGAATATGAAAAATGTCGCTGTTTATGTTCCCACAGAATACGCCACAATGCCAACCTTATCTGCCAAAACCCAACGGAACAGTTTGACAGGCAAGTGAGGTGTAATGTTAAATGAAATTAAATGTAATGGTTTGTTCAGTCGAATAGAGGAGATTTCAATGGGATCCTTTCTGCTGTTTCGGTGATTTTGACAATTATGAATACATTGAAGAGACAAACATGCACTTCCAGATTTTTGGTTTTCATAACCTTGGTGAGTAAAATGCTGCTTCAAATGATCTAAATGGTGGCAGTATTTAGATCTGCCGTTTTGTAGATCAATAGAATAGACCTCAGTGTTTCTAACACACAAAGCTATGGACAAACGTTTTGCATCACCTAGAATTTTAGCATTGAGACATAATATAAAAAAACAAAAACAAAAACATGTGAACATAATTGAGATATTTTATTTACATTGTTTAATGAAAGAAACAACAAAATGATATTGCAAAAGTCTACCGGAAGCCACAATAGTAATAATAGTAATAATAGCATTTTGAAATGTCACATTTTTCAATTGTTGTCTGTTTTTTGCTGAGTATATGGTAAACTACAACGTGGTATGTAATTCAATATGTTAATGTAACATTATTCAGCAGGTTTCATTCAACTTTATGAAGCAAAAAGAGTTAATTCTATAGGTTAATGAAAAACTTTTGGCCATATCTGTACATGTCTTTTTAGATGAGTTGAATAGACCCCAGTGTTTCTTACACACACATGCCTTCCTTATCCTCCTTCCTAGATTTCCAGCTACCACAGTCTGAGAAGGGAGAAGGTAAGTGATTTGTGTTAATTAATGTGTCTTCATCTTCAGGGTTTTTATGACACCTGGCTCTGAAATATATCGATGGTTCATTCACTGCTTCTTTTAGAGATTAAAAACAGTACTGTCATTTATGGAAATATTTGTGGGAGAAAATATTACTTGTCATGATCTGGACACTTTATATATTTGAAATCAGGTTCACAATTAAATTAATCTGAATAAATGCCACGTTTTCATGCAAGTGTAGAAAACATCACCCGTTCATGTGCAGCTTTCAATGAACAAACATTGGGATAGACTCAGCTATTAACTGCAAATTGTTATCAGTGCATTTTTGTCAGAATTGATAAACAGCAATTTCATTTCTAAAATGAATAAGAAACAACTTCAAGCCCATGGATACATTAGGATTGTTTGTGTCTGGTTTGGTATTATTGGGTGAATTATTAATGATGACAATTAGGAGTAAATAGCTATGAGATTCTAGCCCATTTAGTCAGACAAGCCATATTTTAAAGCATGCATAATCTCAACACTCTTCAGGAATTGTTTTTACTGTTATGGATTAAAACAGATTTAATACAGATATTTCCTTATATACTGATCATTAAAACAGATCCCCCTTGTCTAGTGTCCACACACCCTCTGTGGAGTCACTCAACGTGTTTTCTGCTCAATACAGAGTTGTACGGGCTGGGGAATGACATCAGAATCTTCCTATCCCTTGGGATCCTTCTTGTGCTCTCAGTTATTGTGGGGGAACACTTCAGTAGCAGACAGATGAAGCACCGTGGAGATGGTCAGGAGGGTTTAATTTCTTCTTTTTTATGTATGTGGTTTGGTTACACTGAAAGATCTGCTAAATGGAGAACAAAAATGTGTTTCAGGACACATTTGGCTAGTCTCAAACTCACAGTTGTCAGTAAGAAATATAAGTAAGAGATGTTGTAAAGGTCATCAGTATTTGGATAAGCCACTGCTTAGAACTCCTTCTATCTCCAATGAATTATTTGATTAGCTTTAACCACTTTAAGTAAGTCTCAAACCCATATTTAATAACTTGGACCGTTTTAACTCTATAAAATAGATTTTCTATTGTTCTCTTCCAGACACTGTTCAAGACACTGATGGATAATACATTGATTAGTGCTCCAGCATTACCATTTCATCTACAGATGGACTGGAAAGTGTTTTGTAGTCATTACTAGTGTGAGGAGTGTCCCTAAAGGTCTGGTCACACAAGCATCTTCTGTTGATGGATGTCAATGTTTCACCATCCTTGTCTACATATTGGGCAACAAATTCTGTACAAACTAAATGTATTTAACACATGTCTTTTATTGATTGCAATAATCAAACGTTGCACACATGCTTAAACATTATCATTCAGGTCTGCTTCTTGAATGCACCTTCAAGTGCCTGCTGTTAAGTCTAAACACCCCTTTGCATGCAAAGTTCAGTTGCTAGCGTATCTGTATTTTGCTTCCTAGTATTGAGCTGTGAATAAAGAGAAGTCTTATTTCTTGACTGAAGCATTCATTTCGAGGAAACCAGTGCAAAAGTGAAGTTTACCCTGCCTGATTCTTCACAAGCTGTTGACAAAAAGAGTAGCTTTTGGGACCAAGCCTTTGTACAAATATTTAATAAAAGTAAATAAAAGATGTATTTTCTAAGTGTTTGTTAAATGAAAGCTTGGCTGTAGTTATAAGAGGCTCAGAGGCTTCAGTAAACTTTTCTAGTGATCTGGTTCCTGCTCCTCATCCTGTAGCGTAATGCTGTATTGTAACTTGTGCATTGTTTCATGAGATCTCCCTCTCCACCTCCCCACAAACTCACAGTGTGGCTAGTTCTCTTCCCGTGGGGGGAAGGCAGGGAGGTTTCAGTCTTAGATTGCACTCATTTTTGTATTTTATTATTATTATTTGTTTATTTAGCAGACAACTACATCTCACCCAAAAGATGGAGCACAAGGAGATTAAGTAACTTGCTCAGGGTCACACAATGAGTCAGTGGCTGTGGTGGGATCTGAACCGGGGACCTTCTGGTTACAAGCCCTTTTCTTTAATCACTGGACCTCACAGCCTCCTTAGGGTTCCTTTTAGGGAATTTTAGGGTTCCTAAAGTGCATACTGAGGCTGCTAAAAAATTTCTTGCTTATTTTGCTCCATGGTCTTGGAATGTCTTACAGTCTCAACTTAAGTTGCAGTCCCAAACAACTTTAGTACATTTCAATTGAGAGTTGTGCTGGTTTTAAGTAATTGATTACACCTGTATTGATTGTCACTAAATGATTGTTTATTGGATTGAGTATGACTTGTTTGTGTTTTAAAAGTATTTTATTTCTGTATTTGTATTTTTGCATTGGAATATATTTTATTGTATTGCGGCTACCTTTCTTGGCTAGGTCTCACTTGCAAAAGAGATTTTAATCTGAATGTGATTTCCTAGTAAAATAAAGGTTTATTATTATTATTATTATTATTATTATTATTAATAATAATAATAATAATAATAATAATAATAATAATAATAATAATAATAATAATAATAATGTTTCACTATTCCATCATCAAGCCAGTATCTCAGCAAGACAGACCAAGGCTCCTAGCGAATGAAAATAAAGGCCAAGAACATATTCCATGTTTCCTATTCTACCTGGCTGTATAATGATGTTTGAATTCAGTTGGTTTAATAGAAATTCTTAAATCAAGGAGTGGAGACTGGAGCTTATTCAAGAAACCAAATAATTGTTTGCTGAAACTTGAATAGAAGTTGAGACTTTTTTATTCAGGCCTTGGAGACTTTGCTTTTATGTTTAAAGTTTGTGTTCAATAAAAATACGCCCTGGCACAAAAACATATGTATTTGTAGTTTATTTGATTCCTCCCTACTTGAATACCCAGCTACACTTTAACAAACTGATTTGTTCTGATATTAAACAT
This sequence comes from Acipenser ruthenus, assembly GCF_902713425.1. Classification (NCBI taxonomy): domain Eukaryota; kingdom Metazoa; phylum Chordata; class Actinopteri; order Acipenseriformes; family Acipenseridae; genus Acipenser; species Acipenser ruthenus. The sequence goes on along the minus strand of NC_081240.1, from coordinate 5,094,514 downwards.
AGATATGACATGAGATTGAAATGAGATGGAACTTGTGCTAAATGTTTTTAACAGTGATTGCATAACTATAAACACAGCATGATAACACAACATGATAATCTGTTCCACAATGTTTTGTTTTTGTTATTTGCTACATGTTTTTTTCCCTTCCCAGTGTACTTCATATAGGGTAACACTTTATATTAAGGTGATGCTTATTAATGTTTTATAAATATTTTATAAATACAAAATATATGCTTAATAACTATGTTATATAGTGTTAATAAACCATTGCAGATGGTTTATAAACATGCAATAGCCATAGATGGAATTACGTTTTTATAAAGGGGACAGTTTTTAGCCAACTATTGTACTTTGGGATGTTTAAATGCAATTCCGTCTATGGCTATTTGTGACAGAGATCGAATGAGTCTTAGTGTTAGATCTCCCTCTCGACCTGTGAGGGCACGGTGCACGAGGAACAGAGTACCCTTAATGAAATGGCACAACAATTTATTCCGTAGGGTAGATGGAAGTCGGTCAGTTCGGAAAGGGGCGGAGCTATGGCACCCGAGCTCAGTGACCCAGACGGTAAGCGGCGTGGCATCCGAGGACTGGAGGAGCGGATGCGCTCGTTAACCTCGGGGTCATGGGCGAGGGTATAAATAGGGGGCATGGCTTGAGTGATCTGTTCCTTTGTATATGGTTAAACAAACAAACCGAGAAGGAGCCCGTAGCGTGAAGAACTGTGAGTGTTTTCGTGTCTGTGTCTAACCTCTGTGTGTCTTGTGTATTGTCTAGCCACTGAAGGATACTGATCACGATCCGGAGCTGCAGCCGCAGGCCAGCGACAAAACCGGACTTCACCATTCACGCTTTGCACTGTCTGAACTGTCTTTGTTTTCACCACTAGCACTATAATCACGTACTGTCAAAACTGTGTCTGTGTTTTTGTGTTTTATGTGGGTGACGAAACTGGACTTTTTTGGGTTACGGGTCAAACCCGTTGGATTATAAAACGGAGTGATACACGCCGCTGTACCACTTCCTACAGTGTTATTATTTGCAGGTTTGCCTTAAGGCTCTGGACATTTTCTGAATAAAATAAACACCCTTGCACCTGTACCAAACGTTGTTTGTGTGATTACTCTGCACTGCACTCACCTGCACGTATTCACCACTCTGCCACACTATTGCATGGTTATAAACCATCTATAATGCTTTATTAATACTGTATATCATAGTATGGTGTTTCTGAATTTGAAGACTATCTTCCTCCATTATATTTGGAGCCCACAGTTACATAGAAAAGTCATGTATTAATTGTAAATCCCTTCTAAACGTGTTGTAGAGTTCCTGGTCTTCTTGCGATCATGTCTTGTATGGTAACACATACACATTCAAATACTTAAAATAACATTTCTGTGTCAGGACTTTTTTTTAACAAGTCCCTGGACATTGAGACTTTCACTCAAAGCATTTGTTATTGAATTTATTGAATGCATTTCTCAATTCACCATTGTTATGAATGAAAGACCTAGACAAACTATATCTTTAGAAATGTTTTCCACCCCTTACCACTAGGGGGAGCAAAACCTCCCAGGTACATTATGTTCATGTTTATACTCTCCCCTTGTCTTCCCAGCAAAACAAGCAACAACTACACCACAGATACTAAGAGGCCATCTGTTATATAATATAGTGACCATCTTGCACACTTTATGACAGATTATACAGAATTAACAAAAATAACACACTTTACCAATATATCTCATATTTCTCTATCTTTCCATGTATCTGTATTTTTTCTTTTCTTTCTTCTTTACTTTTTCTGTAGGAAATCCCCCAACTGTACACCAGGAAACCAGAACCCCTGCTTAAATTTCTCATTTTTCAAAGATTTGGTAACACTTTACATTAAATGTCTAATTACGTTGTATTTACATAGTAGTTACTGAGTGAACATACGTGTACGCAGATATAATTACAATCTTATTATGCATAGTTACAATGTACTTAATGTATAAATCTTTGTGCACGATATATATATATATATATATATATTGTAACCCGGTTGGTATTAGTTACGTAATGTGTAGGATAGCCAGAAGGTGTAGAACAGGGTGAACAGATGGACGCCACACAGGAAATGCAAAACTACAGTAACTTTTATTGTGCTGCTGCTCTTTCTGCGTTATCCACAACACAACATAGAGTGTCCCTGTAGTCTTGAGGGAGTAAATCATACACGTAATAAAGTTCAGGATTGTCTCAGGTCCGTCGCTCACCATCCACTTAAACCTCCTGGCGTGGAACTGCAAGGTGAGTAGGTTCAGCTTTCTAGTGGGCACTCCCAACCCTTATAAACCACAGTTACTTTATTCCTGCGTTGCATACAGTTCCTCCAGTCCCCTCTAGAGGCAGTGCACAGACAGGCCACCCCTCCTCCAGCGAGTACGTTGGTTCAGCTCTGCTGCTCCTGGGTTACAGAGGTCCTGTACTGCAGGGTGGACACGACTGCCCCTCCTGGTACTTGGTGGAAGTCCTTTATATGCTGCAGGTCTTAAAGTTAAAAAGTATACCGTCCAGAGACCAATCCTAACAACTAATAAAACAGTACTTCAAATAAAGCACACGGTGTTTTTTTCTTCCACTGTACACCGTGTGCGCCAATCTCTGCTTCTCTCAGCCTTTGTTCCCCGTAGCTCAGAGATATAACAGTCACTGACTTATATGCATTGTAAATCCACTCCGTTGAGTAAAATAATTAAACACGCTGTTACTTCACGTCTCACAAGAACAGATGCGCACTTTCTGTGTGCACAAGCAGTGTGGTACTTCCCAGCAGCGTCCTCGGTGATGTTAGTGCACCGCAAGAATCTTAACAATCAGTCAGTCCCACAAAGAACGCCAGTTCCCTGTACACATTAACACAGGCCGTCTGTCTGATAACAGCGAATGAATAACAATGCAAAAACCTGGGTTTACATACCCTTCCTTTAAGCCTCTGTACTTCGTCCAACTTAAAAGACGTTTCAATTGCTGGTTGTTTTTTATAAATCCGAAGTGCCTCTTCAGGTTAATAAAAGAAAGCTTACAGCTTTCCTTCTTCATAAACTGAACTGTGCTTCGTTGTTCAATTTAAATCTTCCACCGTACGCCGTCTCCAACTACTTCAACACTTTTAATATTGTAGACTTTCGCCGTCTCTACAATCAACACGGAACTCTCCACCGTTCCTACGACCCCCCTCTCATTAGCTTCACCAGTCAATTTAAACCTGCGCTAATTACCCAGTATGCATTGACTGGTCACGCTAATGATTATGGGTTCTGTAGTTCACTCTATCCCTTACTTCTCACAACGGGATTTAAAAACAACCAGCAACACATTCATCTCCTTTATACAGCGATTTCGTTTTGGTACAACCGTTCTTTTTACTTCATTTACTTTATTGTACCCTCTGTATACCTCATTCCTTCTACAATATATATATATATATATATATATATATATATATATATATATATATATATATATATATATATATGTATATATACAGTGCTCACTCGTTATAACGCACCTTGTTATAGTGTGGAATCGGTTATAACACGATAGGGTTGTGGCTCCCATTTGGTCCATAATGCCATTCAAGTAGCCCTTTTATACTTGTTATAAAGTGGAACACATATAGCACATTATAAAGGGTGAGCACTGTGTGTATGTATGTATGTATGTATATACAGACGTGCTCAAATTTGTTGGTACCCCTCCACAAAAAACAAAGAATGCACAATTTTCTCTGAAATAACTTGAAACTGACAAAAGTAACTGGCATCCACCATTGTTTATTCCATATTTAATAGAAATCAGACTTTGCTTTTGATTTTTTATTCAACATAATATTGTAAATAATAAAACAAATGAAAATGGCATGGACAAAAATGATGGGACCGGTAACCTAATATTTTGTTGCACAACCTTTAGAGGCAATCACTGCAATCAAACGTTTTCTGTAGCTCTCAATGAGACTTCTGCACCTGTTAACAGGTAGTTTGGTCCACTCTTCCTGAGCAAACTGCTCCAGCTGTCTCAGGTTTGATGGGTGCCTTCTCCAGACTGCAAGTTTCAGCTCTTTCCATAGATCTTCGATAGGATTCAGATCAGGACTCATAGAAGGCCACTTCAGAATAGTCCAATCTTTTGTTCTTATCCATTCTTGGGTGCTTTTAGCTGTGTGTTTTGGGTCATTATCCTGTTGGAGGACCTATGACCTGCGACTGAGACAGAGCTTTCTGACACTGGGTAGTACGTTTCGCTCCAGAATGCCTTGATAGTCTTGAGATTTCATTGTGCTCTGCACAGATTCAAGGCACCCTGTGCCAGGCGCAGCAAAGCAGCCCCAAAACATAACCGAGCCTCCTCCATGTTTCACTGTAGGTATGGTGTTCTTTTCTTTGAAAGCTTCATTTTTTCGTCTGTGAACATAGAGCTGATGTGACTTGCCAAAAAGCTCCAGTTTTGACTCATCTGTCCAAAGAACATTCTCCCAGAAGGATTGTGGCTTGTCGATATGCATTTTAGCAAATTCCAGTCTGGCTTTTTTATGTTTTTCTTTCAAAAGTGGAGTCCTCCTGGGTCTTCTTCCATGGAGCCCACTTTTGCTCAAAAAGCGACGGATGGTGCGATCAGAAACTGACGTACCTTCACCTTGGAGTTCAGCTTGTATCTCTTTGGCAGTTATCCTTGGTTCTTTTTCTACCATTCGCACTATCCTTCTGTTCAACCTGGGGTCGATTTTCCTCTTGCGGCCGCGCCCAGGGAGGTTGGCTACAGTTCCATGGACTTTAAACTTCTTAATAATATTTGCAACTGTTGTCACAGGAACATCAAGCTGCTTGGAGATGGTCTTGTAGCCTTTACCTTTACCATGCTTGTCTATTATTTTCTTTCTGATCTCCTCAGACAACTCTCTCCTTTGCTTTCTCTGGTCCATGTTCAGTGTGGTGCACACAATGATACCAAACAGCACAGTGACTACTTTTCTCCATTTAAATAGGCTGAATGACTGATTACAAGATTGGAGACATGTGTGATACTAATTAAAGAAACTAATTAGTTTGAAATATCACTATAATCCAATTATTTATTATCTTTTCTAAGGGGTACCAACAAATGTGTCCAGGCCATTTTAGAATATCTTTGTAAAATAAGCAATAATTCATCTCTTTTCACAGCTTCTTTGCTTTATTCTATGACATACCAAAGGCATGCAAGTATACATGATAAAATAGCTTTTAATTTCATCACTTTTCAGGAGGAATGAAGCATTATTTCAATGAGCTGTAAGGGTACCAACAAATTTGAGCACGTCTGTATATATATATATATATATATATGTATATATATATATATATATATATATATATATATATATATATATATATAAATATACGGTTAGGGTTATGTGTAAGTACAAATGTGTTTATTAAGTAACTACACTGGAAATACACAGTAGTTAGAGACACTTCATGTAACGTGTTATCAAGATTTGACATGGTGTTGGATCTTAATTCAAAGTAAAGTAATTGCATAACAACGGTGAAAGGGTAAACCATGGATATCCACCTTTACTTATTTTATATTATTGAAACAAAAGCTTTGAAAACAACAAGAAATGCCAATAGGAATACAAATAAATTATTTTTTGTATTTAAAAGCATTTATGAGGGAGTTTTAAACATTAGAATTTCATACAGTTTCACAATTTACAAACAGATCATATTCCTCTGATTTTTCCTGTGCCACAATGACCTCCAGGACATAGTTTGTGAGACAGTGTGTAAAGGGCAGCTGGAAAGCTTGAGATAACATAGCAGACATAACAACAGGGGAGTCCATGCTCTGCGTGCAGCTAAGCGTATCACATGGAAACCCAACAGATCCCGGGGGCTGGGACTCTTCAAGAGCATGAGCCAGTGCTGCTCATAGCCTGGCTGTGCGAGACGTGTACAGTGAAATGTTAAATAAGCAATAAGACACAACAGGGTGTTGGTTGTGCCTACGGCCTTATGCCTTACTACGCCCCTGGGCGTGCAGTTATTCTAGCACAACCAACACACTGTCATGTCTTATTGCTTACTTAACATTTCTATTTTAAATCCTGTGGTTTGCTGAAGCAGTGTTTTACATGCCTTTCTAAGCTTGCTAAAATGAACTCTGTACATGTCTTAGCCCCTGGAACTGAATGAAAGTCTATTGTTTAAAACGCGCTTATAAAATGGGTTACTAGTTTTTAGAAATAAAGATATAGACACATTTTTATTTAAAAATGAATATAGATTTATTTTTTTCTAAATATATTATCTCATGTCAGTATTTGTCTCATGAAGTTGACTGTACCAGGGAATGCACAGTTTTCTAAAATAAATGGCTGGTTACACAGTTGGACAGATTGTGCAGTAGGTGGCACTGTTTGGTGAGTAGGGGAGTTTATGAGCTGACGACGGTACTGTGGAGAGGATGGAAATCCAGGACTTCCTGTCTTTCTCAGCTGGTCCCCAATAGCTTATTAAAATACCTTATAAAATGGGTTGGGAGATATCTGCATCCTGAGACACGAAAGCCTTTGTTTAAGTCTGTTGGGATATAGCAGGATGATGTTGTGACTTGTCTTTTTGTTGTCGCATGTAAGTTTTCAGGAGAAATGAAGACGGTGTTTGCTCTTAAAATGGGTATCTGAAATTAGGTTTCATAGATCGTCCCACTGTGGGAAAATTTAAAAAATGATTCAGGCCAGCTTTCAAGCTTGTGCAGCTGCTAACTGCATACTGTGTGCCAGCTGATGTTATCACTTCAGCAAAGAAACTTCTTAAAACTGTGTTTATTTCAGTCTTAGGTGCAGTTTTCCAGTCCATATTGTTTTTTGATTGTGCTGACCAATCATTAAAATCTGACACAGCCCAAGCGGTTACTTATTTACTATTTCAGGAGTACTGAGAGAGAGCTGTCTTGTAGTACTCACGGTTTCATTTTTTTCCTGACCTGTTTTTTAATTATTGCTGTCGGTTCTGTTACCAAACTGTTCCTCCAGGAATGTGTGGACATTGGAGTCACCAAACAAGTTAAAATTTACATGGAGGAAGTCTGACATTGTATTATTATTGTTTTTTATTGGGGAACAAAATGAAGGCAAATTCAAAATTATTTTTTTAAACATTCTTAAAAGTTCAGCGCAATCATATTTGTTTGTAAAAAGGCTTAGTGCTGGGACTTGTTTTTACAATTCTTGTTACAATAACAATGGCTTGGAATGCCTATCAGCCAACCAGGATGCAGATATCTCCCTACCCATTTTATAAGAGGCCATCAACACGCGATATGTCATATACATGGTACATAGGAGAGGAGAAATCCTTTGTCTGGTGGAGGGAGTTGGTGAGTGTAATTGTGGGGACACTGTGTGTGTTGGACTGTATTAGTGACGGCTAATGCCCAGTCTAAGAAGTCGTGTTTTTGCGTGAACTGTTTATTTTGGTCCTAATGCCCTGTTTATTTGTCTGGTGTGTTAATTAAAAGTGTGAAATAGCGCTTAAACTACAGCTTCCTGAGTCTTCCTCCTGCCATTGTGCTTCCCTGGCTTCTCTTCTCCACATTCCTCCACTAGTCCAGGGCTTCCAGCAGGGCTGCTACAATGTTGGGGTCCATCCTCCAGTCCACAGGATTTCAATCTAACACCATATGTGACAGGGTAGCGTCACGGCCCAGGCTGGTTACCGGCAGGAGGAAGATGTACACACAAGTTTTAAATGATAATTTATTTATTTATATTTCAAGACGTTTCAGACAGAAGCTGATCCTAATACCTCATCTACTCCCCTTACTAGTTCCATGCATCCCAATATTTTTCATCAATACAAAGAAACAATTCAACCTGGACAGCCAATTCAGGTGAATTTCAAGCACTAGATTTTTTTCATCAACAAATGTGAAAGAGAAATATAACAAATAACTTATCTACCCACAGCTTCATGTAATCTAATAGTGGAAAACCCCAGTTGCAGTCATTTTTACTTTCTTCCAAAAATCCACAAACCAAACAATCCAGGCCACCCAATTGTATCAGCCTATTCCTGTCCAACAGAACTGAGCTCCAAATTTCTTGATGAAATCTTCAAACCCCTTGTTGAATCACTGCCTTCCTATGTTAAGGACTTGTGGCAGAGTGTCCCGCCCCTATATGTATGTGCACTGTATTGTTATTATTTGTATTATTATTGTTTGCGGCGCGGACGAAAGCCGTCGTCATTATTTGATTTTTAAAACTCGTGAGGATGCGTGACTGTCAGCTACTGATTATTTAACTAGCTGACAGTCATGCATCCTGTGGCCGAGGGGGTCATAGGATAATTAATTAATAGCTAGTTAAGCCCTCGGCCAGAATATAAAAGCCTACAGCTGTCTGCGCTCAGAGAAGAGCGTGTCAGAGGAGAGACGCAAGTCTGTGGAAAGAGAAATAAACAATTGCTACGTATGCTGGTTTCGCACTTCAACACATACACACCCACTTCAGGCTGCAGAACCGTATCAATTTTACAAAAATAGAACTATATTTTCAGCTCATGTCTGGTGAGATAGATGGCTGCCAAGTGCACACTGCCAAGGGTGGTCAACCGTAGCCACTACTGGGAGGGACCAATGGTAATCCAGAACAGGGGTTCTAGTTCCGTGCCCTGACACCAAATGAAAAATCTCTTCAACTGGAAGGCGTAGCACTGGTGGGTCGTCTGCTTCGGAAAGGCCTGAATGACATGCAGATAATATTTTTTTACCCTTTAATTCTGTCCAGAAGGTCTTTAAGCTTGCTCCTCCTACCCACACTGGTGGTATCCTCCTCGGCACAGGCCTGTGACATCAGATCTTACATGCTGGAGGCAATAATTGGTGTGCCGTATGCCAGGTAGGGTGGCCATCGGGCTCCAGATTTACCGGACACTTTGAGACAGAATGGGATTTCAAACTTGTCCCTAAACTGAAAGCAATTAATGTGTAAATCAACCATTACACCTTTGCTAAAATTAATAATGGTGATTAATTACCATGTGCATCAAACAATTGTATAATTATACTAAGAATGAATAAAATGCGAATGTATTTGTATTATTATTATTAAGTATTTATTTTCTGTTCGTTGATAGTCAATCACCTATAATATGCAAATACTCTCCCAAGCAAAGCATCGTCCAGTTTCTCATCTATTCATCCATATAATCATTAGAGATCTGATGGGAAGCAGCTGATCAGTGTGACTTGTTTGCTACACACAGCAATTCCGTCACAGGATTAATCTCAGCAAAGGTGTAGCTAATTTATACCTCAATTACTTTCAGTTTAAGGGGAATTTTGAAAATCAGTTCTGTCTCAAAGCGTCCGGTAAATCTGGAGCCAGATGACCACCCTAATGCCAGGGGAGGTCGTTGGTTGTTTGATGTGCATCATTTATCACTCCTAGAACTATGGTTACATGTGAGTAACCCTCATTTCTTGGGACTATTGTGTACCTTATCCACGTAACTCAAGGTCAATTTGATAATGGGAGGTACAGGTGTGTGCTGACTTCCAGGTAGCAGCTCTGCAGATATCTGGATAGGAATGTCCCTGGAAGCAGCCCTTGAGGCAACAGTATATCTGGTGGAATGAGCCATACGCCATGTAGCAGGCTCCCTACCAGCCAACCTATATGGTTATTTGAATGCTTTGAAATGCTAGAAAATGGTAATAGTGCATTGAGACATGTCAATTACTTTCATACTTGCATAGAGATCAAAAGTGCATGCAAATATTCTATTTTTGTAAAGTCGATATGGTTCTGCAGCCTGAAGTGGGTGTGTATGTGTTGAAGTGTACATGTATATCCACTGCTACAGCACCAGAAGACCATGATGTCATTGACATTGTCTCTTGTGTCATCTGTAAAGAGTTGCATGTTCTATGTCTTACCTGATGATGACAGTCTGCGGTTGCTTGTGTTGTCTGGTTTCTTTGGCTGCTTGTGTGGGGGTGGGAATTGAGTTAGAGTTAAAAACCATAACGCCACATTTCCTTGCTTTTGTGGCGATGAGTTCAACCTTAACTGCTTCATTAACATAGTTTTTTTTAATGAATTTCCTTGCTTTTTATTTTTATTATAAACTACACAAACAAGGTGTTACATACATGACTGCTGCATTTTACCACATTCTACTAGACATGTTAATGCAAAGAGTGCAAACTCAATAATTCTAGCAAAATAGTAAAACAATGGTTTTTGAAATCTATGATGCATAATTGTAAGAGTCTCTTAAGGCAGGTTCACCCTAGACAACATACGTGACTTAACATAATGTAATATCCCTTTATGCCATTTTAAACAGGTTTTAATGGACAAGACATAAGGTTAATTTCACAAAGTTTCAAAATGCCTCATGTTTTTGTCCATAGAAACCTGTTTAATTAATATGTATTAATGAAACATTTATAATTCAATCTTCATTAACAGTAAAAAAAAAAAAAAAAAAAAAAAAAACATGAACACAAAACATAAATTTTATTTTTTTCTTAGCAAACACTTGTTACAAGATATCACATTATACATTATTTCACATTATACAGATATCACATTATTTTTACATACAATTACCCATTTATACAGTTGGGTTTTTACTGGAGCAATCTAGGTAAAGTACCTTGCTCAAGGATACAACAGCAGTGTCCCCCACTGGGGATTGAACCCACAACCCTCCGGTCAAGAGTCCAGAGCCCTAACCACTACTCCACACTGCTGCCCTTATTTAAATGTAAATAATTGTTTTTACAATTGAGAGCAATGATTTAACTGTTCATTCTTCACAAGTTAGAACTTCAGTGATTCTATTAAATGTAATGTTAAACTGCAGTTACAGAGTGATTTTACTGCAGTGGGAGTTAGACTGCAGTTCCATTGAAATTTCACTACATTGTGGTGTTAAAGGATATGGATGTAACTCCGGTTCCCTGAAAAAGAAGACGCCCACCAACCACTGAGCATTTTACAGCAAAACTGCTGATAGATGTGAGTGATTTGGTGGTCATCTTCTCTTTCAGGGAACATCCGTAACCTATCGTTCCCTTTCAATTTGAAGACAACCACCAGCCAATACTTTTGGGAAAGTATACCAAAGCCATCGCGAGGGAGTATGAGTGGACAGCATATAAGGGATGTCTCGCTGCTGCCAACTAGTGTTGGTGGCGTGAACGTGCAAACTCAAGGACCCTTGTGCCTAATGAAAGCGTAGAGGGATCTACCACATTAAGTCGGTAGAATCTGGTGAATGTGTAGCCGATGTAACCCAGCTAGCCGCAAATGTCAGTCAATGAAGCCTCTCTAAAGAGGGCCCATGACATAGCCACACCTCTGGTAGAGTGCGTGGCCACTCTCCCAGGTGGGGCTAAGCCGGTATTAATATATGCAGTCAAGACTGTGTCCACAATCCAATGGGACAGTCGCTGCTTAGAGAGGGCTTGACCTCGGGTCCTTTCACCATGACAGACGAAGAGCTGGTCAGACTGACGCAGTGCTCTCATTCTCTCCACATGACATCTCAATGCACTAACCCTAACCCTAACCCTAACCGCTAACCCTAACCCTAAGGAGGGAATTCAATCAGAGGGAGGCGGGTGGAAAGCCTCTAGCTCCTCTGATTGATTCAAGTGAAAGGCCGTAATCACCTTAGAGAGGAAAGCAAGGTTCGTGTGCAATGATACCCTGTTCCCATTGTCCCATATACACATACAGGAACTGTGCACTGACAGAGCCTGTAGCTCACTGACCCGCTTAGCGGAGGTGATGGCTAATAGAAAGGCTGTCTTCATAGAGAGATAGTTCAACTCTATGGAATGTATAGGCTCAAACAGGGCCTTAGTGAAAACCTCCAGTACCACATCTAAAGTCCATTTGGGGATGACGTCCTTCTTAGGATGACGTAGCCGCCGAGCACCCTTCAGAAAACGGGTTGCTAGTATATTAGCGCCCGGGACACGGGTCAATGGGGACATGCCATGCAGATATTGCTGCTAGGTACACTTTCAACGTAGAGGGGGATCGACCCGCCTCTAACAGATCTTGCAGAAACTGCAAAATAATTGCTATAGTGCAATAAATTGGGTCATGACCTCTGGTCATGCACCAGTTTTGAAAATGCTTTCACTTATAGGCCCTAGCGTTCCGCAGTGTACTGATGACTTCATCTGATAGCCCTTAGCCAGACAGACGGTCCTGTTCAGGGGCCAGACCCACAGTTGGAGTCTGTCCAGTTCTGGGTGCCAGAGGGTGCCTTTCGCCTGACTGAGGAGATCCATGCACAGCAGGATCTCCCAGGGCTGGCCCTGCAGCAGCTGGCAGAGGTTTGAAAACCAGAATCTCCTGGGCCGTCTAGGGGCAACCAGGAGAACTGTCACCTTGTTTCTCCTCACCTTCTCGAGGAAGGCAGGAAGCGGCAGTATCGGCGGAAAAGTGTACAAAAATGCTTTGGACCATTCGTGGGCTAGGGCATCAATGCCTAGTGGACCTCCACAGCTGCTGAGGGAGAACCACAGGGGGCAATGGGTCATCTCTGCCGTGGCAAAGAGATCGACTTGGGCTTCCCCGAAGCGTTTCCAAATGTGCTGCACCATCTGAGGGTGCAGTCGCCATTCTGACAGGTGAGGATTCTCCCTGGAGAGGAGGTCCGCTGCCCAGTTCACCACTCCCAGGAGATGGACAGGAGGGATAGTAAGTGCCTCTGTGTCCAGGTCAACAGCTGAAAGGCTATTCAGTGTAACCCCGGGGACCGAAGCCCTCCCTGGTGGTTCACATACGCAACTACTGACATGTTGTCCGTGTGGACAAAGACATGTCTGTTCTGGAGCACAGGGGACCACTCTTAGCTCCAGCGCATTTATGTGCAGGGATGTCCAGCAGCCCGACTAGAGCCCGCAGACTCCTCTGCTTGCCCAAACCGCCCCCCAACCAGAGTTGAATGCGTGTGTCGTCACCACTTGATGGTTGTGTATCACTCCCATCCTTACGCCTTTGCTCAAGTGAGAGGCTTGCCTCCACCAGTGTAGGGCTTCTCAGCATGGGTTAGACACGATCATCCGACGGTGTCTGTCACGCTTGGGGTGTAGCCGGAAGGCATTGAGCCACGCTTGGATCGGGCGAATGTGGAGTAACCCCAGTTGGATGGCTGATGAAGCTACGGCCATCAGACCCAATAGTTTTTGACACAACACCAGTTGTACTGTGAACACTGGTTGAAACAGGGTGTGGCAGTGGGCCCCGCCCATGTGCGTATTTATGTGATCTATGTTGCGTGTGGAGTGTTAATGTTGGTGTATAGATTTTGCTGCACAGGATATAAATGGGTCTGTGTAGAACAAGTGATTTAAAATATATAGTTGTATTTAGGCATGGGGATTGCACAAACACTTCACGTGCATTTAAAGTATGTAATAGTTTGTGAGCACGGGATTGCACAAACTAGTTCACGTCCTGGGATTCAAGTGAATAATTAATTAGTAATTGAATGCTTGCACAACAGTATATATAGATGCACTTTTCACTCACTCAGGGTTGAGTGTTCAGTGTGGAGAGAACGGCAGAGAAAGTTGGGAGTAAGCTTTAAAATAATAATTACAATTGCTTGACGTGCTGAGTTAGATCAGCACAATACTTGTTTGTTTAGTGTTCGTCCACCCTGTTTGTTAGTCTCTGTTTGTTTTGTTTGTCTGTTTATTTTGGCCTCAAGTGCCGTGTGCTGTTTTTGTTTAAACCTTTTATTTTTACAATTAAAACGCACTGAGCGCTGCAGCGTCTTAGTTTCACCTGCCAGTACTATCTGTGTGTGTTTCTTTCTGGCCTGTCATCACCCCTACAGCCAGTCTGTTCACACAGGGCCAGACAGTTGGGAATGGCAGCTACTCCTGTCATTCACCAGGTAGGCTTGCATCGTAAGGGAATCCAGCCGGAGACCCAAGTAGACAGTACTTTGCACCTGTATTAAATGGCTTTTGGCATCGTTGAGGGTGAGACCCAGTCTCAGTCATGCAGGCCTTCGCTCCTTCCTGTGACTGGGAGCAGATCAACCAATAATCCAGGTAGTTCATCACGCTGGAGGCCGAGACTGGGTGGTGCCAGGGGGATTTGACCTCCTCTAAAAAATCTGGGAACGCTGGGAAAGGCTGGGGGGGTCAGAGCTTGTGCTTGTCTGAAAATATACCGGCTCTGTTCAGCCACTGCCTTCCAGGGTGCCTGGAGAAAGTTAGAGGCTCGCTTCATGAGCGCCCTAACTGAGCTTGAGGGAGGGGCCTCATCAGTCTTTGAGGCAAACTCAGAGTTAGGGTCCATCTCCTAGGTCGTCTCCTGGACCTCTGGTTCTGGACGCCTGTGGCAAAGTGGTGAGTGGATACAGGTGAGTGCAGTGCAGGTACGAATCACACAGACAATTACTAACATGTGCAAGGGTGTTTATTGATAAATTACAATGTCCAGAGCCTTAAATGCAAATACCTGTAAATAATAATGTTGGAAGTGATTACAGCGGCGTGTATCACTTCGGTTTTTGTAAACTCCCACGGGTTTGACCCGCAACCAAAAAGTCCAGTTTTATCGCCCACACAAAACACAAAGACACAGACACAGTTCCTATGCTGCGTGATTTAAGTGCTTGTTGTGAATAGACTACGTTGTGAAACAGGGAAGTGCTGGTGTCCGGATTTGTTGCTGGCCTGCGGCTGCAGCTCCGAATAGTGTTAGTAGTCTTAAAATGACACAAACAGAACAATGTTACAAGACAGACTAACAAATACAACACTCACGGTACTCACAATTTCAGCGTTTCCTTTTGGTTCTTTCTAACCATTCACAAAGGAACAGATCACGTACGCTACCCCCCTATTTATATCCTCGCTCATGACCCCTAAGTTAACGAGCGCATCCACTCCTCCAATCCTCGGATGCCACGCCGTTTACCGTCGGGGTCATTGAGTTTGGATACCTTAGCTCCGTCCCTCTCCTAAATAACCGACTTCCACCTACCCTACGGAATAAATTGTCTTGCCATTTAATTAAGGGCACTCTGTTCCTCTTACACCGTGCCCTCACAGGTCGAGAGGGAGATCTAACACCAAGAATCATTTGATCTCTGTCACAATGCCCCATCAAGTCTCCATCCCAGGATGCCTCGATGGATATGGCGTCATGCCCTCCTACGTTCATCGCCTCGTCTCACTCTGAGACGACTAGGGTGACCGCCAGGGTCGGATCCGGGGCAATTGCCAGAGGCAGAGCCAAAGCAAGTGCCAGAGGCGGAGCTGAGGCAGCTGGGGCAGGAGCAGGGTCACTAGCCTGCTGCCTGGCCAGGAACCCTAGGGCCAGAGCCATCTGGCTCTTCAGGTCTGCAATATCCTTGGCCTGACTCGAATGTCTTGACTGCTTGCTGCTCCTTGGAGGAGAGCTTGAGCAGCTGCAAGCTTGAGGGGCTGGAGCCTGCGCGTAGGGTATGCTCTGTGCAGGGTTCAAAAGCAGATGGAGGGGGGAGAACGGGGCCCCCAAGGCCAAAGACAGTTCATCTGGGCTGCCCCTGGAGGTCTCGCCTGTGAACTATGTCAGCCTTTTGTGCAGGGTCCAATCCCTTGAATTAGCGCAAATGTCAGAGAACGTCATATCTGTTAAGGCAGCAATGGCATGCTGTATGCCCAGGCACTTGACACAGAATGTGTGTTTGTCCTGTTAAAGAAGTTTCCCTTTGCAGGACGTGCACGGGTGAAAGCTCGACATTATAAGTGTGACGGTGGTCAAGGCATCGAGTCACAAACGCCTGCGAGGCTCTAGAGCACTGAGGCACAGAGTGCACCGATGCAATAGGTGCAGGGAGTGTTTAAAAGGTGTGGAAGCACCAAAGCACAGAGCCTGTGAGCACCGAAGGCGCCGAAGCAGCAAGATGTCGACACTCTGGAGCATCGATGGAGCCGAAGCGCCGAGGAGTCAAGGCTATAGGGTACCAGAGCACCGAAAACTTTGAGGGGATCAAGTGCACCAATTCAATGAGCACTTAAGCACTGAGAGCGTTGATGCACCAAGACGTCGAAGCTCTGTGGCACCGAGGGTGTCGAAGAACCCAAGCTCTGGTGCACTGGGGGTCGAGTGTACCAAGGCATTGAGTCCTCGAGGCACCGGGGATGCTGAAGCACCTCGAAGTGACTGGATAGTGAAGCACGGAGGCATCGAGGCTACACTGAGTGTTGAGTGCCGACAACATCGAGGCGCCAAAAAACATCGAGTCCCAGAGGCACTGAGGATGCCGAAGCACCGAGGCACCGAAGCTAAGTAACATCAGGGCACCGAGGGCACCAATGTCGGGGAGCGCTTGAGCACCAAGGGCAGCGAGGCACCGAGGCATTGAGGGTGTAGGTCACTGAGGCGTCGAGGGACCAGGGCACTGGGGCACCGAGGCACTGAGGCGCCGAGAGTACCGCGGGCATCAAGGCCGAGACACTGGGGCACTGAAGCACCGAGCACCAAGCACCGAGAGCTTCGAACAATATCCCAAACACTTCACAAATCTGGCCTGTATGGTAGGATGGCAAGAAGGAAGCCATTACTCAAGAAAGCCCACCTTGAATCCCGTTTGAAGTATGCAAAAAAAAAAAACACTCAGGAGATTCTGTAGCCATGTGGCAAAAAGTTTTGAGGTCTGACGAAACTAAAATGGAACTTTTTGGCCTAAATGCAAACCGTTATGTTTGGTGCAAACCCAACACAGCGCATCACCCAAAGAACACCATCCCTACTGTGAAGCATGGTGGTGGCAGCATCATGTTATGGGGTTGTCTCTTATCAGCAGGGACTGGGGCACTTGTCAGGATAGAAGGGAAAATGAATGGAGCAAAGTACAGAGAAGTCTTTGAGGAAAGCCTGCTGCCCTCTGCAAGAAAGCTGTAACTGGGACAGAAGTTCACCTTTCAGCATGACAACGATCCAAAGCACACAGCCAAAGCTACACTGGAGTGGCTAAGGAACAAAAAGGTAAATGTCATTGAGTGGCCCAGTCAGAGCCCCGACTTAAATCCAATCGAAAATTTGTGGCATGACTTGAAGATTGTATTTTATTTTTTTTTTAAATATTTCCCAACATAAAACCAATGTCACCTTACAATAACTGATTTTGAGTTTCAGTGTTTTAAAATAAAATATCAAACAGAACAAAATTTAAATGTACTTTTTGTAATTCAGTAATATGAGAGAATTGGTCAGGGGTCTGAATACTTTTGCAAGGCACTGTATATATATATATATATATATATATATATATATATATATATATATATATATATATATATTCCTTTTGACTTCAGCTCAGTGCAAAATAACTGTGAAATCAAAAAGTAAATTGCATCAACAGTAAAAAGGTAGGTTGTTTTTAATGTATTTTTTTCATATGGATTCATGAATAAAAAACTAAAAATTATCTGGCAATACATAGTTACATAAATGTGGCAATGCAGTTCATTGGCTATTAATTTTTATATTATTTCCAGTGTTTGCAATCTTTGAAACGTTCTAGGTTCTGTTGCTCCAATATTAATATCAGTCAATATCTTGTTTCTAATAAATCTGTCTTCACCTGGCATTGAGCTTGTCTGGAGAATTGGAAATGTCTTCACTGGACACCCTTCCTCATTGCATTCAAACAATGGGACAATATAACCTTTCCACTCTACCAGCAGCACCTACGTGTTTATAGAAAGGAGAGTAAGAGAGGCTGGCAGAGCTGACAGGTAACCTGCCAGATTCTTTACATCTCCAATGGGTTGTCAGTTCTGGAACCAGCACTAACATGGCTCAGACTGATCTGTCTCTTCATTCTGGTTGGTTTTTCAGCAGACAGTGCTTTGATGAAAAGGAAAGATCATTTTGGTTTACAATGAATATGAAGTGGTTTACTATTAACCTCAAAACAGGAAGCAAGCCAACCCCCCCCCCCCCCCCCCCCCGCCGGTGGATTTCTCATCAACAGTCAAAATCTGGAAGTTTTAACTGTTGCGTATACTACATCAGATCCGCCAGATTCTGCTGTACATGTTTTCTTGGGGACAGGGGGAGTGTGTGTTTCTGGATCAGGGATTGTGTCGTCCTGTTGCTGTGGAAACCGATTCAACTTATTCTGCAATAAATAAAAAGGTAATTTAATTGGAGAGAGACCGAGTTTGGAGCAAGGAGTATATCAGACATATATCACTTGGATCCTTTCAGACCCAACTTGACAAAGTTTTGAGATCAATCATATTAGGAAACGAACAAGCTTAGATAAGAACATAAGAACATAAGAAAGTTTACAAACGAGAGGAGGCCATTCGTCCCATCTTACTCGTTTGGTTGTTAGTAGCTTATTGATCCCAGAATCTCATAGAGCAGCTTCTTGAAGGATCCTAGGGTGTCAGCTTCAACAACATTACTGGGGAGTTGGTTCCAGACCCAGAATTTTGAATGCTTGAATCAGATCACCGCGCAGTCTTCTTTGTTCAAGACTGAATAGATTCAATTCTTTTAGTCTGTCTGCATACGACATGCCTTTTTTTATAATTCTGGTCGCTCTTCTTTGCACTCTTTCTAGAGCAGCAATATCCTTTTTGTAACGAGGTGACCAGAACTGAACACAATATTCTAGATGAGGTCTTACTAATGCATTATAAATTTTAACATTACTTCCCTTTATTTAATTTCAACACTTTTCACAATATATCCGAGAATCTTGTTAGCCTTTTTTTATAGCTTTCCCACATTGTCTAGATGAAGACATTTCTGAGTCAACATAAACTCCTAGGTCTTTTTCATAGATTCCTTCTTCAATTTCACTATCTCCCATATGATAATTATAATGCACATTTTTATTGCCTGCATGCAATACTTTACACTTGTCTCTATTAAATGTCATTTGCCATGTGTCTGCCCAGTTCTGAATGCTGTCTAGATCATTTTGAATGACCTTTGCTGCTGCAACAGTGTTTGCCACTCCTCCTATTTTTGTGTCGTCTGCAAATTTAACAAGTTTCTTTACTATACCAGAATCTAATTCATAAATGTAGATTAGGAATAGCAGAGGACCTAATACCGATCCCTGTGGTACACCACTGGTTACCTCGCTCCATTTTGAGATTTCTACTAGATGAGCCAAAGGGCCTCCTCTTATTTGTAATTTTCTTCTGTTCTTATAAAAGATCATGTCACAGGTCAGAAAGGCTGAACTGTAAATAACTAACTGTTTTACAACTAGATTTGATTCAGCACTTTATTAAAATGGGGGGAGGGGTAAAACAGACAAGAATCTTAACAAAAAACTGTTTTAGAAATGAAGGCCTCATAACTGGCTGTAAATATATACCAGTAGTTATAATTATTATTTATTTCTTAGCAGACACCCTTATCCTGGGCGACTTACAATTGTTACAAGATCACATTATACAGATATCACTTTTTTTTTTACATACAATTACACTTGTATACGGTTGGGTTTTTACTGGAGCAATCTAGGTAAAGTACCTTGCTCAAGAGTACAGCAGCAGTGCCCCCCCACCACCACCACCACCCACCCACCCTGGGATTGAACCCATGACCCTCCAGTCAAGAGTCCAGAGCCCTAAGCACTACTCCACGCTGCTGCCCAGTTACACAATACCTGCTTGTAACACCTGATTTCTGACAAAGCAATGCTTTAATCTTAATGAGTATAAAACCACTTCCCCTCCTGATGTTTCATGTGTGTGTTTATTTATTTGTGCATGTGCCTGTATACATATGTTTTGTGGACATAAAAAACTGGCCCACAAAGATAAATACTGAAAAATATGCATCATTCACAACTGAAGCCAGATGCTCAGAAACATTTTTGCTGGAATTGTGTTTTATTGCTAAATCAGGGACATTTCTGGATTTAAATATGATAGAACTTGTATATGTGTCAGTAAATTGTTTGAGGACTTACCACCGTGGTGTACACAGGTTCAGTCTGGACAACAGGGTCTGGAATGGCATTGTATCAAATAGATTAGTTTCCTAGTTTGAATGGAGGTGAAAACAGCTAATGACACACCATGCATTAGTAACATCAAGATATATTTTTGCACCAAAGGCTGAACAATGGAAGACTGCAGTAAACACTCACCTAGGAATCATGCTTTAATATAGAATTGAACATGACTGAGAGACACAATGAATTGACACAGCGAGTCCCTATCATTTAAACATATTTTTGTGTCCACTGTGGTGAAGAATGCTGTGCCCTACCTTGTTTGGACTGCAGACACGTCAGCATTCCTCCTATCAGCAGTAACAGCAGCACAAGGACTCCAGATCCTACCGCTGCACACAGGTACAGAGCTGGAAAAGATCCTGGGGAGATCCACATACAGATATGATAACTAGAATATGTACAAGTGTAAACTGATTGGACCAATTGCAACACAGCTCAGTTCCAAGTTTGTGTTTGCCTGGATAAAACAGTCAGTGTATTTAAACGGGCCAATATACAGGACTTTATGTTCACTCTAATTAGTTTCGTTTTTAAATAAAACCACCAGTTACCTTGTGATAAAGAGAGAATCGATGCTGTAAATCTCCCTCCCAACCAGAAAGGGCACTGTGTAAGTTTGGTAGTACACTTTCCCATAAATTGGTTGACTCAACGATGGGCATAAACAGGAAGTCATTCATCTTGGAGGAAGAGTGTAGCTGCACATACTTGAAACGATTCCCATGCGATCAGCTGCGGGCCAGGCAGCGATTGGTTACATGGGGGCACCGGGCTGATTGCAGGGAGGAGTTAGGTAGTGCAAATGGGACACAGCTATGTGAGTACACCCCCTTACCCTGAGTGATTTACTAAGCAGCCGGAGCCTGTGTTTTGTTTGTTTTTGTTGTGTTCACAGGAGCAGAGGAGGACCGCGGAGGCCGGAGCTGCAGCCACTGAGCCAGCGATTACCTGGAATCACCGTATCACTACACAGCAGAGCCCAGCACAACACTGAGAACCACCGGCTTTTCACAAACATGAGCACCGGGAGCACTGTTTCGTGCACGGAGGAATTGTTGTTATTGGAGTGCTTTATTTTGATTTGTTTATTTTTTGTTTGGGAAATCTGCCATGTTTTTTCTTCCCCTATACCATTGCTGGTATAGGGACGACCTCTTTAGTTTATTTTTGTGTTCATTGTGAAATTTAATAAAACACGGACAGTTTAGGAGCGAAACCTGAGTCTGGACATTGTATTATTGCACCCCTTTACACATCCTTGTCAAATACCTGTATATAAAAGCTACAGTATATTTACAGCTTTTTGCAACTGCCGTCTACTCTTGAAAACCAATTTGGAACAATCCATTTATTGTTCTCTTTCATGGAGTGTTTGGTTTACTGTATCCTAGTGGACTGTTTTCTATATTTTAAAAAAATGTGTTCTAAAATCTTGCATCTTGGTGGATAGTACCTGTTTAATGTCTATGCTTCTTATGTTGGACAGACGTGTTGGTCTATTTAATATACACTTCCTATATTAAGCAACCGAACTTTAAAAGTGTAAGATTGAACTAGCTTAAAATAACAGTTTTTTTGAGTTTAAGAAAAAGTATTCACACGTGCCTGTTGAATTGGTTTGTTGGGTCTTGGCAGATACGGTTGGACTTGTCAAGAATTCTGTGGGGAAATAAACAATGTCATTTACAGGACTGTCAACATTTACTGACAATATGGACTGTTTTAATGATGTTAATATTGGTAGATCTAAATATTGCCTTCTTAAAATTACAAGCCTGATTCTTTATGGACCTCTATGTATGGTTATTGTTCTTTAAAGAGTGGCAGTATTTGGATCCACATAATTTTCAATCATTAAAATAGACCCATTAGGTCCATTGCAACAAACAAAAAGTTGCTGCACATAATCCCGATAGTCCCAAGACATGACTACAAAACCCGCTAGGGGGGGATTCCCGTTTAGCGAAACTGTAGCGCGTCTGCCTTTAGTGCCAAGGGTCAGCGGTTCAAATCCAGACACGGCGGAGGATGAAAAAATAATAAACACATAAAAAAGAGACCATTACAAGTGCCGCCCAACTAGTGGTTCAACTCACACGGGATGTGTAGTCTCATTGCTGAGTTCAGATGTATGCTGCTCAGTTGCTCTACACTTGAGGACAAGCTTTCTCTATGCCGGGGATATATGTAATGAATGACCCCTACTGGCTGAATAGGCACATTGTATGTGTGCATAAAAGACATGACTACAAACCCCGCTAGGGGGGATTCCCCTTTAGCGAAACTGTAGCGCGTCTGCCTTTAGTGCCGAGGGTCAGCAGTTCGAATCCAGACCCCGAAGGAGGATGAAAAAATAATAAATACATAAAAAGCATTACAAAAGCCAGATATCAAGATATTATAAGAATGATATCCAGATATTATCTCTGTTATTAGATCCATGCATACAATGAACAGGAGTTTAAAAGACGATATCATTTATCCAAGGCGGCAGTCAGAAGACTGATAGAGCTGCTGGAACCACAGCTGCACACTAGAGGAAGAGTAGACCTCCTATTGACCCTGTACTTCAGGTTTTAATAACTCTACGGTTTTATGCCACTGGATCCTTCTTGCGTGTTGTGGAGTGATCTGATCAAGACCCACGAAAGCACCGTTTGCTGTGGATACCTGGTTATTGGGGCCATAGACTGCACACACATCCATATTCGTCTACACAGGCAATATAAGGATCCAAGCTTCATCAACAGGCATAGGTACATGTCAATCAATTGACAGATGGACCATCATCTACAAATATGCAATGTGGGAGCATGATGGGCAGGCAGCACACATGATGGGCAGAGTTCCTGATCACTTTTCAGGAAATGCAGCATTAAATCTACTTGCAATTTCATGCCAGATATATGAGAGTTGCACAGTCACTGTGGTGTGTTTTCTACCGTCTTCCACTGTTTCAATGTCATTTTTATGCACTCAACAAAAAAAAGTTTCTGCTTCATCAAGTAATACTGTGCATGACCGCCAGCCATGATTTTGTTTGGTATTACACCCTTATATACTTGGATGACTCGATTTGCATATATGATTACATTTACAGCTTTGATCAATTCTTGCTCTGATTAATGGTCTTTGTTAATTAGATTATGCAGATAAATATGTTCTGTATATAACACGCAAAACTATTAGGCTAATTAAAATATATTATCTTCATGTTTTACATATTTATTGTTATTTTTTTTTTTTTCAGAAAAAAATATGCTTAATCACATAAATTCTTTGAACTGTAACAAACTGGAATCAATTAGTTTATGAGCACACCCCGCACTTCAGGTTTGGAGATAGTCTTGATCATCTGTGTGCTAAACCTGAGGATCAGCTGACCCCCAACTCGTTTGTTCGTTGCAATTGGAACTAACTTTATCCACAGCTGGTGCTGATCCTCAGGAAAGTACCATACTAGCTAGTCTACAACTTAGTACACTTGATGCATACTAACTGAATGTTTGTTGCAATTGACCCTACATGTCTTTAAAATGTCTGACCAAAGTGGCTGCATTTACATTCAAGAGCAATATGCTATCATGCAAGTTTTTGAACCACTGTTTCAGTACAATTTCATGGGTTTACATGTAGGAGCCCTTTAGCACGGGATGTGTAGTCTCATTGCTGAGTTCAGATGTATGCTGCTCAGTTGCTCTACACTTGAGGACAAGCTTTCTCTATGCCGGGGATATATGTAATGAATGACCCCTACTGGCTGAATAGGCACATTGTATGTGTGCATAAAAGACATGACTACAAACCCCGCTAGGGGGGATTCCCCTTTAGCGAAACTGTAGCGCGTCTGCCTTTAGTGCCGAGGGTCAGCAGTTCGAATCCAGACCCCGAAGGAGGATGAAAAAATAATAAATACATAAAAAGCATTACAAAAGCCAGATATCAAGATATTATAAGAATGATATCCAGATATTATCTCTGTTATTAGATCCATGCATACAATGAACAGGAGTTTAAAAGACGATATCATTTATCCAAGGCGGCAGTCAGAAGACTGATAGAGCTGCTGGAACCACAGCTGCACACTAGAGGAAGAGTAGACCTCCTATTGACCCTGTACTTCAGGTTTTAATAACTCTACGGTTTTATGCCACTGGATCCTTCTTGCGTGTTGTGGAGTGATCTGATCAAGACCCACGAAAGCACCGTTTGCTGTGGATACCTGGTTATTGGGGCCATAGACTGCACACACATCCATATTCGTCTACACAGGCAATATAAGGATCCAAGCTTCATCAACAGGCATAGGTACATGTCAATCAATTGACAGATGGACCATCATCTACAAATATGCAATGTGGGAGCATGATGGGCAGGCAGCACACATGATGGGCAGAGTTCCTGATCACTTTTCAGGAAATGCAGCATTAAATCTACTTGCAATTTCATGCCAGATATATGAGAGTTGCACAGTCACTGTGGTGTGTTTTCTACCGTCTTCCACTGTTTCAATGTCATTTTTATGCACTCAACAAAAAAAAGTTTCTGCTTCATCAAGTAATATTTATTGTTATTTTTTTTTTTACATGTAGGAGCCCTTTAGCATTTTGTTCTGTGATGGTATCCAAATAAGAGAGAGGTTATTTAAATCAGTCTGGAGTTTAACATTGAAAGCATGGCTAATTCAGTTAATCTGATGAAGTCAAAGTACTGCAACTAGAACTGCCCCTGTATTTTAACTGTCTTATAAAAAATGCTTTAGAAGCCAGAACAGCAATAATGCAAATTTTCAGAACATTCAGCGAATGTGTAAATTAATGCACCAGTGTAAAGTATTTAACAGCTTTAATGCAGATTGATGAGCCCATACATTTACTACTTTACTACACTAATCTTAAGCAGTTAGCACTGGACCTGGTTCAGATAAGTACTGCTAGCACTGGATCTGGTTCAGATAAGTACTGATAGCAATGGACCTGGTTCAGATAAATACTGATAGCATTGGACCTGGCTCAGATTAGTACTGATAGCACTGGACCTGGTTCAGATTAGTACTGATAGCACTGGACCTGGTTCAGATTAGTACTGATAGCACTGGAGCTGGTCCAGATTAGTACTGATAGCACTGGACCTGGTTCAGATTAGTACTGATAGCACTGGAGCTGGTTCAGATTAGTACTGATAGCACTGGAGCTGGTTCAGATTAGTACTGATAGCACTGGAGCTGGTCCAGATTAGTACTGATAGCACTGGACCTGGTTCAGATTAGTACTGATAGCACTGGAGCTGGTTCAGATTAGTACTGATAGCACTGGAGCTGGTTCAGATTAGTACTGATAGCACTGGAGCTGGTTCAGATTAGCAATGTGTACCATATTAAAAATGCATGTCTAGTCCTTGTCTCTTTTGTTTGTTTGTTATGTTGCTTTTTTATACTCATATTTTATATAAAATGATTTTAATAAAAACAAAATACAGAGATAATGTTTTGCAGATGTATCATTAAATTATGATATTGATGTTTGGTTTATATAGCTGATAATAGCATGCATTTAATTATGACAGAACAGTTGGGATTATAGATCCGAATTATTGAAGTTTGAATTAACAAGAGTCTACTATACCTGGTGTGGAGTTCTGTCAGAATGGGTTTGTTTCAATTAGGAGGCTATGCCTGACTATATATAATTCAAGATAACTATAAAGTCAATAGTCTCTGAAACTGAAAACAAAACAAAGACACACTTGCCTGTTCTATCTGGTTGAGTTGGTGTTGTCATATATTCTGTGGGAATTTAAGGAACAACATTTAGTAACTTAGATGGCAAGTTTCTCTTTTTCATGATTCAGACCAACAGCTTTTAAGACAAAGACTCAAATGATCTCTTCAGATATAAGAACAGCATGGAAACTAATATTAGCCAGATATCTAACCAAAATCTAACAAAAATACAATAAGTGAGATACAATCACTATTATGTCATGGAACAGCAAGATACTAAATGAGTTCAGATCTATGTATTTATACAAGCAAAAATTTGTTTTCACTTCCATCCCCCATATACTCGTACACTCTGGTTATATGTTTCACGGAATCCTATTTAGATCAATTGAATCGACCCCACTGTAGCACAAAGTATTCAGCTCAGTCCCTACCTGTCACATGAAGGTAGCCACATTTTCAACTATTTTGTCAAAAACCTTGAAATTAGAAAACTGAATTGGAAAATAAAACAAACACAGACTTGCCTGTCAGTTTCTGTTGGGATGGAGTTGTCATATATTCTGTGGGAATATAAACAACAACAATTAGAAACTAAAGCTGAGGTGGCAGTTTCTCTAATAAATAATTCAGACCAACAATTATTAAACCTAGGGATTGTGATGATCTCTTCAGATTTATGAACTGCATGGGTATTGATCTTTGTCATATTTCAAAGCAGTTTCGTGTCTAATTGAAACCACATGAGAGACACAATAGTTAACATGTCATCAAGCAGTAAAACATTAAAGGAGATTCAGTTCTATCCTCCATACCAGCTTTAGAATATATCAGAGACTATTTATTTTGCAGTGCTGTACAGCAAACATTGAAACAAGTAAATAAATAAAACAAACCATTTGTAAATTACAGTAATGAGTAATATGAGAAAGCTCATTATGTTATGCATGGCAAACAGTATTTTATTATATGTATTTTACTATACCATATGCCCCAAATGCATTTTATATTATTTTAATCTTTACCATTGTAGTATAGCCC
Organism: Acipenser ruthenus; assembly: GCF_902713425.1. Lineage (NCBI taxonomy): Eukaryota > Metazoa > Chordata > Actinopteri > Acipenseriformes > Acipenseridae > Acipenser > Acipenser ruthenus. Next base: position 5,067,688 of record NC_081240.1, on the reverse strand, counting down.
AACCTGGGACATGTCTTGTTAGTTTCATCTTACTAACAATACTGAAAAGAAAACACCATTACAGATCTTGGTTTTCACAAAGACCCCTCATCTGATAATTAAAAGATGGAGGCTGTATGTGTCACAGTTGATATCAATTGAATCGACCCCACTGTGACACAAAGTAATCAGTGCAGTCCTTACCTGTCACATGAAGGTAGACTGGGTGACTCTGTTTGCTGTTTGCTGAGTTCACAAGCTTCTCTTTTCCATACACACAGGTGTAGTTTCCAGTATCACTCCTCTTAACATTTTTAATGGAAAACTTCACAGCTGATACACCTCTGGGATCGTGGTGTGAATCGACAAGGCTTCCATCTTTATATAGATGGAAAACATCCTCTTTTCCTGTTGCTTCTCTGAATTCAACTGGTATTATACATTGAAATGATACATCCATTCCTTCAACTGCGCTCTGTTTTTCTACATGAAGTGTGAGTTTATAGCCAGACTCTGAAAACACAGTTTAACTTGTTAAAAATATGCCTTCAGAACGTACCTAAAAATATGAAACAACAACCAGTAGACTCTTCCAAATCCAAACCCTGTTCAGATTACAGATTCAATCTGTACCATAATAAAACACTTCATCTAGTTTTATGTTTGATAATCTTTTAAGTTATAGTTAATGATAAATCTGTAATAATAATTTGAATAAAACATTCAGAGACAGCTATTTTATACATTGTCACATAGTTATAATATTGAACTTTCTTCACCTGATATCAGCAAGCATTTTATTATCATACCACAGCTTGGATTAGTGAGAGTCTAGGGTATGGTCAAATTAGTTTAAGAAATTTGAACACAATGTCAAGACTCATTTTTTTAAAATCACCAATTGACTGAACAAGTAGTCTATTATTTATATATGCTACACATTTGGAAAATAACATTAGTTGAATGATTTAGGATCTAAAAGTAGTAACAAAAAATATTTAAGAAGTAATCCACCTATTCAGAAAGGAGACATCCACCAAAAAAATTTATGAACAATTCTTTATTGCATTTGACAGATGTCCATGTCCATGATGAAATGTAATACACTTTGGCCTATGGCCTTGTCCATTAGAGCTAGATAGCCGCCCCATGAGCTGGCTGAACTGTGATGTAATGACTATTGATTAATGACAGCTGGGCCACCTGCCTCCGCCCCATGAGCTGGCAGAACTGTGATGATTACAATTGATGACATCTATAACCAGCGTGCAGACATCTAGTTCCCCTTGACAAGGCACGCTGCGAGGTGGAGGCAGAGGGGAGGACCAATCAAAGAAACGACAGTGAGGCATAGGCAATAGGGCTGTTTATGAGAACAGATTGATTACATATGTGATTAGAGGGAGAATCCTCTTTTCAGAAACACAATATAGTTAACAATTACAAAGCCAAGCATTTTCAAACGTGTTTTTTATATTCAAAACAGTTAATGTCCGTCACAAAAAAAGTTACATCCAGGTGTTTCATCATTGTGTGTTGCTGTACTTACCTTGTACACTGAGATAAACTGAAGGGCCTTGGCTGATGTTTTTCACATCTCCCGTATTCTCATTTCCATACATGCAGGTATAGTTTCCAGTGTCATTCTTTCTGATGTCTTGTTTTATAAATGTGACAACTGCCATTCCTCCGGGCTCTGCCAATGAGCTGATCTTCTCTCTGTTTTTATATAAATGGAACCAATTCCTCTCCTTGTTCTCTGGTTGTTGTCTGTGCACAGCTGATATTAAACATTTGAATTCAACCTTCTCCCCTTCCACTACAGATGTTTTCCCAATTTGAATCATTGCTGTGTGAAGTGGCTCTGTGATCATTTGGGTAACAAATGGAAAAATTACACAGAGAGCAATCTGTTAAGCAAATATAAAAACATGGACATTGTAGAACTGAAAATTAACCACATATTACAATTTTAGCATACATTGTATGATGTGATTAGTAATCATAACAATCGTAATAGATGTGCATGTGTTCAACCTGTATTAAGCATGTATTTCTGTAGTATATGTATCTTTTTGAAACAAATTAATGGCATTTAATAAAAAGCACAACATTTCAAAACAATGTTTATTCAATAAATAATTGTTTAAAAAATAATATTAACCAGGTTTCTGTCGTTAAAAAAACGTACATTTTTAAGTAACCATGTTTATGTATTTTAATTTTCCTGACAAAGGATTCAAACTCAACTTGAAGTTATTTGAGTAAAGACCGGTGTCTTTATCAGTATGATATGAAGATACTAGCCAAAGCCTTTGTCTTCTTGACTTTGTTTCTCCCTGGTTTCATCTTTACAGCAGAAAATAAATATTAAAAGGTTTAGATGGTAATGTGGGGTATGTTATTTGGAAGAAAAACAGAAGGGGTGAAAAACACAAAGGGTCAATTGCAGCGTACCAAAGTTAGTCCACTTGATGCGTCTAACTAGTGGATTAAGCAGGTTTAGTCCACTTGATGTGTCTAACTAGTGGATTAAGCAGGTCTAGTCCACTTGCTTGGACAAAAGTTAGTGCACTTGTTAATCCCGATTACAGCATACCAGAAGATAATCACCACAGGTGGATAATCTGCTAAATCGGACAACAAGATCCTTGTGAATTTCACCCTAAATGTTATTCATTTCTAATGTAATCAGGCATTAATCATTAATCATTGTAATCTGTAATCAAGCATTAATCATTGTATCTTATTATGTGAACGTGTCAAAGACACACATACCTGTCGAAACCAGCAGCACGTCTCCAAGTGCAAAAACTGAAAAATAAATTCATCATTTTACAAATAAGAAAAGCAACATTTCACATTTAAACACATAAAAAAGTCAAAGAAAAAATACTTACATGTCACGCCTAATTTCACATTCCAAGTCATTTTAAAATGCTGTTCAACTAATTTCTTAAACTAACAATATACAGCTCCTCTATTTGTAACATAACTAAATGTGCATACTATGAGATTATAATACAGTAATGGAAACTCATGCGCAATAGAAATGTGTGCTTCCGTTACGCTTGTATATTTCTGGCATAATCAAATAAATACCTGAAAACCTGAAAAACAAAATAGTATTTAAAAAGAATAGGAAAAGTGTATGTACTGTACACACATAAAAAAAAAAACTTATGAATAAAATTATACTTACACAGTACTATTAACTTAAATTTGCAAGCCATTTTTGCAAGCTGTCCAGTAACTACTTTTAATATAAAGGTCCTCTAAAGAGCACAGTAGTGGAAATACCACAGCCCCCTGAATAGATATGGGGAGATAATACTGAACCAGTGTTTCCGTTCCACGTGTATTTAGCTGTTTGCAATAAACAGTTTTTAGCAGTTCTGATAGTGTCTGTGTCTGTGTGCAATACCTCCTTAGACAGTTTCACACAACAATGGCAGCTCAGTGACTACGGCAGGATAAATTGGGGTGTAGTCTGATACGCCACCCTCTTTTATATGCAATAATGAATACGATACTGAAAAATAACCACTAAAAACAGTAAAGATGACAGGCGTTTATTCATCTTTTTACATTCATCTGTTGCAACCCACATTTCAGGCTATAAAACTGATTACTCTCCTTCCTGCTTTCATTTCCAGACTTTCAGTCAGATGAAGCTCTAGACGTGCAGGAGTGGTAAGCAGCCATACAACGCATATAATGGGATGCATTCACATATGACTTCACGGTTTATAGTAGGCCATGAACTAACAGTATCATTTCAAACCAGATATTTCTTGAAAAAAGAATGTTACCCAGATAGACCAGACAGGTGGCCCATTGAATCATTTCATCAGATGCTGTTTCAGCTGCATTGCACAAAGCAAAGGGGAGGAGATTACATTAATTTCATTGATGAAACCAAATGCAGAGTTCGGGATCTATTTCCAGCAGTCTTTGGCAGGGTTGAGGGTCAAGAACCATTTTGCAGCAGCAAGGTGTCATCATTCCTTGGAAGGGGATGGACATCTTTTAACACTAGAATGACCAAGGTGGTCATTTTGACCATTTTTGGAATTTAAATTGCTGTGTGTGTGTTTAAGATAAGGAGTTGCGCTTTCCTGACTTTTCCTAAATATATGTACTAATTACCCTGACAAAGAAAGAATCATGTAGCTGCAAAAATTAGCGAGATAAAATACTGTCAAACCTATTCCGACCAGGTGGGGGGGGGGGGGGGGTGGGGGGGGCGGTACATTAAAGGACAGAATGGATGCGTCCAGCTCAAAGTAGCACGTGGCGGACCATAAGGTCAGGGAGCACTGACCCCTTTCCCACAGAGGAAGTATGTGGTAGGCTCACCATGTGTGATGAGATAACGACTACCTCGATTATTGGACAGAAACCAATCGGGTTCAATGGGAGTCAACAATTGTTTACAACAGTATAAATACACCGTGTAACAATTATTATTTTTTTTTTTTTGGTTCCTGGGTAGTAAGTGTTATTTCCTAATTGCTTATGCCTCAAAAGTATAGAAAATGGCTATTATTCCCCACAAACTTTGCTTTTGTGACCAGGACAGTGATATTTTGAAATTTACCTATTTTCCAGAACATTCCAGATAGATTCAGTGCTGAGTAAACTTGGAGTAACTTCTAGAACTTTCTAGAACTTTCCAGTAATATAAATAGTAGTATAAATACAGGGGCCTTAAGCCCACCAGTTCAGTTTAGTTCCAGCTGCCTAAGTGGATACATATCTGCATTTTTCTGAGATGGCATCAAGAGGCTGCAATGGTGGCATTCCTGATGGGTCTCCAAAACGGTTTTACCAAGTTTCCCTGCTATCTTTGCCTTTGGGACAGCAGGGACACCAAGGCGCACTACCATAGGTGGGACTGGCCACAGCGGACCGAGTTCTCTGTGGGGAGGAACAACGTCAAGTGGGAGCCACTGGTGGACCCCTGGAAGGTGCTGATGCCACCACTGCACATCAAATTGGGCCTTATGAAACAATTTGTCAGAGCTCTAGATAAGGAGTCGGCAGCCTTCAAGTACCTTCAAGACTTCTTCCCTAAGCTGTCTGAGGCAAAGGTCAAAGCCGGTGTCTTCGTCGGACCACAGATAAAGAAGATCCTGGAGTGCAATGAATTCCCCAAGAAGCTCACTAGTAAGGAGAAAGCGGCTTGGAACAGCTTTGTCGCAGTGGTTCGGGGCTTCCTGGGCAATCACAAGGCCGAAAACTATGTGGAGCTGGTTGAGACTCTGGTGAAGAACTACGGCACAATGGGCTGTAGGATGTCCCTCAATGTCCATATCCTTGATGTTCATCTTGATAAATTCAAGGAGAACATGGGAGCGTACTCGGAGGAGCAAGGCGAGCGCTTCCACCAGGATATACTGGACTTTGAACGCCGCTACCAAGGACAGTATAACGAGAACATGATGGGAGACTACATTTGGGGGCTGATTCGTGAAAGTGATTTACAGTATAATTGTAAATCTCGAAAAACTACTCACTTCTAAATCTTTTGTAGTCATTTTTGTATTACTTTAGTATAAATACATGTTAATTTGGATTCATATGTTGTTTTTTTCTGACTTTATGTGAACGAAAAGACACAAATTCGCCTGTTTTCTCATTGGAAATAGGTAAATTTCAAAATATCACTGTCCTGGTCACAAAAGCAAAGTTTGTGGGGAATAATAGCCATTTTCTATACTTTTGAGGCATAAGCAATTAGGAAATAACACTTACTACCCAGGAACAAAAATTGTGTTACATAGTGATATCAAATATTGTAAAAGTTTGTTAGTCTTTTCATCTCTTTTGAATTGACTCCATGGATATCCGTGCTTTCTGATACAAACATATGCACTGAGCTGTACAGAGGCCTTGTCCGAAGTCAGTTTATATCTTGTGCTCATATAATTGTATTCGAGGTATACCTTTCTTGTATATAAAGTGTTGACTCAAAAAACATTTGTCAGCTTAATTTTTTTTACTACATTACCACTTTTTGAGGACGCACGTTATGTAATATGTCTGTATATAAACACATTTCTATTCAAATGTCCGTTTATTTACAATGTTTCGGTCATGTAGATGCTTTATATGATGTTCTTGAATAAAACTATGACTTCTATTCAATTGTTTGTCCTTTCATTATAATATTTATGTTGTTTTTAATACGCCGGTCAAATTGACCAGTCATGGTTGTTCTAGGTATGCCTATAAACGTGGTTGTTCTAGTGTTAACTGCATCTTTATTCAGGATACAGTACTCTGCAGAGAATATTATGCCTCCATCCTTCTGTACCAGTACGACTGGTGCTGCCCCTAGACAATTTGATGCCACAGGTCATTGCTGAACTCCTTCCAGAAATAGAGGCACTCGAAAGGATGCCATCTTAACTGGCTTGGCTAAACTTCAAGTTGATGGTATATCAGCACAATAACTTTTCTACATTTATCTGAGGTGAGAGTAAGAACATTGTTACAGCTCCCATCTCAGAGTCAGTTAAACCCTGACCAGTAGCTGAACTGCACCTTCCACCAAGATAGCTTGGTATGTTCTTTAGAGGTGTTTCTACAATGTTCCACACTGCACTTCCTGCTGTACATTTCCCCACTCCAATCCCTTTATTATACTGTAATTGTAATAGTAATAGTGGCTTCTCTATTATTATTATTATTATTATTATTTATTTCTTAGCAGACGCCCTTATCCAGGGCGACTTACAATCGTAAGCAAATACATTTCAAGTGTTACAATACAAGTAATACAAAAAGAGCAAGAAATACAATAACTTTTGTTCAAGCAAAGTACAAGTGTGACAAACCACAATTCAATAATACAGCAGATAATAGTGATAGTTACATCAGGATATTCTCTAACCAGAGCACTGCATTCTGACCAGTCAGGACAGTAAATAGTGATGACTATCAAAGGAGGGAACCAGCAGTCCTTCAACCTGAGCCTGAATAATAAACCCAGACCAGGGTGGATAATCACGTCCTTGTCTGTATTGACTTGTAAAATTATGATTCATTATGTTTACATACAGAGGAAAGTCTTCACAATCAAAAAACACTTTTTATATTTAAAGTTCAGCACCAAGGCATAGTTAACAAGAAAATCCATTCCCAGCACAAGGTTATCAAATTCAGAGGCTATGATAAATACAAGGGAACCAGTATCAATTACACATTGACACTCCTCCCATCTTTCTTATTAAATACATCTGGTTCCCTATAAACCATTTCCAGGACAGATCAGACAGCTTCACTGAAAAAACAGCAGGACACACCCAAGCTCCCAAAAAGTTATACCAGATTCCTGTTCCTAGCTGAAGGGGGCACTCTTTTCTGATTCTGAATTACACTGTCCCTGCCTTTCTGTTGGGCTGGCCACTCTCTCACAATCTAGTGAATATAGACCTTCCGGTCTTTCACTCCCTTCTACTTTCTTCCAAGGCTTTCCAGATTTCACCTACAGTATGTCCACCATATCTTCTGACCTACTTATCATCTCTGTTCCTAAACTGACTCTTTACCAGTTTGTGGACAAGGGCAACCTGGAATGGATTTCAGAAACATGCTGGATGAGTTGCTGGGGTTCTTCTGGGGTGGCTGATTCAACAGACCCACATGAGCACTAATCATGGACTACCGGTGTGCCTTAGGTAAGGTAACTTAGCACTGCTGCTAACTGGAGTCTGTGTAACCCACTGCTGGTTATTCAAATACATCTGATTGTTTTACAGTATGAACAGGAAACACATGAAAAACAGTAAATAAGAACTATTACTGACTTTCATTCATAACACAACAGATTAGGTTCTCAAAGCTTTTATCAAGTTCTTTTGAAAGGAAGGAATAAAATTATTCTGAACAGTTTACAAGCTGAACTTTCAGTCCTGGGCCCCTCTCACACACACTGGCAGTTGTACAGAATTGCTTGATAATGAATGCTTATAGAGGGCTAAGTTGAGCCTACCAAACTTCACATACATTTTATAACCTGACACACACTCAGTATAAAATTATAGGCTAGGAATGATTCAAGATCTTCTTTCAACAGTTTTAAAAGGTTAATAATATTTTCACTTTAATTTTGCAGTTTCCAATTCTTTTCTTATTCCTATGTTATGAATTAAAGTCAGATAACCATTGCAATGTGTTTTACCATACTAAACTTTACTGTTTGGTTTACCACTGTGTATTGTCGTAAATGTTTTACTCCAGTTTCACTGTTGGAACTATTCTAAATTAACCCAATTCAGTCTGGAAAAAAGTGAAAAGAATTTACTGAACTAGTTTTGCTTTAAAAACAGTAAGCATATTAGGACCTTTTTAGATATGGTTTGTTTCCAAATGAACCCAATTTTAGACCCTTTTGAATTCACATCACACCTCAATCCAAGCTAAATCAGTTCACTGAGAATTCTGAAGTGACTTTGCCTTTAAACAAATGATAATCCAGCTCTCTTTGTCATTTAGAGTACCTGTAAGTGGGGCTGGCATGAGGCAGGTTGCTCAGTCCTGGATCCTCAAAGCCAGGTAAAATTTACAGAGAAATTATTAGAATGTAATATTGGAGCAACAGAAACCCAGAACCACCCAGAATGATTGACCATAAGAAATGCATTGTGTGTTAGCTTTGATTAAGAAATGCATTGTGTGTTAGCTTTGATTAAGAAATGCATTGTGTTTTAGCTTTGATTAAGAAATGCATTGTGTGTTAGCTTTGATTAAGAAATGCATTGTGTGTTAGCTTTGATTAAGAATCCCACACTCCTGTAGGGAAACACACAGTATGCTACTAGCTCTTTAAACACTAGAACCTGTGCAGAAGGTTTCATAGAAATGTTTGCCTCCCAGCATTGATGGAAGTGCTATCAATGTGTCTTCTATTGTTTGACACATTCCACCACAGTCCCCTAGGTTATCTCCAATGGTTTGTCAGTTCTGGGACAATAACTAAAATGTCTCCCACTGATCGGACTCTGTATGATCATTCTGGTAGGTATGAAAGTAGAGAGTATGTAGATAAAAGAGAAAGACCATTTTGATTCATTGAATATTCAGGTATTTTTTAAAACAACATTCATTTTTCCCCAGTGGTTTTCAGTATCTGGAAGTTTTAACTTTTGCGTATGTTACATTGTCTTCATCAGGTGCAGAGCTGGGTTTCTTCTTGGTGACACGGGCAGTGTTTATTTCTGAGTAGGTGAGTGTGTCATCCTGTTGCTTTGAAGTCTGCTTAGGCTTACTCTGCAATAAATTATCAGATTGGAGAGAGATCAGGATGGCTAAACGGTACTAAACAAACTGTCCAAACAAAGAGATACAACCTAATAAAAGAAAAGGGCCTTTTATCCATCTGTAAATATATATCAGTAGCTGCACAATATCTTCTTATTATACCCTATCCACGTTACTAAAAACAATACCTAAACAATGCGCAATGTGTTGAAACCATGTCATTATCATTCACTTTGTTCACAGTCGTGTTTAAGCATGTGATTATCATGCATTATTTTGGTTGTGTGAATGAGGCTGTGACAGGGAACCGGGTCGTTGGTTCCTGCGCAAGTGTGTGCATGTAGAAAATCAGCTGCGACGCGCAGTTGGAGACGCGTTGCTAAGCAACCAGTTGAGTGGCAGGCTCATCCTGAGCTAAAGTGATCGGGAGGTCTGGATTGGCTGGGGACGTGCCTGGGGATGCTGCGCGGAGCTCAAAAAGCAGCTGCGATACAGCTCGGGGCTGCTGCAAGGCCATTGCTGTATAGACGGGCGCTGAGTGAGAGTTTGTTTACATCAGGAGGGAAGCGTCCGCTCTGCCGGAAGGACTACTACGGAGCCCTTTAACTGCAAGACGGGGCCTGTGAAGGCAATTGCCCAGCCAGGACCGTCAGAATGGCCCGGAGTCGCTGGGAGGCCAGGACTTCAGAAATAACACAACAGAAGTAGGTCAGCTTAGGGGAGGTGGATCCCAAAACAGTATAAAGAGGGTTACCATAGAGTAATAGGTTCCTGGAGCGGGACGTTCCTTTTAGTGGGACTAGCGCTCGTCATTTTGTGTGGCAAACTTTTATTTTTAGCTTTTGTTTTTTTTTGTATTTATTGCTTTATTAAATGTGACACTAGGTCTACCATCGCTGGTACCCTAGTGTCGGTTTGGTGTTAAAATTAAATCTGCACCGCTGAGCAGCGTATCAACACCAATGCTCTGTGTCTGTCAGTATTTTCCAGTGACTACCCACACATGTAACACTTCACCCTGTTACAGAGGCATTAGACACTCTCAACGTTCCTCTACTCCATACCTGCTGTAAGGTTCCAATACAATTCATACACTCCTCAACTGAGAGTTTTTACCTACAGCCTATTTACAGGGCAAATGTAGCCATTAGTCAATGGAACCCAAAGATGTCAAAATACCCTTTCCTGGAGCAAATTCAAATCGCTCAACTCATTACATAAGGTCTAAATGAACTTTACAAAACAGTAATAATAACAGTACCTGGATTATTATCAGAGATTCTGTATATCCAATGTTTTATGTGTTTTTTTATAACTTTACATGATCTTATAAACCTATATTGTTCACACAGCGATGGTAAATACTGAAAAAACATGTATCAGTCAGCCCAGCCTGCAGAATTTAGTGGTCAAGTTTGACGTGTCTCCAGCAGTATATTTTGCTTGACTAAAATTATAAATGATTGAACTGTATCCATTTAAATAAGAAAGAACCTGGATATGTACAAGCAAATTGTTTGAGAGACATGTAACATATAGGACTTACCACCGTGGCGTATACAGGTTCAATCTGGACAGCAGGGTCTGGAATGGCATTGTATCAAATAGATTAGTTTCCTACTTTGAATGGGATGGAAACAGCTAGTGACACACTATGCATCAGTAACAGCAATATATATATTTGCACCAAAGGCTGAACAATGGAAGACTGCAGTAAACACTCACCCAAGAATCATGCTTTTAATATAGAATTAAACATTATTGAGGAACACAATAAATTGACTCAGCAAGATGAAGAAGTCCCCATCATTTAAACATACTTCATTTGTATCCATTGTGGTGAAGAATGCTGTGCCCTACCTCGTTTGGATTGCAGACACTTCAGCACTCCTCCTATCAGCAGTACCAGCAGCACAAGGACCCCAGATCCTACCCCTGCACCCAGGTACAGAGCTGGAACAGATCCTGGGGGGATCCACATACAAATGGGATTCATTGTAAGATCCAGTTAAATATGTGCAAACAGATTCTATAATTCACTAATAACCTACTGACATAAAAGCCTGATCAAGATGGGTTCAAAACAAATATAATCCAATCCTGTTTTTACAGTGCCTTGATCTTGCAGCATGTGAATAGGGTACATACAGTGTGCTCCACAGTGAAGTCATACATTGTTGGTTTTTGAGCAGGTACACCAAACACACAATAAACAATTTCCAGAAAGCCTAGTTTTTTTGTTGATTTAATCTGGCATAAAATTGTCCATATGTACCAGCAATAATCAGAGCTGTAACCACTCTGATTAAATTATAATGTCTGATATATTAGCAATTTACTGCCTTGATTACTAACACTTTAAGAGCTTACTTTTCTTTCTGAAACTTGGACTAATTTAAAATAAGTTATAGGTTTACTTATAAAAAATGAAGTTATTCACACTTGCCTATCCCATCTGTCTGTTGGCTCTTGATAGATGTGGTTGGAGTTATCATATCTCCTGTGGAAACATAAACAACAGTATGAAGCAAGTTATCACCATTAGGCTAAAAAGGTAGCCAGCTCTTTAATAATTTTACTAATTCAGACCAATATTAATGTGATGATAATGTGTTCTCTTTAATGCTGTGAATAATGAGAGATATCAATACCACCCTTATAATGTATAAACCTGATCTTGTGCAGACCTCATTCTACTGACTATCTGTAGTCATGTTAAAAAGGGTTTCAATGAATCAATCTGGGGGAGACTTCAGAGGGAGTCATTTTAAGTGTTTACATGAATTAAAATGCACCACAATCTGTCTTGAAGATGCCTGCATTTCTATTCATTTCTATATGTCGTATTTTGTCAATCGTATTTTGTCATATACTTGTACTTGCTAGAACTAAAGTCATTGTATTTTTATCTTGCTCTTAATTGTATTATTACGTGTACTGTGATTCTTGAAATGTATATTTGTTTATGACTGTAAGTCGCCCTTGATAAGGGCGTCTGCTAAGAAATAAATAATAATAATAATAATAATAATAATAATAATAATAATAATAATAATAATAATAATAATAATATGTTGCCCTTCTATTGTAGCCTTGTTGTGGTTCAGGGGCAGGAGCAGAAGCAGAGACTTCTCTCATTGTCAAGCAGCTAGCTGTTTAAACCCTGTTCACCCCCCTTGTTTCCTCCTCTTAGTCACGCCACCTCTGCAACTGTGTTCTGGGCGCAAGTGAAGCTCACTTCCCAGCCTTGGAGCTCCGGTTTCAGACTCCCTTCAACTGAGGACTGCTCTCCACTGAAAGTGAGGAGAGCTCTTCATTCAAGCTTATTTCACTCATTCTCTCCCACTCTGTGTGTAAACAAAGCTCGTTCCCCAGCCAGAGGTCTGACTGCACTGGCCTTACCTCAGAGAGGATGGCTCTCCATTGAGACAGAGGGAGAGATAATCTACCTCTTCCTAGCCTCCTAGCCTTCTCTTCCATTGCGTCTGTCCCGTGAATCAGGCTAGTTAATGGCATGACATGTTAGTTAAGGGTGCTACATTTCTTTTTCATATATATTTTTCTTGTGATGGTGTATCAATAAAGAAGAGAAGTTATTTAAATGAGTCTGGAGTTCTACTTCTATCTAATCTTGTCACCACACCTTCAATTGAAAACATTTGGCATTAACATCAAAAGTTTGGCTGATTGAATTTCCCCTAGGAGGGCATACTATGAGCATCATAACATTATCCATGCTAATGATGTCAGCCCAGTCTTTATTTTGTTTGTATATTTGTATTTCATTCTGAAAGAGTATGGTTCAGATTATAGGTCAACTGGGGTTAATATCACCGTCCTGTACTTCATGGTGAGTCCTGTCAGAATGGTTTAATTTGAAGAAACCACTCCTACTGTATGCAATGATGGTTAACTCCAAGTCAATCATTCTAATTGAAATAAACACATTTTTTACTATTTTGTCGTAAACTTGAATTTAACCCTTTAACACATGCTGTTGCCTTAATAAGGCAACAAAATATATCTTTATCAAGGTTCAATATGATGCAATGTGAGGAGGTAGGACAGCCCATCAGGAAGCTGGACTTGTAAAGGACATGGTATGTAACTGACTTAAGAAACTTTCCTCTTTTGTTTGATCATTACAAAATATTGTTATTCTTTTAAACCACCATTAGTTTTTGAGAATTTTCAATGTCTCCCTCTGCTTTAATTTCCAAAATGTGATTTTGTTGCCTGAAAGCTACCTCATCAGTTTGCTCAAAAGAACATATTGATTATGCAATGAAAGCTACATCATACAACGAGAGGTAATTTCTAACCAATTAAAATATTTCTATAGATAATCGTTTCATAATCTTTTCAATAAAACATAAAAGAAAAGAATTGGACGATACAAACAATGAGGTTGTAAAGGCACTCAAAGTGAATAATCCCAGCGTAATAATCCAGGTTAGAAGTATAAAATGAACGGCATACAAGTCTAGAGAGGTTATGCTAAGATTATGCAAAGCCCTATTTATATCCCACCCAGGATAATGTGTGCAGTTTTGGTCACCTTACTAAAAAAAAGAGAAGGGCAACTAGGCTGATCCCAGGACTGAATGACATGAGCTATGAAGACAGGTCAAAACAATGAAATATCTCCAGCCTAAAAATAAGAAGAGAAACAGGGGACTTGATTGAAGTCTTTAAAATCATAACTGGTACAGATAAAGTTAGCCCAGGACACTACTTCAAATTTAGCACAGAGAGAAGAACAAGAGGGCATAAATGGAAGCCGAGTAAAAGCAAGTTTAGAACAGAAGGTAGGAAGCACAATTTTTCATAGTTATAAATACATGGAATAGCCTACCAGGTGAAGTAGTAGGCTTGTAAACACTGGGAATATTTGAAAAAGACTAGACTATGTGCTTTTAAATTAGTTCCCCTCCAGTAGTGGATAATGGTGTGCTAACCAGAGAGCTAACCTTTCTAGAGTTCCTCACCAATTAAAATAACAAATATAGGGATGGATGGATCAGACTAATTACTGCCCAAGAGATAGAGTATAAATAAATATCTTTGATTTACAGAAACAATTATGTAGAAGTTTTAGAACTGAGAACATGTACAAACAAATTATTCATGTTCAGTTTTTTGAACATGAAAGTCATTGATTTCTATAAACATACCATTATTATAAATTTCTAGTTTGATTTTTCCTATGAAATAAAGCACTAAAACTAGCTGTGTGTGCTTTGTTTTTACTGCCTTAACTGCACAGTGTTGTCTCTGGGTAACAAAATTATTATTATTATTAATTATTATTATTATTATTATTATTATTATTATTATTATTATTATTATTATTATTATTATTATTAGTATTATTATTATTATTAGTATTATTATTTATTTCTTAGCAGACGCCCTTATCCAGAGCGACTTACAATTATTACAAGATATCACATTGTTTTTACATACAATTACCCATTTATACAGCTGGGTTTTTACTGGAGCAATCTAGATAAAGTACCTTGCTCAAGGGTACAGCAGCAATGAGCAATGTCCTCCACCTGGGATTGAGATTGACAGAAAGTCATGCAGTAGAGGGTTTAATCAGAAAACATAATTGAAATCAAAATAAATAGAGACTTGCCTGTCAGTTTCTGTTGGGATTGAGTTGTCATATATTCTGTGGGAATATAAACAGAAATTAAAGCTGAGGTGGCAGTTTCTCTTCTAAATAATTCAGTCCAACAATAATTAAACCGAGGGATTCTGAAGATCTCTTCAGATTCATGAACTGCTTGTAAATTGATCTTTGCCACATTTCAAAGCAGTTTCATGTCTCATTGAAACTACATGAGAAACACAATAGTTAACATGTCATCAAGGAGACAAACATTAAAGGAGATTCAGTTCTATCTTCCACCCCCATACCAGCTTTAGAATATATCATAGACTATTTAATGCTGGTCTTTGCAGTGTCGTACAGCAAATATTGAAACAAGTAAATAAAAAAAAATGCAAATTACAGTGATGAGTAAGAAATAGGAGAAGGCTAATTATTTTTAAAGACTGTGCTGTACTATTTTGCATTTCTATATGGGAAAGTTTCACCTTACTAACAATACTGTACAGAAGACTCACAACAACTTTACAGATGTTGGTTTTCAGAGAGTCCCCTCATCTTATAACTAAAAGGGCAGCTGTATGTGCCACTGTTTAGATCAACTGAATAGACCCCACTGTGTAACACTGTGGTAGGATGGCTTGCAGTGGTGAGGTGTGGTGACATCACGGACCAGGAAGTAACTGAACCAAAACAGTGGATGGGCAGGTGAAGCTGAATGCTACGGCACTCAGCGTGTTTATTAATAAACAAAACAAAATAAAAGATTTAAACAAACAACAAAACAGAAACCAAAGGGCACGAGGGCCAAACGAATAAACAGAAACAAGTATATCTTATTTATATAGCAATTGTTCTTTATATTCTCCTCGCTCTCTCTCTCCGCTCTCCCGTACTCTCCTCTCTACACTCAACAACCCCGCAGCACGGACAGCTGCAGGTTCTTATACTCTGGCCAAGGGGTTAGCTAGCTGTTAATTATATTATTACCCCTCGGCCACAGTCTGCACGCGTTTGGTAAGGATGCGTGGCTGTCAGCTAGTTAAATAATCAGTAGCTGATCAGCCACACATCCTCACAGGGTTTTAAACATATAAACAAGAAGAAATACGCGGCGCTGTTATCCCCTTAGTCCCCAAAATCCCGGCTAGCAGTCCCGGCCTAGGAACAGGGCCACCAACGGGTCAAAGGTGGCGGCCACGGTGGGATGTCCTCCTCCCACCCAAACAGCCGTAGCGTTCCGATGGCCCGCGCACAGGCCGGCTCCTCTGGTCAGAAAAATTTTGGGGGTGGTCTCCAAACCTGCCCCCCCTTCTTCATGGCTGGTAGCTGCCCTTCATGGGGCTCCAGCTACAGTATTTCCTGCCGCGAAAGTGCGGCTGGGGAAGCTGGTCTCCTGACCTCCCCCCCCCCCCCTTCTTCGTGGCCGGCAGCTCCCCTTCATGTGGTTCCAGCCACAGTATTTCCTGTCGCATGGCAGGACTGGTAGCGACCCCAGGCAAAACAGGACACTCGGGAGGCGACGGCAGCAGCAGCGGATCCTTGGGAGGCGACGGCAGCAGCAGAGGACCCTCGGGAGGCGACGGCAGCAGCAGCGGATCCTCGGGAGGCGACGGCAGCAGCAGCGGACCCTCGGGAGGCGAACTTGGGAGGGGAGCCCCTGGCCATGGAGGCGGCAGCGGGAGCTCCACTTCTCTCTCATACCCTGTAACTGGTGGCTCTCCATGCGATGCGGAGCAACAGGCAGCCCAAGGCGATGCGGAGAAACAGGCAGCTCCAGGCGATGCGGAGCAACAGGCAGCCCCAGGCAATGCGGAGCAGGCATCCTTGGACGGTGCGTAGCAGGCATCCTTGGGCGGTGCGAAGCAGGCATCCTTGGGCAGTGCGAAGCAGGCATCCTTGGGCGGTGCGAGGCAGGACAGGAGCAGTCCTTCCCATGATGGTGGATGTGGAACCAGCAGGTATTCACCCTCTGCTGGTGGAGGTGGGAGGGGCAAGCAGTCCTCCCACGGCGGCTGAGGCGGAACCAGCAGGCATTCACCCCTGCTGGTGGAGCTGGGAGCGGCAAGCAGTCCTCCCACAGCGGTTGAGGCGGAACCAGCAGGTATTCACCCTCTGCTGGTGGAGGTGGGAGGGGCAAGCAATCCTCCCACGGCGGTTGAGGCGGAACCAGCAGGAATTCGCCCTCTGCTGGTGGAGGTGGGAGGGGCAAGCAGTCCTCCCACGGCAGT
Organism: Acipenser ruthenus; assembly: GCF_902713425.1. Lineage (NCBI taxonomy): Eukaryota > Metazoa > Chordata > Actinopteri > Acipenseriformes > Acipenseridae > Acipenser > Acipenser ruthenus. The sequence continues at coordinate 5,050,594 of NC_081240.1, read as the reverse complement.
TGAGGCAGAACCAGCAGGCATTCACCCTCTGCTGGTGGAGCTGGGAGGGGCAAGCAGTCCTCCCATGGCGGCTGAGGCGGAACCAGCAGGCATTCACCATCTGCTGGTGGAGGTGGCGGAGGCAGAGGCAGCTCCTGCTGCTCTGCCCCAAGCAGTGGTGGAGACAGAGGCAGCTCCTGCTGCTCTGCTCCTGGTGCTGGAGACTGTGGCGAGGGCTCCTCACCCTCTGGCGTTGGAGACGGCAGCAATGGCTCCTCTCCCTCTGGCGTTGGAGACTGCAGCAATGGCTCCCCCCTCTGGGTGCTGGATGCACGGGCTCCCCCCCTCTGGGCGCTGGATGCTCGCGCTCCCCCCTTCTGGGTGCTGGATGCTCACGCTCCCCCCTTCTGGGCTCTGGATGCTCGCGCTCCCCCTTCTGGGCGCTGGATGCTCGCGCTCCACCTCTTCGTATTGCGTGGGGCATATGGCCACCGTGTGCCCATATGCCCCACAGCCAGGGCACAACTCCGCCACGAGGTTTACAATGTACACCTCCCAGCCATCCTCCTGCTGTTGCTGCGGTTGCATTTTTTATTTATTTTTTTTCTTTTCCCCAAAACACAAAACAAAATACTTTTTGAAAAAAGCAAAAAAAAAACGTCCTTTTCCTTCCTGGTCCGACTGTTGGAGGCGTTGTTTGTCCCACGCAGGACACCATGTGTGGCAGGATGGCTTGCAGTGGTGAGGTGTGGTGACGTCACGGACCAGGAAGTAACTGAACCAAAACAGTGGATGGGCGGGTGAAGCTGAATGCTATGGCACTCAGCGTGTTTATTAATAAACAAAACAAAATAAAGGGACCAAAGGGCACGAGGGCCAAACGAATAAACAGAAACAAGTATATCTTATTTATATAGCAATTATTCTTTATATTCTCCTCGCGCTCTCTCTCCGCTCTCCTGTACTCTCCTCTCTACACTCAACAACCCCGCAGCACGGACAGCTGCAGGTTCTTATACTCTGGCCAAGGGGTTAACTAGCTGTTAATTATCTTATTACCCCTCGGCCACAGTCTGCACGTGTTTGGTAAGGATGCGTGACTGTCAGCTAGTTAAATAATCAGTAGCTGATCAGCGACGCATCCTCACAGGGTTTTAAATATATAAACAATAAGAAATACGCAGCGCTGTTATCCACGCCGCAATCAAATACAGATAATAATAAATAGGGGCGGGACACTCCGCCACAAACACATATAACATTTTCAATAATTAATAAACACATACTTACATACATAAATTAATCAGGTCTATTCAATTGATCTAAACTGTGGCAAATCTAAATACCGAGATCATTCTAATATTGTAAAATGTGCTAAACCTGAACACAGAGACTCACACACACACAAATGCACGCACGCATGCACGCACGCACACACACACACACACACACACACACTGCTTTCACAAAGTTCCACCAGTGTTTGGATCAATTGAATCGGCCCCACTGTGACACAAAGTATTCAGCTCAGTCCTTACCTGTCACATGAAGGTAGACTGGGCGACTGCGTTTGCTGTTTGCTGAGTTCACAAGCTTCTCTTTTCCATACACACAGGTGTAGTTTCCTGTATCACTCCTCTTAACTTTTTTAATGGAAAACGTGACACCTGGTACGCCTTTGGGATGGGGTTGTGAATCGACATGGCTGCCATTTTTATATAGATGGAACAAACCCTCTTTTCCTGCTGCTTCTCTGAGTTCAGCTGGTATCATACATTTAAATGATACATCCATTCCTTCCATTGGGTTGTGTTTGTCTAGCTGAAGTGTGAGCTGATATCTTGACTCTGAAAATACAGTTTAACTTGTTAAAAACATTTTTTATTTTTTATTTATTTCTTAGCAGACGCCCTTATCCAGGGCAACTTACAATTGTTACAAGATTATACATTATTTCACTTTATACAGATATCACATTATTTTTACATACAATTACCCTGACTGCATGAGTCAGCACTTCCGCCCATAAACCACTGTGTATTCTATTGTTCTGAGAAACCTAATACTGGTCACCATCTCACTCAAACACTTTGCTCTTCTAGACACAGACCCCAGCACGCCTTGACCCAATCTATTAGCCACTTTGAAATATATTATTTAACAGCAGGGAACATTCAGCCACTGAAGTGTCCTCCAGTATTCTGTGTACAAACTGAAACACCCCTTACATTTGTTCTGTGAACTCAATCATTTTGTGCTCACACTGTACGGCAGGGGTGGTCATTATTATGATTTATTTCTTAGCAGACGCCCTTATCCAGGGCGGCTTACAATTGTTACAAGAAATCACATTACTTTTACATACAATTACATTATTATTTTTACATACAAATACCTATTTATACAGCTGGGTTTTTACTGGAGCAATCTAGGTAAAGTACCTTGCTCAAGGGTACAGCAGCAGTGTCCCCCACCTGGGATTGAACCCACAACCCTCCGGTCAGGAGCCCAGAGCCCTAACCACTACTCCACATGCCTTCAGAACGCAGCTAAAATATGAAATAACAAAACAGTAGATTCTTGCAAATCCAAACCCTGTTCACATTGATTGATTGTAATCTGTACCATATTCAAAACACTTTATTTAGTCTTAAGTTTGATATTTTTGTAAGTTACAGTTGATGATAAATCAGTAATAACAATTTGAATAAACCATTCAGAGACAGCTATTTTATACATTCTCACATAATTATAAGATTGAACTTTCTCCAGCCGATATCAGCACGCATTTAATTACCAGAGCATGGTTCAGATTAGTGTAAGTCTAGTGTATAGGAAATTTAGTTTCAAGACTAATTAAAAAAAAAAAAAAATCACCAATTGACTGATGGAGTATTCTGTATGTATATATACTACACATTTGTAAAATAACATTAGCTGAATGATTTAGGATCTAAAAGTAGTATAATTGTTTTTTCTTCAGTATGTCACAGTAATTGGTTTTGGTTTTGTTTGTTTAATAATATAAGACTGCTGTCTCGGGTTCATTGTGAGTGGGCAATATCATTGTTTGGATCTGTACCAGCCTTTGGGATAGATTTAACCTTGCACTACTGGATCTTACTGATCATTGCAGTGTATTTAAAGTTGCACAATTGGATCTTATTGGTTGTAATACATTTAAATTCATATGACTGGACACATGTATTGTGTTCTGAATAAATTCTAATTTGCTTCTAAATTGAGATACGCTATTCAATATGTTTGCCTACTTTATTGTCTTGCGTGATTGGATACCATTTAAATCTTAAAACCATTTTGTATCTTTAAGTGTTTTTTATCAATAGTTTTAAAGGCATTAACTTTGTCAACTCAATGTTTTTGTTGTTTAATGAAACTTACTAGTAGCACATTTTAATCTGGTCCTGAGTGCTGGTCCTACAATAACATACTTGTACAAACAAAAATTCCAAACTCTTAGGGCCTCATTTACTAAGCGGCGGTAATTTGGCCAGAATTGCAGGAGGAAAACTGAGATGACTGTGCATGGTATTTCCAAAGTGTCAAGCCCTATTTACTAACTAATTAAAAGCAAAAATACTGGTCTGAAAAATTCTAATTAGCATACAAATTGCGGGTGTCAACAGGTCTGAAGTTGCTCATGATATTTATTCTACTGACAACAGGTGAAGGAGCTTACTTACTGGTAGTGGCAGGGATAAAAATATGAGAGACAGATAAAAGAAAATATGATGAAATAAAACAATATTTTACTATATACATGTCCTACAAGAATGTGAAGCCTACAAACCATCAGCATGGTTTGTTTTTTTTATTACATGTAGGATAGATTAAAACAAAGCCTCTTAGGTATTCATTTAATGTTACTACTATACTGTTTAAGCCTATTGTACATAACTATATTTGTACATACTGTAATGTAATGTGTACAAACAAATTCATTTTATTTTAATATTACCTCATATGTATTAGGCTATTTTGTTTTTCTTTTTTTTTCCTAAAATACATAAATTGATTGAAAATGTACTAATTAATGTTGACATAAATATAGATACAAATATATGAATAACGAGCTAACTAAAATACAGATAAATACACTTGGTGTTGGCAAACGTAATGTAGAAACAATTAAAAGGCGCTGGTGGTGGGTGGTTGTTTTGGTTCCAGTAAAAACACTGTATAAATAGATACCAGAATTTGAACTCAATTTAACTGTTTGACACAATGTTACAAGATTTATCAAGATTCATTTTTACAACATAACCTCCAAACTTTGTTAAAGTAATAACCTGCAGAAATATATTGTAAAATGGGCTAAACCTCAACACAATTCACTCTAAAGAGACTGAGACACACAGTGTTCCATGACTCTTTGGATCAATTGAATAGATGCCACTGTTACACAAAGTATTCAGCTCAGTCCTTACCTGTCACATGAAGGTAGACTGGGCGACTGCGTTTGCTGTTTGCTGAGTTCACAAGCTTCTCTTTTCCATACACACAGGTGTAGTTTCCAGTATCACTCCTCTTAACATTTTTAACGGAAAACGTGACACCTGGTATGTCTTTGGGATCGGCTTTTGAATCGACACGGCTGCCATTTTTATATAGATGGAAAAATCCTTCTTTTCCTGTTGCTTCTCTGAGTTCAGCTGGTATCATACATTTAAATGATACATCCATTCCTTCCATTTGGTTTTGTTTGTCTAGCTGAAGTGTGAGCTGATAGCTTAACTCTGAAAATACAGTTTAACTTGTTAAAAATATGCCTTCAGAATGTACCTAAAAAGATGTCATAACAAACAGTTCAGTCTTAATCCAAAGTGTTCAGATTAGTGGTTTAATCGTGATCTGCTCCATATTAAAAACACCTTATCTAGTTTTATGTCTGATATTTTTTTTAAGTTATAGTTAATGATAAATCAGAACCATTTGAATAAAATACATTCTCACATAATTATAAGATTGAAATTTCTCCAGGCGATATCAGCAAGCATTTAATTTTCATAGCATGGTTCGGATTAGTGGGAGTCTAGTGTATGGGAAATTTAGTTTCAAGACTAATTAAAAAAAAAATCACCAATTGACTGATGGAGTATTCTGTATGTGTATATATACTACACATTTGTAAAATAACATTAGCTGAATGATTTAGGATCTAAAAGTAGTATAATTGTTTTTTCTTCAGTATGTCACAGTAGTTGGTTTTGGTTTTGTTTGTTTAATAATATAAGCCTGCTGTCTCAGGTTCATTGTGAGTGGGCAATATCATTGTTTGGATCTGTACCAGCCTTTGGGATAGATTTAACCTTGCACTACTGGATCTTACTGATCATTGCAATGTATTTAAAGTTGCATGATTGGATCTTATTGGTTGTAATACATTTAAATTCATATGACTGGACACATGTATTGTGTTCTGAATAAATTCTAATTTGCTTCTAAATTGAGATACGCTATTCAATATGTTTGCCTACTTTATTGTCTTGCGTGAATGGATACCATTTAAATCTTAAAACCATTTTGTATCTTTAAGTGTTATGTATCAATAGTTTTAAAGGCATTAACTTTGTCAACTCAATGTTTTTGTGCATGGGAAATTTAGTTTAAATATTTTTATATATTTTCAAGACTAATTAAAAAAAAATCACCAATTGACTGAAGGAGTCATATATATATATATATATATATATATATATATATATATATATATATATATATATATATATATATATATATATACTGTATATATATGTTACACATTTGTAAAATAACATTTTCAAATGTTTTTTTTTTTTATTTTTAATATTAAAATCAGTTAAATGCCTTCACAAAAAGTTACATTCAGGTCTGTACTTACTTGTTTGTAAGTACTTGTTTGTACCTACCTTGTACATTGAGGTTAACTGAAGACCCATGGTTGATGTTTTTCACATCTCCTGGATTCTCTTTTCCATACATGCAGGTATACTTTCCAGCATCATTCTTTCTGATGTCTTGTTTTATAAATGTGACAGCTCCTATTGCTCCGGAATCCGGCAGTGAGCTGATCTTCTCTCTGTTTTTATATAAATGGAACCAATTCATCTCCTTGTTCTCTGGTTGTTCTCCATGCACAGCTATTACACATTTGAATTCAATGGTCTCTCCTTCCACTGCAGTCGGTTTGCCAATTTGAATAATTGCTGTACGAAGTGGCTCTACATCATTTATTAAAAAATGAAAAAAATACAATTTGTTAAGTAAATAGGAACATATGAAAATGGTCTTTTTGGAGTATGTGATTAACCACCAATCACAGTTTTAGTATATCAGCTGCATTTATATTAGCTATACTGGAGGTGGAAAATACTGTAATAATACTAATAATATCAAGCAGTAGAAATACAGCTTTGTAAAACATGTATCCTGAGGCATAACATGAAACCACACAGCTTTCCACGAGCAGTATCACTAGAAATGGTAATAAACTATAATGCCTCGATAATAATCATCAACACCTCAATAACATGTTAATACACTGTGCTTGTTCTTTCAGAAATACAGTTGATTAAGGCACTTCAGAGTAAACAGCCTTGTGCATTTCACCCTCAATATTATTAATTTCTAATGTAATCATGCATTAAACCGTTATATCTTATTATGTGAAAATGTCAGAGACACACATACCTGTCGAAACCTGCAGCACGTCTCCAAGTGCAAAAACTGAAAAACAAATTAACCATTTTACAAATAAGAAAATGAACAAGTCAAATTTACTGACATAAAAAAGTTATCAAAGAAATAATACTTACATATCATGACTAATTTCACATCCCAAGGCATATTAGAATGCTGTTCACTTAATCTCTGAAACAAACACTGTACAGTTCCTCTATCTGTAACACAACTAAATGTAACAGTGCACACTGTGAGATTATAATACAGTAATGGAAAATCATGCGCAATAGAAATGTGTGTTTCCGTTATGCATACTCAAACGAATGCCAATGTGGCAACAAAAGATCAAGAGTGATAAACAAATAGTTTGAGCCCTTCACACTCTCTCATTGGAATCATCTAAACACTGCAACTAAAAATATTGTTCCTGTCTTAATAAAAGCCAGTGAAACTATTCCATTGCACACACTGTAAGCCCACACACGTGGCAATCAATGTATAACATGTAGGCCTGGAGTTACACAATGTGATGATGATGGCTCTTAACTCAAGGTGCTGTGTGGCAGGAACGATGTTGTAATTAAAATATTTTTATATTTGACTATTTTTATTTCAACATAATTTCTTACAAAGCTGTATCTGGTGGGTGTGAGGGAGTTTTCTTAAATGTATTAACATATGTATGAATGTTTATGTGAATGAATTCATGTTAGTAGTTTAATATTGATGTCTTGTTATTTATTGACTCAGCCCAGCCCTGGAAATGAATAGGGATGGAAGTCTGCACCGGGAAGCCTGCGGCCCGGAATGAGTTCCAGGATCACCATAAGGAATGAAGTCAGCAGACCCTGCTGTCTTAGTGCTGAGTACTGTAGCTGTAGCTAGTACACTTTTTCCTCTTGTAACAATGCTAACATTGTGTATATATATATATATTAGTTTTAAAGAATGTTCAAAAACAAACGTATTCATGCTTGCCTGTTGATTTTTTCTTGCTAGATGTGGTTTGAATTGTCATATATTCTGCGGGATAAAAAACAACAAATAAAGCAATGGTCAGCAAAAAGCAATGGTCAGCTTTTTAATAAGTTCAATTAATTTTAATAATTCAGAGTAACATCAATTAGGTCAATTTTGATTATGTAAATAGTAGGGCCGAGCAGATATTTGGAGTCATTCCCTTTAACACATTTTAAATTGAAGAATTGAACAAAACAAATTTTCCATCGTCTACCAATCCAAAACATCTGATTGAACAGTGTGATTGAATGTAGAACCAAACATGACTGAAATCACCTATTTTATATGTGATTACTAAAAACTGAATTGAAAACAAAACAAATACACACTTGCCTGTTCTATTTGGTTGAGTTGGTGATGTCATTTATTCTGTGGGAATTTAAGGAACAACATTTAGTAACTTAGATGGCAAGTTTCTCTTTTTTTAACTATTTAGACCAGCACCAACTGTATTACTTAGAATTTAAGATGCACGTTTTAAACCAATTCTGTCTTCTCAAAAATGGCCTGCGTCTTAAATTCGAGTATAAGAAGCTGCTCAAGTACACAGACAGGAACTGCCAGAGTAAAGAGAAACAAAAACGTTAGTCATCCATGATATATAGGCAGCCATTTTTCAAAGAAGCGTCATTAGCTTCCTGAGGAATTTGAAGAGAAACTTTTACAATTTCAGCGTTTCATTATTAGGCTCCAACAAAGAGCACCAGCTTGGATGGATCGGAAACACTGATCCAACCCCCATTTTTTTGACAAGCCAAGCAATACCACATTTCAGAAAACGGGAGAAAAACAGGTGCGAGCAATCAAGACTGGACATGAGAAGCAGTGCATAACTGTAATGATCTGTGTGACAGCAGACTAGAAATGAGAAGCAGCTCATAACTGTAATGCTCTGTGTGACAGCAGACTGGAAATGAGAAGCAGCACATAACTGTAATGCTTAGTGTGACACTAGACTGGAAATGAGAAGCAGCTCATAACTGTAATGCTTAGTGTGACACTAGACTGGAAATGAGAAGCAGCTCATAACTGTAATGCTCAGTGTGACAGCAGACTAGAAATGAGAAGCAGCTCATAACTGTAATGCTCTGTGTGATAGCAGACTGGAAATGAGAAGCAGCAGATAACTGTAATGCTTAGTGTGACACTAGACTGGAAATGAGAAGCAGCTCATAACTGTAATGCTCAGTGTGACAGCAGATGGCTGCAAACTGCCTACATACGTAGTTTTCTTATATGTGTAATGAAGGTGTCACAAATGACAAATTTGAATGGGTTCCTGTGTGTTTATATTATATATTTTAAATTGTGTGGAATCTGCTCCTCTTAAACCCCTGCTGTTTTTTTTGCTGTGCTGATTCATGGACAGGGTGCTGTTCTGCCTAGCAACAGGAAGCCCCGCCTGGTTAGTGCCATGGCCAATGGCGCTCCAGGTGGGACTATATAAGGCAGGGAGTTGAGACAGGAAGGAAGAGACGTGGAGGCAGGAAACAGAAGACTGGACAGGGCAACAGGAGTGTGTGCAGGCAGAAGCACGTAGCCTTGGAGGAATCATCTTGGGAAATCGACTGTTTGCTGGATTATTTTTCTTCTGGCTGGAACGCTGCTGAGGGAACTGGCCAGAGTTTCAAACATTGGATCCAACGGGTTTGGAAAAACTATTTTTTTTTTATTCTTATTTTTTTGTGCGGGACAGTATAGGGCGGAAGGCCGTATTTTGTGGCTGTTACTATATGTGATAACCAACATAGCTACCTTATCTAAAAAAACAAAGGGATTCACATTCATGTTTTTCTTTTGTTACTTTATTGTTGATTTAATTTGGGCACTTTACTTTTTTCTGTTTTATTTTGTTCACTCACTTTTGTTATTGCACTGTTTCTGGAACAAGATACTGGTTATTGGTTGGTGTCCCAGCTTTTGGACACCTGGGCTTTTCTCCCCACAGATCTGGGAGAGGGGTTATATTTTGAATTCTACCCGCGCTGAAAGAAATAAGAAGAAATGATTACTTGTGTTATTGTTTACACAGATGGACAAATTCCCAGTCTATTTTTTTTTATTGCAAAGAAAAAAAGAAACTACTTGCCTATGCTGGTTGGCCCGTACCACCCTTCTGGGTGTATTCGAGGACTACGGTGTGTTACTTACCTTAAGTCCAGGCTTTCCAGTCTAACTTCCAGGTCGGGCATGGTGGCAGTATACAGAGGCTCAGACGAGATCCGAGGCGTGTTAGGAACGTGGGAGAGAGGAGAGAAACGTAAAGTGAAAGACTGGCTGAAAGGAAGTGACCAGAGCTTCTGGTTGGAAGTAGTGATTTACTTGCCTGTGGTACGGTTCCTGACGGCCCCTTTTTCTTTACCCCGCTTCCTGGTCGCAAGTTCTTCGGGGTGGTGGTCGATCGGCCGGGAGAGGTCCAGCAGAGAGCGGCTGTCCTACCAGCGACAAGGAGTCCGATTTACGGACCAAGCGAGTTGGAGGGGGAGACCCCTGGAGCGTGGGATTTACCCCCGGACTATTTCTTTCTGTTTCTTCCCATTTTTGTGTTACGTTCGTGACTGTGATGTTTTATGTGGACCTTGTTTTTATGTGTTTTATTTTTTTCTCTGAGCCAGTGACCGACAAGAGGGGATTGCCTTAGTGTGCTGTGAATTTTTGCTTTTTTTCTGTTCTGTTTTTGGCATTCCCTAGTGTGGTCCTTTTTTTGATTTTAGTCTAGCGATCTCTTTTTATACCGTGTTTTTAGTACCGTCTAGAACAATTAAATTTGTTTTACCCGATACGGTTTCATTGTGTGTGTGGGAACCTGGGGATCAAAGAACCTGAACAGGAGAGTATAATTATCATTCGGTTACTAAGGTCCTAGCCTTATTAAAAACAATAATACATAGGTATTATCGTCAAGGTTATCTCAGGTCACCCCACCCGTGACAGAGGTTGTATCTTTGTAAATGCATCTTTTTTTTGTTTTATTTTTTCCTCAAATTGAGGGTGCATCTTAAATGCAAGGCTGTCTTAAATCCTAAGGAATACGGTATTCAGCTTAAGAGCCCTTGTGATTAATTGGTCTTCGCCAAATTTCTGACCAAATTAATTAGTAACTGAACTATGGAGACATACATAAGAAAGTTTACAAATGAGAGGAGGCCATTAAGCCCATCTTGCTCGTTTGGTTGTTAGTAGCTTATTGATCCCAGAATCTCATCAAGCAGCTTCTTGAAGGATCCCAGGGTGTCAGCTTCAACAACATTACTGAGGAGTTGGTTCCAGACCCTCACAATTCTCTGTGTAAAAAAGTGCCTCCTATTTTCTGTTCTGAATGCCCCTTTATCTGTTATGTCCTGAATGCTCTTTATCTGAATGCCCCTTTATACAATAGTTTGTATTTCATGAATCAAACTAGACATTAACCCTTTGCAGTCCTTTGTCGGACTGGGTCCGACATCATTATAGCAACGCAAAAAACGGGTTTCTAGTCGTTTTTTCTCCGGAAAAAGCCGAGAAAACCATTCAATTGCCGAGTGGGAGCGACAGGAGCCGAAACAAGTCGGGAAAAAAAAAGGCGTATCTCATGAATAGGCATACATGGTATCAGGTATCAGATAACGGGGCGGTCATAGTAAACAAGCTGGCTGAGTGCGTCAGCGCACAGAGACTATCATGGACATTTGCAGAGCTTTTTTCAGATGTTATAGTAATAAAATAATGAATTTGATCGCATTATTGAGGAGTTTGGTGATAAAACGAGTGATCCGGAGATGATTGATCGGTATGTACGAGTATTATTTTTATTATTATTTATTTCTTACATAGATGAAACGATAGCGAACGAAAGGGTGTGGTGGGGCTGGAGAAGCCTAGTGAGTGCTTTGTTGATATGCAGGGCCATTTAAACCCGTTTGACTGTGGAAAAAAATACATTTTAAACAGCGCGTCTAAAATTAACTGCGCGTGTGAAAATAAATTGGACCTGACGCGCACTTAATAAATGGACTGCAAAGGGTTAAATGACATGCTCACATCTATGTATTTATTTTAATACGGAAAGACATACAATAAAACAACAAACATTTGTTTTCACTTGCATCCCCCATAGCAGCTTTAGCGCAGTATTTAATACTGGTCTCTGGGGCAAGATGTTAAACACATTGAAGTAAGTGTTAATCAGGAACACATAAAATGATTAATAAATACATAAATTACTTTATTGTAAAACAGGCTAAATCTGAACACAACTATACTATAAAGAGACTCACACACACACTGTTTTCACAAAGTTCCACCACTGTTTGGATCAATAAAATGTACCACGATTTGGCACAAAGTATTCAGCTCAGTACTTACCTGTCACATGAAGGTAGACTGGGTGACTGCATTTGCTGTTTGCTGAGTTCACAAGCTTCTCTTTTCCATACACACAGGTGTAGTTTCCAGTGTCACTCCTCTTAACCTTTTTAATGGAAAACGTGACACCTGGTTTGCCTTTGGGATCGTGTTGTGAATCGACAAGGCTTCCATTTTTATATAGATGTTAAAAATCCTCTTTTCCTGCTGTATCTCTAAATTCAGCTTGCATCATACATTTAAATGATACATCCATTCCTTCCATTGCACTCTGCTTGTCTAGCTGAAGTGTGAGCTTATCTAAAAATATGCAATAACAAACAGTAGAGTTTTACTAATCCAAACTATTTTCAGATGAGTTTGATCATAATCTGCACCATATTAAAAAACACATTATGTAGTCCTATGTTTACACATGCAAATGTTGGCAATTAAAGTAACCAAAGATCAAGAGCAATGCACAAATAAGAACATAAGAACATAAGAAAGTTTACAAACGAGAGGAGGCCATTCAGCCCATCTTGCTCATTTGGTTGTTAGTAGCTTATTGATCCCAGAATCTCATCAAGCTGCTTCTTGAAGGATCCCAGGGTGTCAGCTTCAACAACATTACTGGGGAGTTGGTTCCAGACCCTCACAATTCTCTGTGTAAAAAAGTGCCTCATATTTTCTGTTCTGAATGCCCCTTTATCTAATCTCCATTTGTGACCCCTGGTCCTTGTTTCTTTTTTCAGGTCGAAAAAGTCCCCTGGGTCGACATTGTCTATACCTTTTAGGATTTCGAATGTTTGAATCAGATCACCGCGTAGTCTTCTTTGTTCAAGACTGAATAGATTAAATTCTTTTAGCCTGTCTGCATACGACATGCCTTTTTAAACCCGGGATAATTCTGGTTGCTCTTCTGTGCACTCTTTCTAGAGCAGCAATATCCTGAGTTCTTACTAATGCATTGTAAAGTTTTAACATTACTTCCCTTGATTTAAATTCAACACCTCACAATGTATCTGAGCATCTTGTTGGCCTTTCTTATAGCTTCCCTTCTTCAATTTCAGTATCTCCCATATGATGTTTATAATGCACATTTTTATGCCTGCGTGCAGTACTTTACACTTTTCTCTATTAAATGTCATTTGCCATGTGTCTGCCCAGTTCTGAATGCTGTCTAGATCATTTTGAATGACCTTTGCTGCTGCAACAGTGTTTGCCACTCCTCCTATCTTTAGGATTTATAATGACCTGATATGAGTCTTGTTAGAAGACTCATGAGTCAATCAAACTACAAAGGATCTTAACCTGAGAGACTCTGCCTCTGCACTTTTTCACATTTGACTTTCTGCTCCCACACGGTTCCTGTTGAGTTTATGCCATCTTTTTCATATACTCTTTGCATCAACCTAACAGCATATTGTTATGGCTATTGTTGGCCAGACCAGCACACCCTGTTTAGATTTTCATAAACAATTCTCATTGAGCATCAGAGAATCTCTGCTTCCTCATTCCTCTCAATGGCTGTGTAGTGCCCATTTTTAGTGAAAGCAGTTTGAAGCTGGTGTGTTTGAGTAGCCTTATTTACTGATGCAAGCACAATTACTCAACATGTTGTCACTGGAACAATATTTATTCACAGGTGTTGTGGTAGGACTGAAGCACGTGTAAATAATATGTGTTTGTATTTAATAGTAGACATTTTGTACAATGTATTACAGATTATACACAATTAACAAATATAACACTGCTTTATCAATCTTATCTCCCTTTTATCGTTTTTCTTTTCTTTCTTTTTTACTTTTTATCTGGAAAATCCCCCACCCATACACCTCTTCCCCACTGCAGGCCACAAACACCATAAACAGACTAATCACAGTGATGTGTGCTAGACCAGAGCTCTAACAGAGATGCACTAACCCTGCCAATGTGCAATGCCACATGGGCACCAGGGTATGCACACTATATATATATATATATATATATATATATATGTACAGAATTGTGTCAGAAAGGGTTTAGGGTTAGCGTTGGGGTTAGGAGTTTAGGATTGGGTTAGGTTTACAATTAGGGTGAGGGTTAGGGTTAGAAATAGGGTTAGGGTTAGGGTTAGAAATAGGGTTAGGGTTAGGGTTATACCATGCAAAAAGATTTTTGGTAGTGTGACAGGGCAGAGGCCCTGCACACTGGGATCATGCCTGTTTTGTGACTGCTTTGCACAGCCACAATATAATTGTTTAATTGCTTAATTGTTTTATTCAGCCATGATCAGAATCCCCTAATTAGCAGGTGGGGGTATAAGTAGGACTGAAATGTTTGCTGTGGCCTGAAGGAAGCCTGGGTGGTCAGACCTGTAAGTGACAAAGCAACCCCCGGTTTGTCACAGTAGATTGTAACTATGCATAATAACATTGTAATTATTGTAATTATGTGTAAGTACACATGTATATACTAAGTAACTACAATGTCAATATAGAGTAAATCAGTGATATTTAATGTAAAGTGTTACCAAGATATGACATGGTGTTAGATCCCTTTTGTAATTCCTATACTGTAGAACTGTAATGGACTTCCATAACATCATTATGCTCTATAGCGAGGTGGCCAACCCTGGTCCTGGAGAGCTGCAGAGTCTTCTGGTTTTCGTTCTACCTGAGTTTTCAATTACTTAACTGAACCAAATATTTTCTTAATTGGTCAACACTAACATTTCTTCAAGGTCTTTATCCATTGATGGTTTAAAGATATCCAGAAAGCTTGCAGGATTGTGGCTCCCCTGAACCAGGGCAGCAGTGTGGAGTAGTGGTTAGGGCTCTGGACTCTTGACCGTAGGGTCGTAGGTTCAATCCCAGGTGAGGGACACTGCTGCTGTACCCTTGAGCAAGGTACTTTACCTAGATTGCTCCAGTAAAAACCCAGCTGTATAAATAGGTATTTGTATGTAAAAATAATAATGTAATTGTATGTAAAAGTAATGTGATTTCTTGTAATAATTGTAAGCCTCCCTGGATAAGGGCGTCTGCTAAGAAATAAATCATAATAATGACCACCCCTGCCGTACAGTGTGAGCACAAAATGATTGAGTTCACAGAACAAATGTAAGGGGTGTTTCAGTTTGTACACAGAATACTGGAGGACACTTCAGTGGCTGAATGTTCCCTGCTGTTAAATAATATATTTCAAAGTGGCTAATAGATTGGGTCAAGGCGTGCTGGGGCCTGTGTCTAGAAGAGCAAAGTGTTTGAGTGAGATGGTGACCAGTATTAGGTTTCTCAGAACAATAGAATACACAGTGGTTTATGGGCGGAAGTGCTGACTCATGCAGTCTACAACAGTACAGGTTCTTGGCTATTAAAGAGACATAAATTAAACCAACTGCACTGTACTGGATGGAGAGATTAGAATGTTGGTTTACAGTAAGTATCGACTTTGATTAACTGGAGAACGACTTTAAGAGACGATGGAGAATACACAACTGATCGGAAGAGCAGTGGATTTAAATACCAGCACTTTCAAAAAATGAATGAAGAGCAACAGTGCATGTTAGGGTTGTTAGTTCTTATTATGTGTGTAAAAATATTTAAATGAGTAAGATTCATATTTTTAATGATTTAAATGTTGGTGGCATTTATATCCACAGCTGATTAAAATTCCAAATTAGCTGCACGCCAAGATCCTTTTCTTTGATGAGAACAAGATGTGATGTAGCCATGAAAACAGGATAGAGACTTTTCATACAAATATAGAACTATGTAATAAATGAGCATGCAGGCTGAGCTCCAGCACTAACGCTGTGTAATAAATCAACAGTCAGCATGCAGGCTGAGCTCCAGCACTAACACTGTGTAATAAATGAACAGTCAGCATGCAGGCTGAGCTCCAGCACTAACACTGTGTAATTGATCAACAGTCAGCATGCAGGCTGAGCTCCAGCACTAACACTGTGTAATAAATCAACAGTCAGCATGCAGGCTGAGCTCCAGCACTAACACTGTGTAATAAATCAACAGTCAGCATGCAGGCTGAGCTCCAGCACTAACACTGTATAATAAATGAACAGTCAGCATGCAGGCTGAGCTCCAGCACTAACACTGTGTAATAAATGAACAGTCAGCATGCAGGCTGAGCTCCAGCACTAACACTGTGTAATAAATGAACAGTCAGCATGCAGGCTGAGCTCCAGCACTAACACTGTGTAATAAATGAACAGTCAGCATGCAGGCTGAGCTCCAGCACTAACACTGTGTAATAAATGAACAGTCAGCATGCAGGCTGAGCTCCAGCACTAACACTGTGTAATAAATCAACAGTCAGCATGCAGGCTGAGCTCCAGCACTAACACTGTGTAATAAATGAACAGTCAGCATGCAGGCTGAGCTCCAGCACTAACACTGTGTAATAAATGAACAGTCAGCATGCAGGCTGAGCTCCAGCACTAACACTGTGTAATAAATCAACAGTCAGCATGCAGGCTGAGCTCCAGCACTAACACTGTGTAATAAATCAACAGTCAGCATGCAGGCTGAGCTCCAGCACTAACACTGTGTAATAAATCAACAGTCAGCATGCAGGCTGAGCTCCAGCACTAACACTGTGTAATAAATCAACAGTCAGCATGCAGGCTGAGCTCCAGCACTAACACTGTGTAATAAATGAACAGTCAGCATGCAGGCTGAGCTCCAGCACTAACACTGTGTAATAAATGAACAGTCAGCATGCAGGCTGAGCTCCAGCACTAACACTGTGTAATAAATCAACAGTCAGCATGCAGACTGAGCTCCAGCACTAACACTGTGGCAGCCAGTCAACAGTTATTTATGAGCTTATGCCTAAATTTGATTCCTCCCCATACTTAATTCAAAGTAAAGAAATTGCATAACAGCAGTGAAAGGGTAAACCGTGGATATTCACCTTCACTTATTATAAAATATTGAAACAAAAGCTTTGAAAACTACAAGAAATACCAACAGGAATACAAATAAAGTTTTATTTATTTAAAATCATTTATAAGGGATTGTGGCAGAGCAGGGCTCTGCCCTTGTAAATATCGACAGGGATGAGGTTAAATTTTCCTCCCTGCCCAGGTTTTATGTGTCATAAAAGGAGGCCTCATCACCTCAGTAAGGGGAGGTAGTTGAGAAAGCAAAGGTGTTTTTCATTTGTGTGTTGGGTTTTGTTCATTTTTCCAGCGAAGGCAAAGCTAAGCCTGGAAGCCTTATTCTTTGTAAGTTTTACTTTGTGTTTATTGTCTTTGTGTTTAAGAACCTTTTTGTTTGGCCCTCGTACCTGTTTATTTTGTGTCTTTTATTTATTAAAAGTCTTTTGTTTGAACTGCAGTCTGTCTCTGGGCCTCATTCCTTGCGCCTTCCTGTCACAGGGATTTTTAAACATTAGCATTTAATACAGTTTCACAATTTAAAAATCAATCCTAATCCTCTGATGTTAGCTGTGCCACCATGACCTCCAGGACATAGTTTGTAAGACAGTTAACGTGTTACCAAGATTTGACATGGTGTTGGATCTTAATTCAAAGTAATTGCATAACAACGGTGAAAGGGTAAACCATGGATATCCACCTTCACTTATTTTATATTATTGAAACAAAAGCTTTGAAAACAACAAGAAATGCCAATAGGAATACAAATAATTTTTTTTTTTATTATTTAAAAGCATTTATGAGGGAGTTTTAAACATTAGAATTTCATACAGTTTCACAATTTACAAACAGATCATATTCCTCTGATTTTTCCTGTGCCACAATGACCTCCAGGACATAGTTTGTGAGACAGTGTGTAAAGGGCAGCTGGAAAGCTTGAGATAACATAGCAGACATAACAACAGGGGAGTCCATGCTATGCATGCAGCTAAGCCTATTGCATGGAAACCCATCAGAACATGGGGGGCTGGGACTCTTCAAGCACATGAGCCAGTGCTGCTCATAGTCTGGCTGTGCGAGACGTGTACAGAGTTCATTTTAGCAAGCTTAGAAAGGAGCTTAAAACGCTGCTTCAGCAAACCACAGGATTTGAAATAGAAATCTTAAGAGGCCATCAACACACAACATGTCGTTTGGTGGTTACAGTGTGCCCTGATGAAGATTAGCGAATATGTAATGTGTGTGAGATAATAGACCCAACACTGTTATTTATTTGCAGTTTGGTCACTTCATTGGTTGTGTTTTTTGTTTCTATCAAATGAGGAAAAAAAGTGCCTTTTTGCTTATTGTCCCTGATTAATTTTGCAGCACTTCATTATTTTTTTATTGGTGGACTTGTGTGATAGATGCTTCCTGCACCTAGAAATAACTTAGCATCCCATCATGGAAGTTAAATAGAACTCTCAAATTCCAAAGAACAGATTGTCGAGCACAGCATGTATTAAAAACAAAGAATCGAGCAGCAGTTTGAACACCTGGATCTGAAATCTGAGAGCAGGTGATCAGAAACTGAGCACTTTTAAAATTTTTGTACATAGTCATTTTTACTTCACGTCAGTACAAAATAACTGTGAATTCAAAAAGTAGATTGCATCAACAGTAAAATCATAGGTCATTTTAAATGTAAAAATCTGTAATATGGAACAGAAAAAAAACAACAACAAAAAACATTAGTAACTGTGGCAGAATGTGCCGTGTGGTGTGTGACAAGACCAGGAAGCAGTGCACAGAACTCTGAACACTGCCACAGCAGTATGGTTATTAAATACAAACACAAGACTTTTCAAACTAAATAAAACACTCTTAAAAACACAAAACAAAAGGGTCACAAAACCAAATACAAAAAGTCTAATCAAATGAGTACCTTTGTAACAACTTCACAAAAACTAGTAGCAATCATCTGTCACTCTGTCTCTGTGAGTCTCTCTCCTTCTCCAACCACCCCCTTAGAACCCAGAGTGGGTCCTTATATACTGTGGCTGGAGCCTTTACCCATCAGTTCAAGCAATTACCTCATTAAGGCTCCAGCTACATTCTTCTCAAGGTTTTTATGGATGGAGAATTCACCCTATCCTTGCCACAATACACAATTCAAAATAATAATTTACCCTGTCACAGTAACAGACACATTGAATAGACAGTATTTATAAAAAAAAAGTGTTTTTATGAATGAAAAACAAACAGTATTGGGCAATACACAGATAAATGTGTCATTACAGTACATTGGTTATGAATTGTCTTTTTAACATTACCTGTTTTACAGAGTTTGCAATCATCACTCTAATTCTGAGCGGTTTTGAGTTCTATTGCTCCAGCTGCTTGATGAGATTCTGGGATCAATAAGCTACTAACAACCAAATGAGCAAGATGGGCTGAATGGCCTCCTCTCATTTGTAAACTTTCTTATGTATGTTCTTATGTTCTTATGAACTGGAACATGTATAATGATATTGAAACATGAACACTTAACTACACTTCAGAATCAGAATCATTCAGTCACACATTCCTTTCAATGTCTTTACTTATTTACTTCTGTTATGAAGGGAACAAATACAAATGTATGTCTCATGGCTACAATACAATGTTCCATTATTTTGTCTATAACAATCCTTTGTCACTAAGTTTAGCTGCGGGACAATGACCAGGACTTAGTGACAGTTTGATGAACAGGCGAATAACATGAGCAAACATAACAACAGTTAGGTACATGCTGTGCATGTAGCTCAGCATATAGCAATGAAACCAGTCGCTGAGTTCAGCACCCCTGACTCTGAAAGCACAAAGCAGGTAATGTGTGGCTCAGGTGAAATTGAAATGACTCATATGAAGTTATAAACATAAATTAATTATTTTTAGACACTAGACAGAAAAATGAGAAAGCCAATGCTACTCACAGCCTCATTGTGCAAGGCAATAATCATGGACTGCCTGTGTACATTAGGTTAGGTAAATTAGCACTACTGCTAACTGGGGTCTGTGTAACCCGCTGCTGGTTATTCAAATACATCTGATTGTTTTACAGTATGAACAGGAAACTCATGAACAACAGTAAATAAAAATTATTACTGACTTTCATTCATAATACAGCAGATTAGGTTCTCAAAGCTTTTATCAAGTTCTTTTGAAAGGAAGGAATAAAATTATTCGGAACAACTTACAAGCTGGGCATTCAGTCCTGAGTCTCTCTCGAGCACACTGGCAGTTGTACAGAATTGCTTGATAATGAATGCTTATAGTGGATAAAGTTGAGCCCACCAAACTTCACATACATTTGCTAACCTGACACACATTGAATATAAAATGACAGAGCAGGAATGATTCAAGATCTTCTTTCAACAGTTTTAAAAGGTTAATAATAGTTGCACTTTAATTTTGCAGTTTCCAGTTCTTTTCCGATTCCTATGCAATGAATTAACGTCAGATTACCATTGCTATGTGTTTTACTATACTGAACTTTACTGTTTGGTGTACCACTGTGAGTAGTAATATTACTATAGCTTATGTCAAAAGTCTGATTTATGATCCTTTTGACCTTTTTTGACCGGATGTGTGTGAAAATATGAATATATAATGAGGGGGCGTGTATTTATGAATGTATGAATATATAATGAGGGGGCGTGGATTTTATATAGGAGCGGTGGGGTATATATATATTTCACAAGTGCTTATAAACATTCTATATTTATAAATGTAAAAGAGTTTGAAATAAAATAATTACTGTTGGTAGGATTCGAACCCACGCAGACAATTGAGTCAAATGGATCTTAAGTCCATCGCCTTAACCACTCGGCCACAACAGTTTCTCTTAAAACTTTAATAAATAAAAAAATAAGTATTAAGCTTACCGGGGTTTCAGAGAATCAAGGTGGTATGGTGTTTGAGCAAAAGGTTGAACAGATCGAGACTATGAGGGGTTTTTGTTTTTTGTTTTTTAAACAGGGGCAAGTCTGGGCATGTTTTCAGACCTCATTAAAGGAGAACAATATTTGTGCAGTTTTATTAGAGTGTTACACAAGATGTCTCATACCGTTGTTAGTTCCTACTCTGAGAAAGTGGATCTTGAGGATCGGCTAATGTCTGAACTTATAAAAGCCTTTCAAAAAGATGTGCATTAGCCCTTCCTCAGAGGCTAAAGAAACCACAGACTGCAAAAAAAGGTTCAAGAGAGAGTCCAAGCAAGGGGCCTTCAAGCATCCGTCCCAAGGATCCTCTGTGTACTGTACAAACTCCTCTGTGGACTGAGCTGAAAACAGACATCAATGAGAGAGAGGGGCGGAAGTTTTAGGGTAACTAAGGGCGGCGCCTCATGGACCACACATTCATGGATCTCTGATAGGTCGTCTCAAAGGATCCCCCGTGAGGCCAGAGGCGTCATCACACTTCATAGGCCGACACCTAAACTTTGGGAGCATACTAAAGGGGGACCCCCACATACCCTTTTGACTGAAGGAGTCTGCCGCCATGTCTTCTGCGAACTTTAGATACTTCTCTGAAAATGCCGTTCTTGAACATAGCGATCTTGAGATGGATTGGACCACTGAAGAAATGACCCAGCTTATAAAGACTTTGAAAATGTCCCCCTTCTCAACCCTGCAGCGTCTGACGACATCGACGGCTCTTTAGGCATCTCTTTTGAAAAAGTATTAAAGATCTCTAGGGGTCTCCTGGCTTCTCTATTGGAAGTGATCATTGACCGTGATATGGTGGAAAATTGCCGCGGTTGCGAAATTGATCACCCGAGCCAGCTGAGACATAGTTGCCTTTATGAAGCGGACCAAAATTATTTTGATCAACATTTTGAAGAAATACTAGAAAAAATACACATCCCGTGGCTGAAGCTTCTGGTTGCTAAAGCTCTAGCTTGTTTCAATTTCCATCCATCTTTGACAAAACTTCAGAAACTGATGGAAGATATTTTAACAGAGCTAAGACCAGAATACAGCATTAGACGTAAACTGAGCCATCTACAAGAAAACCTGGATGACAAGACCCGAGACATTGTTAACAAAATAACCAAAGCTTTTTACCATCGCAGTTTTACTAACCCCCAAGCTCCTTTAGCTTATTACGGAGCCTGTGACTTTGAAAATGGGGAACGTCCAGACTCCAGCAAAACTGAGGAAAACCATGGAGGGGCTGCTGTTTGAGTTAATAGCTGAGAAAGTGGCTTGCAAGAGACTCTTTCAAAACCTGGTCCCCGTAAATGTAAAAATGTTCAACAATTTAAAAAGTGTAACTGATTAAATCCATAAAGATGTTGATGCTCAAGAATGGTTAGAATTGGTAGATATGCCTGTAAAACACTGTAACCCCTTAAATGCATTTTTAATGAATATATTACCTAAATGTTTGATGAAATAGAAGACTGCAAATGTACACATATCATTGTTTTGTATGCTTATGTGACTGGTGTCTGTTTTTATAACCTGGCAAGGTTTTTAAGAAATGAAGATATATCAAAAGTTGTACAAAATGTTGTGGATTACTTAGTGACTAATCATAAATGTTTGTGTAAAAACTTTATATGTCTTCTAAAATGTCCTAATCTTCTTGATAAACTGTGAATAAAACTTTTGAACTTTACACATGTCTCAGAGGTGCTATGATAAACTTTGAATAAAAACTTTTTGAACTACATATTTGTCGCAGTTGTGTTATTTTGGTTAAAGATGACACATCAGCGTCTGAAAAAAATATACTACGATCCCTCAAATCCTGGGGGTTTACAGACTCTTCAAAGGGATCTGGGGTCTGAGGGGCCTAAAGTCTCTGAGAGGGTCTTAACTGACTTTTTATCAGAGCAAGACTCATATACGTTGCATAAGCCCTCTAAAATAAACTCTAAAAGAAACACTGTATTTGTATCTAATATCGATACACAGTGGCAAGCTGATTTAGTGGATATGTCTAGCTTGTCAAAAGAAAATGGAGGTTACAAGTACATGCTAACATGTATAGATATCTTATCCAATATGCATGGGTAATACCATTGAAAAATAAGTCATCTAAGACGGTGACAGAGGCTTTCAAGAGGATCCTCAGCACGGGTAGGAAACCTAAAAAACTACAAACTGATAAAGGGACAGAATTTCTAAACAAAGCATTTCAGCACATGCTAAAAAACATAATATTCTACACTTTACCACGGGGAATGAACTAAACACCTCTATTATTGAGAGATACAACAGGACTCTGAAAACATGTATAGACATCTTATCCAAATATGCATGGGTAAAACCATTGAAAAATAAGTCATCTAAGATGGTGACAGAGGCTTTCAAGAGGATCCTCAGCACGGGTAGGAAACCTAATAAACTACAAACTGATAAAGGGACAGAATTTCTAAACAAAGCATTTCAGCACGTGCTAAAAAAACATAATATTCTACACTTTACCACGGGGAATGAACTAAACACCTCTATTATTGAGAGATACAACAGGACTCTGAAAACAAAAATGTGGAAATATTTCACCGCTTTTAACACTCACAGGTATATGGATAAACTACAAGAAATGGTACAGGCTTATAACAACTCCTTTCACCGTAGTATTCAAATGAAACCTTCAGAAGTTAATGAAGACAATTCATTTAAAGTGTTTAAAACTTTATACTCCAAGAAGAAAAGCCCTAAACATATAAAGTTTAAGTTTGCGGTCAGTGACAACGTAAGAATTTCAAAGTTAAGAGCTCCCTTTATAAAAGGCTATGAACAGACGTTTACGGCAGAATGTATACCAAGATTTCCACCTGTGTATAAACTATGTGATTATGATGGAGAGTCTATAATGGGCACCTTTTATGAACCAGAATTGCAGAAAATAAATGTCAAGACTGATAGGTTGTTTAGGATAGAGAAGATAGTTGCTGAGAAAAAGGAAAATGTTAAAAAGTCTTATCTCATAAAATGGGCCGGTTGGCCTGAAGAATTTAACAGTTGGGTTGCAGGGCATAAGGTGGTGGATCTAAAGAGTTAATAAGTCAGGGGTGTATTTAATTACACTTAAAACATTATTCAAGATGTCTCAAGACTCTTTTATTATTATTATTATTATTATTATTATTATTATTATTATTATTATTATTATTTATTTCTTAGCAGACGCCCTTATCCAGGGCGACTTACAATCGCAAGCAAATACAAATACATTCAAGTGTTACAATATAAGTCATACAACTTTTATGTGACTCTGCCTAGTAACGCTTCACAGGATGTTTTCCCTAAAAATACTTTTTCCAATTTTACAACCAAACTGGTTAAAACAATGAATCTACCGGGAAAATGGGAAGTTTGCTTAGCAGAGATTCAATATCCCCATACACGGGATAATATAAACCTTAATGACAGCACTTTTATTACTTATGATATAGAAAAGGCGATAAAACGTGATTATACTATACCAAAAGGATATTATGAGACCCTTCAGGATGTAATAACGACCATGAACGATGTCCTGCTCGGAAAATGACTAGATCAGAAAGGTGACAAGGCACCCGATGAACAATATAAAAATGATTTGAAATTTTTCTATAAACCTATAGAAAGACGAATTTATATAAAAAGTACTACTCCATTTGTGATTTTTGCCAAAGAACAACTCGGACAAATGTTGGGATTCCGTGAGACTATAAAGGGTGAAACTATTAGACTATTGGGCCCTATTGAGGCTAAACTGTATAGTGCTCATTTGAGAACCATCTACCCCACCGATATCCGAGCGGGTTTTTATACCATGTATGTCTATACAGATATCATTACACATCAAGCCGTTGGAGATAGTTACGTGCCTCTTCTAAGGTGTGTCCCTATTAAAGGCAAAAACAACGATATAATCACGGTAACTTACGACAGACCTCATTACGTACCACTCAGCAAGACCAACTTCGATACGATAACTATACAAATTAAGACGGATCAAAACAAGTTAGTGCCATTCCGTTTTGGGAAGGTTGCAGTGAAGTTACATTTCCGACCTGTAAAGCCTCTTTTTTACACCTAATTAAAAAAGAAAAATGAGACCTCATGGATATGTCAATCCTTATATTAATTATTACAAAAATCAAGCTGGTAATGGATTGCCTGGATTTTCTGGAACTCCAGTAATGTACGGAGCGGGTATAGGGGGTATTTTTCGAAGTCTTTTCAGAAAAGCTTTACCGTTACTTAGAAGGGGTTTTGAAATAGTTAAACCTCATTTTAAATCAGATGCTAAAAATATTGTTAGTGACGTAGTGTCAAATGTCCTAACAAGTCATAATCCTTCTAGCCACAACAAGAGCCAGTCAGGGGAGGGATTGATGGTGATGTCCAGAGGCTACAAGAGAAAACGTAGCAAACCCCCGGGATCTCGTTATCATCATCACAAAAAGGCCAAACCCTCTACATTCACGTCATTTAGTAGCGGTAAACGGAGAAGGAACAAGAAACCAAGGACTCACAGAACAAAGAAAAACAGAAACATCTTTTAAATCATGACTCTGGTACATCATATGTCTCAAGAATGTGTGAAATCAGAATTGGATCTGTTTACAATCCCTATACCCAAACAAGTATCGAAAAAAACCTTTATGTGGAAATTCCCCCCCGTCTGCCTTGTCTGACATGGCGCCGCTCGAATTTTACATAGCGGGAAATGGGGAAGATTATCTTGATTTGAATAATACTCTAAGACTTTCATGCAAAATTACTAGGGCTGATGGCACCGATTTAATTGGGGCCAGTATAGCTGGTATTATCAATTACCCTGTAGCTACCATGTTTTCACAAGTGGATGTAACTTTAGGAAACAGTCTAATTAGTCAAAGCAGTAATACTTATCCTTATCGTAGCATTATAGAAGCAATGCTAAACTTTAGTAAGGACACCCTAGAATCTCAATTCACAGCCGGCTTGTTTTACAAAGATACCCCAGGACACATGGATGAGACTGATCCTGCAGGGGCTAATGAAGGTCTAGTTAAACGGCATGCTTTTACCAGAATGAGCCATACCATCGAACTTTTAGGACCACTGCATGCTCATTCAAGAGAAACATGCTAAATGGTATTGACCTGAAAATTAAAATGGTTAGGGCCAGTGACACTTTTTGTTTAATGTCTGATGCCGCAGAAGCAAACTTAAAATTTTAGAAGCCTCTCTCTATATTAAAAAAGTAAAAGTAGCCCCGGAGGTTAGAATTGCTCACGCTCAGGTATTGATGACCTCTAATGCCAAATATCCTATTGATAGAGTGGCTAGGAAAGTTTTTAGTGTTCCTAGAGGGAGTAGGGTATGTAATCAGGAGAATTTGTTTCTGGGACAGTGTCACAAAGACGGCCGGAGTGGGTGGCGTCAGACCAGATGCAGGAAATAAACAGACAGAGATTTGGGGTTTGGTGAAGCTGGGCGCGTGATTGCGCTCAGCATTTAATAAACAGAACAGAAAATAAAAGGTTTGAACAGACAAAAACACAGGGCACGGCACTTTCGCCAAAATAAACAGACAAACAAAACGGACTACACAGACAAACAAACACGGTGAGCAGATACTCTAACTATTTACTTTTACAATTTACAATTACCTCCGTCTCCAATCCCGTTCTCCACTCACCGAACACCCAACCCCGACTGCAAGAAATGTGCGTCTATATATACTATTGTGCTGGGATTCAATTACTAATTAATTATTCACTTGAATCCCAGCACCTGAATTAATTCTGTGCAACCCTGTGCTCACATATTACATTTTAACCAGCATGTGAAGTGATTTGTGCCCTCCTCGTGCCTAAATACAAATCTACATTAAGTACACGTGAAACACAGACCCGTTTATATCCCGTGTACCAATCTCTATACACCAACATTAACACACGCAACATACAACATATAACACACAAATGCACACAGGGGCGGGGCACATTGCCACAGACAGTTACCAAAGTTTGTGGTTATTGGTTTAACAGATAATGACGCTTTTAGCGGTTCCTACGCTAAAAACCCTTTTAACTTTAAACACTTTGCTGGGAACTATATAGCTATGTACGTCGATGGTGAACAAGTCCCATCAAAACCTTTACAACCCGACTATACAGCAAGACACAACCCTGTCCGTGAATATTACAGTCTAATACAAGCCACGGGTAGACATCTCAAAGACAAACCGTTGATAATTGATAGGTCAGACTTTATTAGAGGCTATGCGCTCTATGCTTTTGATTTGACCCCTGACCAAGAATGTGGAGATCATTTTTCCTTAGTAAAAAATGGTAATATGCATCTTGAAATGCGTTTTGCCCATGCTCTGCCAGAGACTGTGAATATGATTGTTTATGCTGTTTTTGAGGACAAGAGCTGTTCTCTTTGATTACTGAAAAGTTTGATACAACTTTGATCCATTTTAAAAATGAATACCACCCAGCTTACAGCGCTGCTATCCAGTAACCCTTTGACTGCAAAGTATTTTTTGGGGGTCCTAGCTAGTGATCAACTACCCAAAGGAAAAATAAAAAAAACTTCCGGCGATACTCATTGTCAACACAGACTCCCAAAATTATCCTGGAGAACACTGGCTTGGGATTTATCTAAAAGAAGAGGGTCAGGGAGAGTTTTTTGATTCTTACGGTAACCCTCCAGATTTTATTTATTTTTATTTATTTTCCTAAGACTATCTCAAACTTTTTAGACAACGCTAAACAGTGTACAATAATCAGCCTCTACAAGGTCTTATGACCACGACATGCGGCCATCACTGTGTTTTCTTCTTACATCATCGAGCCAAAGGACTTACTTACCCTGAGGTTATAGCGCTCTACAGCTCTGATTTAAACAAAAATGATCTGATGGTGTCCCAATTTATACATTGTATGTCGAACCCTAAAAAACAGAACTGTATAAATATATTTTCATGCGTGCAGTGTGTCAAGACTCACCAGGATTTTAAAAAATGTTATGAATGTTAGTCTTCAAAAAAACTTATGACAATGTATATGTTGAATAAATATTTTTATTGTTGTAAAGACTCATACAGACATATATATCAGACATTGTTTATACACCATTTGCATGAATATACAACAAATGTATCAGACACTGTTTACACAACATTTGCATGAATATACAACAAAATGTAAACAGTAAAAACTCAATAAAAACAGTAACATCTTAATAAGTTTCCCATAACTTGTCTTTTTTCTGCTTCTTATTCATAGGGGTCTCTAAGGGTCGTTTTTTATAGGCTTCTATGAATTGTCGTGTTTGAGAATTAGGTACTGTAGAATTGGGGACATTTATCACAGCCAAACCTTTGATGAATTCAACCCATCCTACAGGTAGCCCATGTTCAGGGATATGGGTAGAAGAAGAGCAGACAGCGGCAAAGGCAGGAGATGCAGCAGCCGAAGAAATGTAGGCTGCTGCAACAACAGCCACCCCAGCTGGAGGACCCAGCGAGCCTCTTCCCGTGGTGTTCCTGGTGCGGGAAGGAGGATCATCGGTGGAGGTCCTGTCCAGATGGGCTACCAGCTGACTGGTGTGGGTACTGTGAGGTGGATGGCCACAACTGGGCAGGATGCCCCCACAATCGGGACCTGGAGCAGCTGCAAACCCCGTCCTCGGCAGCCACCCCACCACTTCCTACATCACCGCCTTCACCACCATCCCAGGAAATATGGGACTGGTTGATGCACCCTGAGGCGGACCTCTTCCACGACCTCCCCATAGTTATCAACACGCTGTGGCGTCGAGATGGGGGGAGGTGGGAAAAGTGGGAGGAACAGCATCACCCGGCATCCTTCGCAGAGCTGGCCCTGATGGTCGTAAACTACCTGGCGGTAGATATGGGAGATGCCCCAGTCATTCCAATAAAGAAGGTGGAGCCGCTGTCCCGAGAGCCAGAGAGGGGTGAGCCGGCGTCCCGAGAGCCAGAGAGGGGTGAGCCGTCGTCCCGAGAGCCAGAGAGGGGTGAGCCGGCGTCCCGAGAGCCAGAAGGGGAGGAGCTGCCGTCCCGAGAGCCAGAAGGGGAGGAGCTGCCGTCCCGAGAGCCAGAAGGGGAGGAGCTGCCGTCCCGAGAGCCAGAAGGGGAGGAGCTGCCGTCCCGAGAGCCAGAAGGGGAGGAGCTGCCGTCCCGAGAGCCAGAAGGGGAGGAGCTGCCGTCCCGAGAGCCAGAGAGGGGTGAGCTGTCGTCCCGAGAGCCGAAAGGGGAGGAGCTGCCGTCCCGAGAGCCAGAATGGGGGCCGCTGCCGTCGCCCAGAGAGGGGGAGCCGCTGCCGTTGCCCAGAGAGGGGGAGCCCGAATGTCCACAGCCCGAGAGGGAGGAGCCCGAACGTCTACAGCCCGAGAGGGAGGAGCCCGAATGTCTACATCCCGAGAGGGAGGAGCCCGAACGTCCACAGCCCGAGAGGGAGGAGCCCGAACGTCCACAGCCCGAGGGGGAGGAGCCCGAGAGGGAGGAGTCGGTGCGTCCACGGCCCGAGAGGGAGGAGTCGGTGCGTCCACGGCCCGAGAGGGAGGAGTCGGTGCGTCCACGGCCCGAGAGGGAGGAGTCGGTGCGTCCACGGCCCGAGCGGGAGGAGTCGGTGCGTCCACGGCCCGAGAGGGAGGAGTCGGTGCGTCCACGGCCCGAGAGGGAGGAGTCGGTGCGTCCACGGCCCGAGCGGGAGGAGTCGGTGCGTCCACGGCCCGAGAAGGGGAAGCCCACAGGCCTAGGGCTGAAGGAACCTGTAGGGGAAGAATACAGGCTGTTCCCGCCTCCGCCAGCAGAGGGAGACGAGCCGCCGTTCCCGCCTCCGCCAGCAGAGGGAGACGAGCCGCCGTTCCCGCCTCTGCCAGCAGAGGGAGCCGGGCCGCCGTTCCCGCCTCCGCCAGCAGAGGGAGCCGGGCCGCCGTTCCCGCCTCCGCCACCAGAGGGAGCCGGGCCGCCGTTCCCGCCTCCGCCACCAGAGGGAGCCGGGCCGCCGTTCCCCCCTCCGCCACCAGAGGGAGCCGGGCCGCCGTTCCCGCCTCCGCCACCAGAGGGAGCCGGGCCGCCGTTCCCGCCTCCGCCACCAGAGGGAGCCGGGCCGCCGTTCCCGCCTCCGCCACCAGAGGGAGCCGGGCCGCCGTTCCCGCCTCCGCCACCAGAGGGAGCCGGGCCGCCGTTCCCGCCTCCGCTACCAGAGGGAGCCGGGCCGCCGTTCCCGCCTCCGCCACCAGAGGGAGCCGGGCCGCCGTTCCCGCCTCCGCCTCCCGAGGGTCCGCTGCTGCTGCCGTCGCCTCCCGAGGGTCCGCTGCTGCTGCCGTCGCCTCCCGAGGGTCCGCTGCTGCTGCCGTCGCCTCCCGAGGGTCCGCTGCTGCTGCCGTCGCCTCCCGAGGGTCCGCTGCTGCTGCCGTCGCCTCCCGAGGGTCCGCTGCTGCTGCCGTCGCCTCCGGAGGGTCCGCTGCTGCTGCCGTCGGTTGGGGTCTTCGGGGATCCTGCTTTGCCTGGGGTCGCTACACTAGGGCCGGAGCCCCACGGAGGGGAGTTGCTGGCCATGAAGAGGGGGAGGGAGGTCAGGAGACCAGCTCCCCCAGCGGCACTTTCGCGGCAAGATGGTGTGTGGCCGGAGCCCCGGAAGAGGGAGCTGCCGGCCACGAAGAATTGGGTGGTGCCGGACGTCCCACCATGGCCACCCCCATGGACACTGTGCTTCCCCCTCTTCCGGGACTGAGACTGAGGGGGGAGGTGGCCATTTAGGCCATGTTGTGCTTGGCACAAGGGGGGGGATATGTGACGGGGTACTGCCCCGTCTTTATGATCAATGTTGGGACTGGCAGGGAGGGGGTTAAAATTCCTCCCTGCCAGGAAAACATGTGAGAATGTGGCCAGCCACAGGGAATAAAAGCCAGGGGAGAGGCCCTGGCTGGGGAGAGAGTTATAGAGGAGAGTTCCAGAGGAGAAGGTGTGTTTTGTTTGTGCTGTGATTTTTTGTTCCAGTGAAGGCAACGCCCAGCCTGGAAACCTTTATTTTTGTAAGTTTTTGCTTTGTGTGTTTATTTTATGTTTAAATCTTTTTGTTTGGCCCTCGTGCTGATTTATTTTGTATTTTTGTTTATTAAAAACTTTATTTTTGAACTTTACACTGTCTCTGAGTCTCAAACCTCGGTCCATCCTGTCACAGCGTATTTCATGAATAGTCATACATGGTATCAGGTATCAGATAATGGGCGTCCATAGTAAACAAGCTGGCTAAGTGCGTCAGCGCACTGAGACTATCATGGACATTTGCAGAGCTTTTTTCAGATGTTATAGTAATAAAATAATGACTTGGATCGCATTATTGAGGAGTTTGGTGATAAAACGAGTGATCTGGAGATGATCGATCGGTATGTACGACTATTATTATTATTATTATTTATTTCTTACACAGCTGAACGCTATAGCAAACAAAAGGCTGGGGCGGGGCTGGAGATGCCTAGTGTGTGCTTTGTTGATATGCATGGCCATTTAAACCCGTTTGACTGTGAAAAAAATACTTTTAAATAGCGCGTATAAAATTAACTGCGCGTGTGAAAATTAATTAGACCTGGCGTGCCTGACGCGCGATTAATAAATGGACCGCAAAGGGTTAATCAAGGCTAGATATCTCTGTAAGGAGCTTGTGTATAGCTTAACTTTCTCATGGTCACTGATGTCAGTCCTAAGTAGAATGCTTTTCATTTCAGAGTCAAGTCTGCTTTCAACTGCTTTTTTAATAGGTTCGGGGTGCTGTGGCTCAGGCTGTCGAAGTCTATCGAGTTGATGTTGGGGTATCAAACATTTTCTGGGAGTGAGTCATTTTTACAAATTAACTTTGCGGCATTAAGAGTCCTGATAAAAAAGGCAATGCAATCCTTGTTAAAGCGCCTATAAAACCACCACTCTGATTCACAGTTGTTTTCTTCTTTTTAATTGAATGGTTCTTATTACATAGGCTCTTTATAACACGCCGCTGCTTTTTGAGAGTGTTTAACTGACTCTAAGTTAAGGGGATGTGACCCTTTAAGGCGTTTAAGGCAATTTCCACAATAGATTTGATAAAATCGTCTGAAGCGTCTCGTAAAACTGCTCTTCTCTGATGAGCAGAGCTACAAACTATGCTCTTTAAGAGATGGAGGTTACGTTTTATTCTAGCCGACATGCTGCACTGTTGATGAATGATTATAAGTGTTTTGTCTTGGTATTTCTCATGATATAAGCAACTGGCCAATCAGGAGTAAAACAACCAGTTCTTAGACGGTATGCTTCGGGGGTTTGGGCTTTTAAGTCTATTAAAAGATAACCATAGGGTTTTTTTGTTGCATCTTCAAACACTTCTAAGAAAAACTTGGAGTTACCGGGGTACATCTGTCGGGTTAGCGTGTTGATTTGAAGTTTATCTCTAGGGTTTTTAAACAGAATAATGTAATTGGCATTCAAGTTTATGGTACGGCTCATTTTTCCTTGAAAAAACTAATTTTGAACCAAATACAGCACGCATAAATTCCTATGATGAACGTATTTTGTAAAAGCTTTCTGTATTTCATCATTTTCACTAGCCACTAAATTATCATCGGTTAATGAAGCCGGTATGCCTTCAATAAATTTTACATTTTTAAATTTAAGTGCCAATTCATTGTATAATGGCTGCCAAAAGCTATAGCACCATATGATATTCTCAGGGGTTTGGGAAAAGATCTGTTGAGAGTTTTCTAAAAGCTGCTTCACAAAATAACTTTTGCCTGAATTGGAGGGCCCCGATATTATAGCTGCAAAAGGTACCGTTAGTCTAATATCAAAACCATCTTCAGTAGCCATAAGGAAGAGATGCATAATCTGACAGCAAGACTCGCTTATTGTAGACTATTTGAAAAGTTTTCTGGAGTGGTTTGTTTTCCAATTGAAATTCTTTTTTATTACAGTGAATCTGGGAGCCTCGAATCATGATATGCTCAGCGGTGTTTCTATCATGATTCACAAAGTTTAGAACAAGGTCTTTTAATTAAGCGAGGTTAATTAATTTGGAATTCTCATAGTTTAGGGTAATACCCTTTACTTTGAGACATGTTTTTCCGCTGTTTGTGATGTATCCATACGTTTTAGGGCCCCCTGACACAAACTCTGTAATGTATTCCCTGAGCTTCAACTCGCTAGTTAAATCACCAAGATAATCACCTAGTTCTGGACGCCAAGCCTAGGGCCTACTGACAAAGATCACAGAGTACGTATCATGATACAGACATCGATCCTGCAGACGATCCATGATGTTATAGAGCTCTAACCGTGCGTAAGCGGTTGTAAATGCCGCTATGAATACGTTTACATTACCTGGGGGAGTATAGGTATCAGAAGCGTAACGCCATTGAACCTGAGCCACCGTATCACTTACAAAACAAAAATGCGAAACCTGATATCTTTTTGAAAAGAGATAATGGAAAAACTGGTCAGGATCTTTAACCAAGCTTGTAGAGAGTTGGTTAGTTCTTTGGGCTAGCTTCCCCCAAAGTGAGTTTAAACATAATTTGGAGATTGTCTTTTAGCAGGTGTAAATGAATCGACCCTCTTCGCGGTTCTAGCCCCTTTAAAAACACAACCCAACACACTGGAATGGATTTTAAAGTGGTGGTGCGCTATTTTTAATAAACACCAGAATAAACAGAATACCAAACAAACACCTAGCTCTTTACGAGCACTAACTAAACAAAAAGGAACACCCTGACTACGAGTGGAACAGCTAAGCTGTTTCCCCACCAAACAGAAAACAAAACACACAGGTTTAATACACCACACTTTACCTCACGACTGCTGGGAAGCAGTGTACCTCTTTCTGCCTCCTTCTACTCAGCAGCCCAGAGCAGACTGACTGCTCCCCTTATAAACCTTGCACCTGGCTCTAATTTACAATCATAGCCAGGTGCAGGTGATAATTAACAATAACACAATTAACAGAAAACCAATTAAACACCACAAATGAGCATTCCGCACATGTTTTTACTGCAGAGAGGTTTTAACCCCCTCCCTGCTGTCTCACACAGGGTTAACATTAATGTTTTGAGGATCTAATTGAACCCCCTCTTTCTGAAAATATTCAGCAATATAACGCTCTTTACGCACATCATCTGTACAATGAGCAGAGTAATCTGAACATTCCTGTTTCCTCTTGAGATGACTATTAATGTAACCTGTAAAGAGAGTGTCAGATTTCTGAGGAAAATGTCAAACTTCGTGTATTTTAGACACTTTGTAACCTTTCTCAAGAGCTTTGACTACCTCAACACTGCACCATGTTCCTGTCAAGGCTAGTTCTCCAGAGGTATGGTTACATACCACGGTCTGGTTTAGTGTTTCTGCGCATGAACGGCAGAGGGTAAACATTAATTTACCACAGATTCGGACAGGCAGTACGGGGAAAAAAAGACCCCTATGGGGCAGTACTGTTACTTTGAACAATCCAAAGTACTGCCTCAAGTCTTGAAAATTCTGGTAAATTATGGTAGGATGGTCTACATGATACACTTTGGTTTTGTTGACAAAGGGGTACAAGCTAGTGAAATCAAAGTATTCCACCCTTTCATTTTCTTGGGCCACATAATGTAATGTAATGGCATTTGTACGACCCCCAAACAGCACCTCACGAGGATTAATACGTTCTGGAAAATCAGAGCGAACCAGAAAATCGTGAACTTTAGGCTGTTTTTTCAGGGCGTTCCATTCATGCTCCCAAATAATTCTGACTTCCAACCTGTAAACCTTTTGCAATGTTTCAATCTTTTCATCAAAGTGATGATACATCGTACCGCAGGATACTTTGCTTAAGGGGTTTACATCGGCTGAATCATAGCATCGGGGACAACCATGAAAAAAGCACCCAGCAAATTCAAAAGCCGTACACTTACCATTAATCACAGCATACCCGTCCAAGAAAAAGGGTCCTATTTTAAGCTCCCCATAGTTTAAAGCATGTTGAATGAAAAAAATTTTCAGTTTCAGATACATACATTAACCATTGTATCGAGGCATATGAAAAGCTTTTTTGCTGGTCACTGTAATTGTCAGGAGGAATGATAGCTATTGTGTCTTTAGGCATGAATTTACTTCTATACATAGCCATGCACAGTGAAGCAATGGTAGTACATTGGAAGGGGTCTATCTGCCCTATAGCATAATCCTCTGTACAGAATTTGATACAGGCCTCTTTCAAAATTTCAACATCATTTTTACAGTAGAACGCCATTTCTTCTCTGAAATTAAAAACACCATTCTTAATCGACTCATACCATTTGTAAAAGTCATCACGTTCTTTAGACATCATTTGCTGAACACTGTAGTAACGTGGTTCAGGATAGGACCCTACATAATTCTGGTTTTCAACAGTATTAAAAAAATGAGGAAAATATCCTTTTCTGGCTTCAAATCCCATAGCTGCAGGCAGGGCACTTAACTTCATGGGTATAAAGTTAAAGGAATCAATGTAACGCATCTTAAAAGCTTCGTCTGTAAAACACATTAACTTGCTACCCTGAGCAATTATATGAGGGTTAACACTGCTGGTTACTAAATAATTCATCAGGAAATAGCTGTCATACGACTTTGCGTTGTGCGCTAAGAAAGTATAGCCTGCAATACCTTTCAAAAAACGTTTTCACACAATCCTCACCCTCCCAATATCACGATTCACCACCCATGTGGATGCAGTACAAATAATTTGGAATGTGCACGCCATCTTCCTGCCGACATTCAAAATCATAAAACACATATTTATCTGTGGGCTCACAAGGTTTAGGCACTTGAATGAAGCATTTGTGCTCAGTGTGAGGTAACACACAGCCTTACATATCTTGCAGTAGGGACTAACACATTTATGAGTCTGAGATTTATCAGGATTGCATTTATAGAGAGAATAGCATCTTGTACAAA
Source organism: Acipenser ruthenus (assembly GCF_902713425.1). Lineage (NCBI taxonomy): Eukaryota > Metazoa > Chordata > Actinopteri > Acipenseriformes > Acipenseridae > Acipenser > Acipenser ruthenus. Next base: position 5,014,785 of record NC_081240.1, on the reverse strand, counting down.
GTTTTAAAATGTCAGACATAGAAACCTGTTTTTCAATGTTGGCTTTATCTCTGAGAATCTTATGTTCATCATAACAGAGCTGTGATCGACAATAACGATTGCAATCGTTACATTTTACCTTTACAGAGGCATCGCTGTTACAGACTGGTGAAAAAAACACATTACAGTGTCCCTCACAACGATGTCCAGATCGGTCACTGTAGGACGTGTAACAGTAATTACACAGATAGGCTACACCCAGAAAACCTTTCAAGTTAACAATACCGTAGAAATGATTCTCATGAAGAAACAGAAATACAGTTTTGCTTTTTGGTCTTTGAAGGTTAGCTTCAATCTGACTGAGAAAATCAGTAAAAACTTCAGCGTAGGAATCCAGATTATACAGATGTGTAAAGTTAAGAGGTTGCTTCAATTCGAAATTGTTAAACATAGGTCTATGTCTAAGATGTACACCTTCCCCACCAATTCTACCACCATCGCTAACCCTATGGGGGTCCTGTAAACCAGAAGGACCTGCCACTTGATCAACATGTAATACACCACCCCCTTGGACTTTTATGCTAAAAGAGTCATCCTGACAACCCCCCCTGTTTAAGCCTTTCCCTATTTGGCTTTCCATACCATCTACACTCTCTGTAGTAACATGATTTTCTCTAGACATTTCTTGCAAAAGCTTATCCAGAGTCAAAATTGATCTGAGTCAATTTAGCATCATTAATACCCCCTGGGTACTGGGAGTTATCGTTGTTTATATTTGGGATTATGTCATTTATAGGGGGACTATCTGTAGAAATGTCATCAATCAGAGCCCCGATTGAAGTTAAATTACACGAGTTATAATTTAAATCATTTAATAGTTTGTCTAGATAGTCAAAATTCTCAAAAACTCCTACATTTTAGGGGTGAACAATGCTTGGTCTTACATTTAGGGTTGGAGACTTACTATGTGTAGGGGAGCTTGTTGAGGGATTTGTATTTAAGGTACTTTGGGGGATGATTACAGAATTACCCACAGAATTTGACACAGTTTGACTCGGATCAATTGAAACCTTTTTATTTTTTTGAACACCAATCATAGCATCATCATTGTTAGAATCATCATCAACATTAATTTCAACATGTTTCCTCTTACAAGTATTTTTCCAAAAGGGTGCCATTATTGCTCTACAATTACAAAGTTACTGTTTTAAAAAACCTAGAGTTTTCAACAGGGTTATTAAGGTTTGAATATTCTGAAACACCTCAGGGTCTGACACTAGAGCCCTTATAGCAGGGTGTCTGTAAATGATCTGATCTATAGTCAATTCTACATGTTTCAAGAGCTCTACGCTGTGATACCTAGTATTCGAAGATGAGGCAGGCGTTGGTTTTAGCCTTTGAGGTACTTCTGAGACTGTGGGGGTGACTCTTGATTGCAGCGAAGTGTGTAACCTTCTGGAAATTTTACAGGGCCTTTTAGACTTTGGATCCCTGATGACTGATGTTTTGTCCTCTGAAGAATCGCTGTCCACAATAAGAGTAGGTCTAGTGGGCCGTTCTAAATGAAAATATACCAAAATATACAATCAGACCAAAATACATTAACAGATGTTTAATGAAATATTTAACATACTTTTTTAAAAAAAATGCTTCATTTTTAAATAGTTACTTACTTTTGAGAGGTCTTTTTGGTTTTTTGGTTGTTTATTGTGGGGGTCTAAGGGGGTCCTCGCCTGTACATCTATGCCCTCTGATGTACTGGAGTTATAGACCCGTCACAGACAAAACCGCTAGGGTCTTCATTCACAAGCTAAAAACACAGTTTTCCATAGGCTTAACGACATAAATTCCCATTAACATTTTGTTTTGATTCAGTTATATTCAATTCAATAAGCTTTATTGGCATGACAAGAATAAAAACACAGTTTTGCCAAAAAGCAAAATACATACCTGTTTGTTTGTTTATAGTTAAACGGTGGCTTAGTTATATCTATTTTCTTTACTCTGTATTACATGCAAAAAATACTCGCATTTTGTTAATGCTCATGCAGTCTATTTTAAAACTTCTTTCATTTTAGCATTTTTAATTTTATTTGCTTCAGGATAAAAATGTTCTCTCATTTTAGCTTTTTTTTTTTAAACAAACACAAACAAACAAACACGATTAAACAGGTTTTGTTTATAGAATTGTTTCCAGGTTTTAATCTTAACGAAAGTAAGCATTCTCCTTAATGATAATGTTTATTTCCCTCAAATAACCCCTTCAGTTGTATTTATTTAAAGTACCCACCACTATTATATATATATATATATATATATATATATATATATATATATATATATATATATTGTAACAGAGCTTCTCTCTTATCAGCTTGTTTGCCCTTTAAAAACACAGACCCAGACACAGAACTGCACAGTGAAGCACTTCGTGCACTTTTATTACAAAACAAAATAAACAAACAAAACAAAAACCTAGCTCTCATTGAGCACTAACTAAACACACAGGAACCTCAACTATAAGGCAGGGTGGCTAAGCCGTTTACCTGCTACACAAACACTCTGTTCTTTCAACTTACACTTTTCCTGTAACCTTTCTTGACTGCTTGGAAGCAGAGCACCCCTTCTGCCTCCTTCTCCTCAGCAGCCTAGAGCAGACTGACTGCTTCTTTTTTATACTCTGCACCTGGCTCTACTTTCCAATCATTGCCAGGTGCCGGTGATAATTAAACAAACAATAAAACAATTACCTTGGCAGGGAGGCTTTACTTCTGTCCCTGTCATAAAACAAAACTTTTTTCATATCGCAGGCCCCCTGTCCTGCTACATCCGTTACATATCCTCCCCCTTGTGTAACACACACCGGCCATTCCAAGGCCACCTCCCCCCCTAAAACACAACCACCCACTCTCAAGTCCACAAATGTCAATTTTCGCCCTCTTCCACGGGCGGGCTTGAGGGTGGGTCGGTTCCTCCGGCACTTCCAAGAAGGGACCGTGAACCAACGAGGGGGAATCCGGATGGCTTGACCAGGGCGACTGGAGTGCAGGCCGGCAACCGGGAGCAAGCAGTGACAGGCAGAGGTGTGCGACTGTGGACCCACGCAGCGACGTCTGGAGCTTCAGGGGGAGCAAAGTGAGGGAAAGGGGGAGCGCACGCGACGTCTGACCTTCACGTCGTGACGTCTGTATGTCCAGGAGGAGTAGAGTAGGGGACCAGACAAGCAACTGTGCCTGGCAATGCTGCGACCCGGGAGTCAGGACCAGCGGGGGGAGGTCTGGGCATTCCGGTAGGGGAACCACGACGTCCGGGCAAGGGACCGCACCAGTCAGTGCCGGAGTAGTTTGTAGGGCTGGTGGTTGGGGCTGTGGAGGAAGTAGTTTCCTCACTTCCTCCCCCTTGATTGTTGCTTCTCCCTCGGGTGCTGGAGACAGCGGCTTCTCCCTCAGGCGCTGGAGACAGCAGGGGTTCTCCCTCGGGCGCTGGAGACAGCGGGGCTTCTCCCTCGGGCGCTGGAGACAGCGGGGCTTCTCCCTCGGGCGCTGGAGACAGCGGGGCTTCTCCCTTGGGCGCTGGAGACAGCGGGGCTTCTCCCTCGGGCGCTGGAGACAGCGGGGCTTCTCCCTCGGGCGCTGGAGACAGCGGGGCTTCTCCCTCGGGCGCTGGAGACAGCGGGGCTTCTCCCTCGGGCGCTGGAGACAGCGGGGCTTCTCCCTCGGGCGCTGGAGACAGCGGGGCTTCTCCCTTGGGCGCTGGAGACAGCTGGGCTTCTCCCTCGGGCGCTGGAGACAGCGGGGCTTCTCCCTTGGGCGCTGGAGACAGCGGGGCTTCTCCCTTGGGCGCTGGAGACAGCGGGGCTTCTCCCTCGGGCGCTGGAGACAGCGGGGCTTCTCTTGACCTCACCCATCTCTGGAACATTAGCTCTAGCTCCGTTGGTTCTGGGTCCGGAAGTCCCCGCTCCTGTCTCCGTTTTCTGTTCAGTTCCTCCTGAACAGCGGTGGCCGCTTTCATTGCCCGGATCATCTCGTGCAGCGCTTCCATTTTTTATTTATTTATTTATTTTACTGTGCTGGGTCAGTAGGGCGCGTTTCTGCCTGCATTCTCCACCACATGTAACAGAGCTTCTCTCTTATCAGCTTGTTTGCCCTTTAAAAACACAGACCCAGACACAGAACTGCACAGTGAAGCACTTCCGTGCACTTTTATTACAAAACAAAATAAACAAACAAAACAAAAACCTAGCTCTCATTGAGCACTAACTAAACACACAGGAACCTCAACTATAAGGCAGGGCGGCTAAGCCGTTTACCTGCTACACAAACACTCTGTTCTTTCAACTTACACTTTTCCTGTAACCTTTCTTGACTGCTTGGAAGCAGAGCACCCCTTCTGCCTCCTTCTCCTCAGCAGCCTAGAGCAGACTGACTGCTTCTTTTTTATACTCTGCACCTGGCTCTACTTTCCAGTCATTGCCAGGTGCCGGTGATAATTAAACAAACAATAAAACAATTACCTTGGCAGGGAGGCTTTACTTCTGTACCTGCCATAAAACAAAACATTTTTCATATCGCAGGCCCCCTGTCCTGCTACATCCGTTACAATATATATATATATATATATATATATATATATATATATATATATATATATATATACAGGAAAAACGTATTCAAGTTGAGATAAACATCGTACTTTCCAACATCAGCAGACATCCTAGCCCCAAAGTCGGCTATGTTAAAGAAAAGATCTCACCATAGTTCACACATTTTCAAAAGCCTTCTCTGCGGGGTGCCTTCCTCTGCCCAAATATTATCTGTGCGTCAACACCTTAAGGGCTCCATATTGTTCATAGCGTGTAAAATCGAATATATATATTCTCACTCGTTTTTTGAACGTTTTATGCAATCTGTTTATAACTTATTTCATTTAAAGGTTTTATTAGTTTTTACCCATATCTACATCTTCTGTTTTATTTAATGTACACACAGCTATTATATATATATATATATATATATATATATATATATATATATATATATATATATATATATATATATATATATACAGTACTGTGCAAAAGTTTTAGGCAGGTGTGAAAAAATGCTGTAAAGTAAGAATGCTTTCAAAAATAGACATGTTAATAGAGTATATTTATCAATTAACTAAATGCAAAGTGAGTGAACAGAAGAAAAATCTAAATCAAATCCATATTTGGCAGCAGCAATTCTTCTAGGTACAGTCAGGGATTTTGTAGGCATATAGTCAGGTGTATGATTAAACAATTATACCAAACAGGTGCTAATGATCATCAATTCAATATGTAGGTTGAAACACAATCATTAACTGAAACAGAAACAGCTGTGTAGGAGGAATAAAACTGGGTGAGGAACAGCCAAACTCAGCTAACAAGGTGAGGTTGCTGAAGACAGTTTACTGTCAAAAGTCATACACCATGGCAAGACTGAGCACAGCAACAAGACACAAGGTAGTTATACTGTATCAGCAAGGTCTCTCCCAGGCAGAAATTTCAAGGCAGACAGGGGTTTCCAGATGTGCTGTCCAAGCTCTTTTGAAGAAGCACAAAGAAACAGGCAACGTTGAGGACCGTAGACGCAGTGGTCGGCCAAGGAAACTTACTGCAGCAGATGAAAGACACATCATGCTTACTTCCCTTCGCAATCGGAAGATGTCCAGCAGTGCCATCAGCTCAGAATTGGCAGAAAACAGTGGGACCCTGGAACACCCATCTACTGTCCGGAGAAGTCTGGTCAGATGTGGCCTTCATGGAAGACTTGCGGCCAAAAAGTCATACCTCCGACATGGAAACAAGGCCAATCGACTCAACTATGCATGAAAACACAGGAACTGGGGTGCAGAAAAATGGCAGCAGGTACTCTGGACTGATGAGTAAAAATTTGAAATATTTGACTGCAGCAGAAGGCAGTTTGTTCGCCGAAGGGCTGGAGAGCGGTACACGAATGAGTGTCCGCAGGCAACAGTGAAGCATGGTGGAGGTTCCTTGCAAGTTTGGGCTGCATTTCTGCAAATGGAGTTGGGGATATGGTCAGAATTAATGGTCTCCTCAATGCTGAGAAGTACAGGCAGATACTTATCCATCATGCAATACCTTCAGGGAGGCATCTGATTGGCCCCAAATTTATTCTGCAGCATGACAACGACCCCAAACATACAGCGAAAGTCATTAAGAACTATCTTCAGCGTAAAGAAGAACAAGGAGTCCTGGAAGTGATGTTATGGCCCCCACAGAGCCCTGATCTCAACATCATCGAGTCTGTCTGGGATTACATGAAGAGAGAGAAGCAACTGAGGCTGCCTAAATCCACAGAAGAACTGTGGTTAGTTCTCCAAGATGTTTGGGCCAACCTACTTGCCGAGTTCCTTCAAAAACTGTGTGCAAGTGTACCTAGAAGAATTGATGCTGTTTTGAAGACAAAGGGGTCACACCAAATATTGATTTGATGTAGATTTTTCTTCTGTTCACTCACTTTGCATTTAGTTAATTGATAAATATAAACATATAAACTAATAACATGTCTATTTTTGAAAGCATTCTTACTTTACAGCATTTTTTCGCACCTGCCTAAAACTTTTGCACAGTACTGTATATATATATTCATTCAGAGCATAGCTAGACTAGGCGGCGCCGCGATTCTCACCTCACAAATTATTTCCATTTTTTTCAGGGAAGCTAAATACAATACAAAAACCGTAGGCCTTATTCTCTATATTTAACATGTTTAGAACATGTTGAACTCTGTTGTTTTATTCATGTACACCTGTGTTTAATTTTCCTTCATTTGTTTCTTACAGAATCATAACATTTTGTTTTTATTCAGTTATATTCAATTCAATAAGCTTTATTGGCATGACAAGTATAAAAACATAGTTAAATGGCGGCTTAGTTATATCTATTTTCTTTACTCTGTATTACATGCAAAAAATATTCTCACTTGTTTTGTGAACGTTTTATGCAATCTCTCACCTCCCTCCTATCGACTCCTTTTCACAACTCTCCGTAGACTCTGCTACCTCCACCCTCTTCTCCTCACTCACCTCCTCCCTCGACTCCCTCTGTCCCCTCACCTCCCGACCTGCTCGCCCCTCCCCTCCCCATCCCTGGCTCTCCTCTGTGCTCCGCTCGGCAAGAATCACACCCGCTCCCTGGGCCCCCTCATCGCATCCTATGGTTTCTCATACCATTTCTATGCTGATGATGCTCAGATTTTCCTCTCCTTCCCCACCTCTGACTCCACCATCTCCTCCCGTATCTCTACCTGTCTGTCTGCTATTTCCTCCTGGATGCACTTGCATCACCTCAAACTCAACCTCTCTAAATCTGACCTCCTTTTCTTTCCCTCCTCCTCCCCCTCCTCTGATCTCTCTATCTCTGTTCCTCTGGAATCTACCACACTCTCTCCCTCTTCCTCTGCTAAGAACCTTGGAGTCACCCTGGACCCCTGCCTCTCTTATTCCCAGCACATCTCCACTCTGGCACGCACTTGCAGATTCTTCCTGAGCAACATCCGAAGAATCCGACCCTTCCTCACCAACTATGCTACCCAGCTCCTGGTCCAGGCCCTGGTACTCTCCCGTCTAGACTACTGCAACTCCCTCCTGGCTGGCCTCCCTGCGTCCGCCACCCGTCCGCTCCAGCTCATCCAGAACTCTGCTGCTCGCCTGGTGTTCTCTCTACCTCGCTTCGCTCACGCTACTCCACTACTCCGCTCGCTCCACTGGCTCCCGATCACCGCTCGCATCCAGTTCAAGACTCTTGTACTAGCCTACAGATGCCTTGATCAGACTGCACCCAGCTACCTCCAGACCCTCATCTCTCCCTACACCCCCACTCGACCTCTCCGCTCCGCCTGCACTAGAAGACTGGCTCTACCTCCGCTACGCTCCCCTGCCTCCCGAGCCCGCTCCTTCTCCACCCTTGCTCCGCAGTGGTGGAACGACCTTCCTACAGATGTCAGGACGGCCCAGTCCCTGACCACATTCCGGCGCCTCCTTAAGACTCACCTCTTCAAACAGCACCTGTAGAACTCCTCTGTTGTATCCTGGGACACTATCACCCTTCATTTAAATATGCTTTATTTTGCTCATATCTGCCCCCTATTTTACTGCATTTAATCCTGTACCTCAGAATATTGTAATCTACCAAGTGTTTAATCTGTAGTATTTTGTACTTAATCATATCCTGATGTAACTATCACTATTTAATCATATCCTGATGTAACTTTAACTATTATCTGCTGTATTATTGAATTGTGGTTTGTCACACTTGAGAATTATTGTATTTCTTGTTCTTATTGTATGACTTATATTGTAACACTTGAATGTATTTGCTTGCGATTGTAAGTCGCCCTGGATAAGGGCGTCTGCTAAGAAATATATAATAAATAATAATAATCTGTTTATAACTTATTTCATTTAAAGGTTTTATTAGTTTTTTACCCCCATATCTACATCTTCTGTTTTATTTAATGTACACACGGCTATTATATATATATATATATATATATATATATATATATATATATATATATACAGTATATATATATATATATATATATATATATATATATATATATATATATATATATATATAATTTTCCAGCCCCGTCCCCAGACAAGACGCCTACTAAAGTGTTAGATCATAAAGTTGCTAGCCAAAAGGTTTTACACCTAGCAAATGATTTTCGGGGTTAACTTCCTCTGACTAAGGCTATCTGTGCGTCAACACCTTAAGGGCTCCATATTGTTCATAGCGTGTAAAATCGAATATATATTGCGAAATAACAGACACAATTTAGATAATGTAACTTATAAAGGATCATTACAACAGGATGGTGAAAACATAACGCTACACTATTGCTCATATAGTTTAAAAATCTAAACAGTAAAACGTATTAATGATCTGCAAAATCATCAGAATAGTATGATTGTGTTTGAAAGCTATTCAAAGCTACTGGGGCTTAGCCTGATCGGAGGCTATTCAAAAACTGGTGGTGATAAAACACTTACAATATTTCTGTTTTATTTTTATTTGGAATACAACACATATTCCAATTTTATATATCTTTTAAAAACAATTATTTTGTAATCTTTTTGATTGAAACTATATTCAGTTTGAAATAGCACTAGGCTTGCCGATCCTGCTGAGACCCGACATGCTGGCCCCAAATTCTGATATGTTAAAGCATTCTCCGCTGGGGTTTCTGTGTATGTGGCTGTGTCTCAGTGACTGTGCACATGTGGTCGCGCGTGTTAGTGTATCTATAGGTATTAGTGCGCATGTCCTGGGCCAAACGACCGCCCCCTATTTAATTCACAGAACGAGTTTTGAAGTCATTCCTCTGCTGAAGTTTGAAGGGAGAAGATGTCTGAGAGGGAGAGAATTCAGGCAGGGTTTATGCGTTTTGTCCGGGGAGGTTTTTTTTTTGAAGACGGTAAAAGAGAGCTTTTTTCAGAACTTATACTCTGGTAGATTTTGTTTTGCTTTTGTTTTATAAATATTTAATTTAATATCTATTTTATTTTGTTTTGGCGATACACTTTTAAAACGACTAACGCGCAAGTTGTACTGTGATTTATGTATATAATAAATTGTTTTCTGCATTTTTCTATTGCTTTTGTGATACGCTGTTTTAAACATTGTCCTGTTTCAACTATTGGTTTCTGTATGTGAAAATATCTTTTGCTTTTAACGTTGCCTGGTAAAAATATATATACACCAAACATATAAAATGTAAAATCACAGCGCCTCAAACCTTTGAACAACCTCAAGCGTCTTACTAAACAAGGATTTTTGTAAACATGGACAATTGCATTAAGTGTATATGCATATATATATATATATATACACCATAAGCATATGTGTCTGTGACACCTTTTTAAACGACAAAACACTTACTGTGTGTTAAATGCTTTTAAATGGCAAATAAGGTGTTGTCTTTTTTTTTTGCTTTTTGCTTTTAATACCCTCTTTTAAACTTTCTCCTTTTTCATTAAGTGTCTTATGTAAAGAATACTAAGACTTCAATGTTGTCTGCACCAAGCATAAGTTAACATAAGCATTTATAAAACTAGGGTACCCACTATCCCCTGATTACATAAATAACATATTAAACACTGATTTTTGTACATATCTTATAAAAGACGTGCAATAAGTTTATAGGCATATATATGCCTATATTCATTAAGCATATCTGTCTTGTAACAACCATAAAATCCATGCCCCCTCATTATATATTCATAAATTCATAAATCCACGCCCCCTCATTATATATTCATATTTTCACACACATCAGGTCCAAAAAAGGTCAAAAGGATCATAAATCAGACTTTTGACATAAGCTAAAGTACTATTACTACTACTGTGTATTGTCGTAAATGTTTTACTCCAGTTCCACTGTTGGGACTATTCTAAATTAACCCAATTCAGTCTGGAAAAAAGTGAAAAGAATTGAACTCAATTCATTTTACTGAACTAGTTTTGCTTTAAAAATAGTAAACATATTACGACCTTTTACATATGGTTTATTTCCAAATTAACCCAATTTTAGACCCTTTTGCATTCACACCTGTGGCAATGTGCTCTGCCCCTGTGTGCATTTCTGTGTTGTATGTTGCGGGTGCATGTGTTAATGTTGGTGTGTAGATATGGCTGCACGGGATATAAATGGGTGTGTGCAGCACAAGTTATTTAAAATGTATAGTTGTATTTAAGCACTAGGATTGCACATCACGTGAATTTTAAAGTATTTAATATGTGAGCACGAGGTTGCACATAATTAATTCATGTGCTGGGATTCAAGTGAATAAGTAATTAGTAATTGAATCCCGGCACAACGGTATATATAGATGCACGTTTTACTCACTCGGGGTTGTGTCTTCGGTGAGTGGAGAACGAGTGTGGAGAAGGAGAAAATAAAAAGTAAAACTAAGGAAAAAGTAAATATAAGTTTGCTTGAACTCACCGTGTTTGTTTGTCCCTGTTTGTTAGTGTTAGTCTGTTTTGTTTGTCTATTTATTTTGGCCTCAAGTGCCGTGTCCTGTTTTCTGTTTAAAACCTTTTTATTTGTTTATTAAACACTGAGCGCTGCCGCAACTCAGTTTCATTTCTCACCACTGTCTCTGTGTATTCCTTTCTGGTCTGACGTCATTCACAAAGCTACCCTGTCACAACACCACACCTCAATCCAAGCTAAATCAGTTCACTGAGAATTCAGAAGTGACTTTGTCTTTAAACAAATGATAATCTAGCTCTCTTTGTCATTTAGAGTACCGGTAAGTGGGGCTGGCATGAGGCAGGTTGTTCAGTAATGGATCCTCGAAGCCAGGTAGGATTTACAGAGAAATGATTAGAATGTAATATTGGAGCAACAGAACCCAGAACCACCCAGAATGATTGACCATAAGAAATGCATTGTGTGTTAGCTTTGATTAAGAAATGCATTGTGTGTTAGCTTTGATTAAGAATCCCACACTCCTACAGGGAAACACACAGTATGCTACTAGCTATTTGAACACTAGAACCTGTGCAGAAGGTTTCATAGAAATGTTTGCCTCCCAGCACTGATGGAATTGCTATCAATGTGTCTTCCATTGTTTGACACATTCCACCACAGTCTCCTAGATTATTTATATCTCCAATGGTTTGTCATTTCTGGGACAAGAACTAAAGTGCCTCCCTCTGACCGGACTCTGTATGATTGTTCTGGTAGGAATGAAAGCAGAGAGTACGTAGATAAAAGGGAAAGACAATTTTAATGCATTGACTATTCAGGTATTTTTCAAAACAACATTCATTTTTCCCCAGTGGTTTTCAGTATGTGGAAATTCTAACTGTTGCGTATGTTACATTGTCTTCATCAGGTGCAGAGCTGGGTTTCTTCTTGGTGACACGGGCAGTGTTTATTTCTGAGTAGGTGAATGTGTCGTCCTGTTGCTTTGAAGGCTGCTTAGGCTTACACTGCAATAAATTATCAGATTGGAGAGAGGTCAGGATGGCTAAACGGTACTAAACAAACTGTCCAAACAAAGAGATACGACCTAATAAAAGAAAAGGGCTTTTTATTCATCTGTAAATATATACCCGTAGCTGCACAATATCTTCCTGTTATACCCTATTCAAAATACTTAAAACAACACCTAAACAATGTGTAATGTGTTGAAACCATGTCATTATCATTCATTTTGTTCACAGTCGTGTTTAAGCATGTGATTATGATGCATTATTTAGGTTGTGTGAATGAGGCGTTAGACACTCTCAGCGTTCCTCTACTCCATACCCGCTGTAAGGTTCCAATACAATTCATACACTCCTCAACTAAGAGTTTTTACCTATAGCCTATTTATAGGGCAAATGTAGCCATCAGTCAATGGAACCCAAAGATGTAAAAATACCCTTTCCTGGAGCAAATTCAAATCGCTCAACTCAACATAAGGTCTAAATGAACTTTACAAAACAGTAATAATAACAATAACTGGATTATTATCAGAGATTCTGTATATCCAATGTTTTATGTGTGTTTTTATAACTTTACATGATCTTATAAACCTGTATTGTTCACACAGCGATGGTAAATACTGAAAAAACATGTATCAGTCAGCCCGGCTTGCAGAATTCACTGGTCAAGTTTCACGTGTTTCCAGCAGTATATTTTGCTTGACTAAAATGATAAATAATGGAACTGTATCCATTTAAATAAGAAAGAACTGGATATGTACAAGCAAATTGTTTGAGAGACATGTAACATATAGGACTTACCACCGTGGTGTATACAGGTTCAATCTGGACAGCAGGGTCTGGAATGGCATTGTATCAAATAGATTAGTTTCCTACTTTGAATGGGATGTAAACAGCTAATGACACACTATGCATCAGAAACATTAAGATATATTTTTGCACCAAAGGCTGAACAATGGAACACTGCAGTAAACACTCACCCAAGAATCATGCTTTTAATATAGAATTTAACATGATTGAGGGTCACAATCAATTGACATGCGAGATGAAGAAGTTCCCATCATTTAAACACACTTCATTGGTATCCATTGTGGTGGAGAATGCTGTACTGTCACACAGCTGGCTGAGTGGTGACGTCAGATCCAGGAAATGAATATACACAGGACAGATGAGGTGAAATGATGAAAGCGCTGTTGCACGGTTTATTATAAATAAAAGGTTTAAACAAACAGAAGACAGGCCAAAATAAATAGACAAACAAAACGGACTAACATTAACAAACGGTGGACGGACAGACACACAAACACGGTGAGTAAATAAACAAACATTTACTTTTTAGTTAGTTTTACTTTCTCCTTCTCCACACCCGTTCTCCACTCACCGAACACACAACCCCGAGTGAGTGAAACGTGCACCTATAAATACTGTTGTGCTGGGATTCAATTACTAATTAATTATTCACTTGAATCCCAGCACGTGAATTAATTATGTGTAACCTCGTGCTCACATATTATATACTTTAAATGCTCGTGAAGTGATGTGCCATCCTCGTGCCTAAATACAAATCTACATTTTAAATCGCACGTGAAACACAGACCTGTTTATATCCTGTGTACCAATGCCTATACACCAACATTAACACAGCACACGCAACATACAACACAGAAATGCACACAGGGGCGGAGCACATTGCCACATATACCCCCCCCTTGTGCGTAGCACACATGGCCTTAACGGCCACCTCCCCCCTTAAAAGCCCAAAAGTCCAGCACAAAGTCCTGGGCCAGAACTGGAGGCTTCAAGGGGTCCACAGGTGGCAATGTTGCCAGTAGCCAGGATGCTACTGGCCATGCTGTCAGCAGACGTGCTGACAGCTCCCAGGCTGACTCCTTCAGCCGGGACAGTCCTGGCAGCAGAAAAGCTGTTTGGGGGGTGGTCTCCTGACCTCCCCCCTTCTTCGTAGCCGGCAGCTCCCCCACGTGGGGCTCCGGCCACAGCACTTTCTGCAGCGCAAGTGCTGCAGTGGGAGCAGATCTCCTGACCTCCCCCATGATCTCCGGCAGCGAAACTGCTGCTGGGGTTGGTGGTCTCTGGACCTCCTCCCTCTTCTTCAAAGCCGACAGCTCCCCTTGGTGGGGCTCCGGCCACAGCACTTTCTGCAGCGCAAGTGCTGCAGTGGGAGCAGATCTCCTGACCTCCCCCATGATCTCCGGCAGCGAAACTGCTGCTGGGGTTGGTGGTCTCTGGACCTCCTCCCTCTTCTTCAAAGCCGACAGCTCCCCATTGTGGGGCTCCGGCCACAGTACTTCCGGCAGCGAAAGTGCTGCAGTGGGCGCAGGTCTCCTGACCTCCCCCACGATCTCCGGCAGCGAAACTGCTGCTGGGGTTGGTGGTCTCCAGACCTCCTCCCTCTTCTTCGTGGTCGGCAGCTCCCCTTGGTGGGGTTCTGGCCAAAGTACTTCCTGCTGCGATGCTGAGCAACAGGCAGCCCCAGGCGATGCGGAGCAACAGGCAGCCCCAGGCGATGCGTAGCAACAGGCAGCCCCAGACGATGCAAGGCTGGAATCCTTGGGCGAAGAGAGGCTGGCATCCTTGGGCGAAGCGAAGCTGGCATCCTTGGGAGAAGCGAAACTCAGCTGCAGCTCCTCTTGTGGTGGAGGTGGAAGCAGCAAGCAGTCCTCCCATGTTGGGGAAGGCGGAACCAGCAGGTATTCACCCTCTGCTGGTGGAGGTGGGAGGGGCAAGCAGTACTCCCACGACAATGAAGGCGGAACCAGCAGGTATTCACCCTCTGCTGATGGAGGAGGCAGAGACAGCTCCTGTTGCTCTCCTCCTGGTGGAAGCGGTTGAGGTGGTGGAGACAGAGGCAGCTCTGCTCCTGGAGGTGGCAGAGGCAGAGGAAGCTCTGCTCCTGGTGGAGGTGGTGGAGGCAGAGGCAGCTCCTGTTGCTCTGCTCCTAGTGGTGGAAGCGGTGGAGGTGGGAGCAGCGTGTAGTCTCCTGGTGACGGAGGTGGGAGCAGCGTGTAGTCTCCTGGCAATGGAGGTGAGAGCAGCGTGTAGTCTCCTCCTCTTGCAGGGGACTGGTGCTGCTCTCCCTCTCTTGCAGGGGACTGGTGTGGCTCTGCCTCTCTTGCAGGGGACTGGTGTGGCTCTGCCTCTCTTGCAGGGGACTGGTGTGGCTCTGCCTCTCTTGCAGGGGACTGGTACGGCTCTGCCTCTCTTGCAGGGGACTGGTGCGACATTCTTCATCTGCTGGTTGTAATGGTTGAGGCAGAGGCAGCGGCAGCTCCGGCTCCTCTCCTCGTGATGGTGGGGGAAGTGATACCAGCAGGCATTCACCCTCTGCTGTTGGAAGTGGGGACAGCAGGCATTCTCCCTCTGCTGGTGGAAGTGGGGACAGCAGGCATTCTCCCTCTGCTGGTGGCCCTATTACCTGGGCTGCTGTTCTGTTTACAGCTGCCTCCAGGTAGCTGAGGACCAACTCCACACCTTCCTCCAAGGTGTTTCGGGTGTGTTCCCTCTCATACGCCTCCCATCGCTCCCTGTCCATCAGCCACAGGACTCGTATGGCTATGGGCATAGACTGGGCCTCCAGCCCAGCATTGTCCAGGATCCAGTCCCGCAGCCTGATGGCGTCTTCTTCCATTACCCCCTTTTTTTCCCCAAAAGGACACCTCAACAAAAAAAATGCACTTTCCCTGGTCTGACACTAGGGGCCACTGTCATCCCACTCTGACACCATATGTCACACGGCTGGCTGAGTGGTGACGTCAGATCCAGGAAATGAATACACACAGGACAGATGACATGAAATGATGAAAGCACTGTTGCACGGTTTATTATAAATAAAAGGTTTAAACAAACAGAAGAATGGACACGGCACTTGCGCCAAAATAAATAGACAAACAAAACAGACTAACACTTAACAAACGGTGGACGGACAGACACACAAACACGGTGAGTAAATAAACAAACATTTACTTTTTAGTTAGTTTTACTTTCTCCTTCTCCACACCCGTTCTCCACTCACCGAACACACAAACCCGAGTGAGTGAAACGTGCACCTATATTTACTGTTGTGCTGGGATTCAATTACTAATTAATTATTCACTTGAATCCCAGCAAGTGAATTAATTATGTGTAACCTCGTGCTCACATATTATATACTTTAAATGCACGTGAAGTGATGTGCCATCCTCGTGCCTAAATACAATTCTACATTTTAAATCACGCGTGAAACACAGACCCACTTATATCCCGTGTACCAATGCCTATACACCAACATTAACACAGCACACGCAACATACAACACAGAAATGCACACAGGGGCGGAGCACATTGCCACATGTACCCTACCTCGTTTGGATTTCAGACACTTCAGCACTCCTCCTATCAGCAGTAACAGCAGCACAAGGACCCCAGATCCTACCCCTGCACCCAGGTACAGTGCTGGAAAATACAAATGGAGTTAATTGTAAGATCCAGTTAAATTTGTGTAAACAGATTCTATAATTCACTAATAACCTATTAACATAAAAGCCTGATCAAGATGTGTTCAAAACAAATGTAATCCAATCCTGTTTTTACAGTGCCTTGATCTTGCAGCATGTGAATAGGGTACATACAGTGTGCTCCACAGTGAAGTCATACATTGTTGTTTTTTGAGCAGGTACACCAAACACACAATAATCATGTTTTCCATAAAGTCTAGTTTTTGGGGTTGGTTTAATCTGGTATGAAATTGTCCACGTGTACAGGCAATAATAAGAGCTGTGACCATTCTGATTCAATTATAGTTTCTGATATGTTAATTAGTTATATACTGCCTTCAATATTGACACCTTAATAATTTACTTTTCTCTGTAAAACTTGGACTACTTTAAAATAAGTGATAGGTTTACTTATAAAAAATATAGTTATTCACACTTGCCTGTCTCATTTGTCTGTTGGGTCTTGATAGATGTGATTGGAGTTGTCATATCTCCTGTGGGAACACGAACAACAACATGTAGAAAAGTATCACCATTAGGCTAAAAAGGTGGCCAGCTGTTTAATAATTTTAATGATCTTGAGTGACATCATTCCACTGATTATCTGTAGTCATGTTAAAAAGGATTTCAATGAATCAATCTAGGGGAAACATCAGAGGGAGTCATTTTGAGTGTTTACATGAATTATAATGCACCACCATCTGTCCTGAAGATGTCTGCATTTCTATTAATTGCTATGTGTTGCCCTTCTGTTGTAGTCTTGTTGTGGTTCAGGGGCAGGATCAGGAACACAGACTCCTCCCACTGTCAAGCACCTATTTGCTTAAACCCTGTTCACCCCCCTTGTTTCCTCCTCTCACTGTCAAGCAGCTAGCTGTTTAAACCCTGTTCACCCCCCTTGTTTCCTCCTCTTAGTCACGCCACCTCTGCAACTGTGTTCTATCTGTGGACAAGTGAAGCTCACTACCCAGACTTAGAGCTCCTGCAACTTCAGACTCCCTTCAGCTGAGGACTGCTCTCCACTGAGATAGGAGAGGGGGGGGGGTGTTCTGACACACTGGTATGTTCAGTCACAAGCACAATCAGATACTGATATGTTCAGTCATAAGCACAATCAGACACTGGTATGTTCAGTCATAATCACAATCAGACACTGGTATGTTCAGTTACAAGCACAATCACACACTGGTATGTTCAGTCACAAGCACAATCACACACTCCCTTTCCCTCAGTTTCTCCTCTGGGGGTAAATGAAGTTCATTCCCCAGCCTTGGAGGTCAGACAGCGCTGGCACCTCAGCGAGGATGGCTCTCCACTGAGACTGAGGAGAGCTCTTCACTCAAGCTTATTTCTTCCATTCTGAGGATAAACGAAGCTCGTGCCCTCATTTTGGAGCTGAAAGTGCTGGCCCCACTTGCCTGTCTCATTTGTCTGTTGGGTCTTGATAGATGTGTTTGGAGTTGTCATATCTCCTGTGGGAACATAAGCAACAACGTGTAGAAAAGTATCACCATTAGGCTTAAAAGGTAGCCAGCTGTTAAATAATTTTAATAATTCAGATCAATATTAATGTGATGATGATGTGTTCTCTTTAATGCTGTGAATAGTGGGAGATTTCAATACCGGCCCTATAATATATAAACCTCATCTTGTGGGGACTGTACTTCATGGTGAGTCCTGTCAAAACGGTTTCATTTGAAGAACAATAGTTATGTCATCAAGCAGACAAACATTAAAGGAGATTCAGTTCCATCTTCTACCCCCATACCACCTTTAGAATATATCATAGACTATTTAATGATGGTCTTTTCAGTGCAGTACAGTAAATATTGAAACAAGTAAATACATAAAAAAAATGTAAATTACAGTAATGAGTAATATGAAAAGGCTTATTATGTTTTTTTAAGATTGCTGTGCTATTTTGCTTACTAGACCATTTGGCCCATTTTTTTTTTTAAATCTTTACAATTGTAGTATAGCCCCACCTGGGACATTTCGTGTTTAATCTTTCTCATAATTACTGTAAATTACTGTAAGGAAGTCACACAAACCCCATTACAGATGTTGTTTTTCACCGTCCCCTCATCTGATGATTGAAAGATGGAGGCTGTATGTGCCAGAGTTTAGATCAATTGAGTTGACCCCACTGTGTCACAAAGTATTCAGCTCAGTCCTTACCTGTCACATGAAGGTAGACTGGGCGACTGCGTTTGCTGTTTGCTGAGTTCACAAGCTTCTCTTTTCCATACACACAGGTGTAGTTTCCAGTATCACTCCTCTTAACCTTTTTAATAGAAAACTTGACAGCTGATATGCCTTTGGGATCGTGTTGTGAAACGACAAGGCTTCCATTTTTATACAGATGGAAAAAACCCTCTTTTCCTGTTGCATCTCTGAATTCAACTGGTATTATACATTGAAATGATACATCCATTCCTTCCATTTGGTTGTGTTTGTCCAGCTGAAGTAGGAGCTGATAGCTTAACTCTGAAAATACATTTTAACTTGTTAAAAACATGCCTTCAGAATGAACCTAAATATATGCAATAACAAACAGTAGAGGTTTACTAATCCCTATTCTGTTCAGATTAGTGGTCTGATTGTAATTTGTACCTTATTAGAAAAATCTTATCACGTCCTATGTTTGATATTTTTTGTTATAGTTGATGATAAATCAGTAATAACCATTTGAATAAAACATTCAGAGACAGCTATTTTATACATTCTCACATAATTATAAGATTTAACTTTCTTCAGCTGATATCAGTAAGCATTTAATTACCATAGCATGATTCAGATTAGTGGGAGTCTAGTGTATGGGAAATTTAGTTTAAATATTTTTAATACAATTTCAGGATTTTTTATTTTAAATCACCAAGTGACTGAAGGGGTAGTATATTATTTATATACGCTAAACATTTGGAAAATAACATCAGTTGAATGATTTAGGGTCTAAAAGTAGTTAGTAAAGAACAACGCTAAGTATTTTCAAATGTGTTTCTGTTATTTTTTTATATTAAAATCAGTTAATGTATTTTACAAAAATTCAGGTTTCCTCGTTGTTTGGTGCTGTACTTACCTTGTACGTTGAGATAAACTGAAGAACCATGGCTGATGTTTGTCAGGTCTCCAGGATTCTCATTTCCATACATGCAGGTGTAGTCTCCAGCGTCATTCTTTTTGATGTCTTCTTTTATAAATGTGACAGTTCCCGTTCCTCTGGGCAGTGAGCTGATATTCTCTCTGTTTTTATATAAATGGAACCAGTTCATCTCCTTGTTCTCTGTTTGTTCTTCATGCACAGCTGATATTAAACATTTGAATTCAACCTTCTCCCCTTCCACTACAGATGCTTTCCCAATTTGAATTATTGCTGTGCGAACTGGCTCTATAAAGATGAAATTAAAAAAATGTAAAAAATAACATGAAAGAGAACAATCTGTTAAACAAATAGGAAGATATGGACATATGGACACTTAGTGAAGTGTGTGTTTAACCACTAATTACAACTGTAGCATATCAACTGTATTTATATTATACTGTAGGTGGTAAGTAATAATACTAATAATATCAAGCACTAGAAATACAGCTTTGTAAAACATGTATCCTGAGGCATAACATGAAACCACACAGCTTTCCACGAGCAGTATCACTAGACATGGTAATAAACTATAATGCCTCGATAATAATCATCAACACCTCAATAACATGTTAATAGATGTTTCATATACACTGTGTTTGTTCTTTCAGAAATAATGGTGCTGAAAACACTTCAGAGTAAACAACCTTGTGAATTTCTCCCTAAATGTTATTCGCTTCAAGCATTAAATAGGCTTATGGCAGCAGTGTGGAGTAATGATTATGGCTCTGGACCCTTGACCGGAGGGACATGGGTTCAATCCCAGGTGGGGGACACTGCAGCTGTACCCTTGAGCAAGGTACTTTACCTAGATTGCTCCACTAAAACCCAACTGTATAAATGGGTAATTCTATGTAAAAATAATGTTTAAAAAATAATGTAATTGTATGTAAAAATAATGTGATATCTGGTAACAATTGTAAGTCGCCCTGGATAAGGGCATCTGCTAAGAAATAAAAAATAAATCAATCATAATATCTTATTGTGTCAGAGACACACATACCTGTCGAAACCAGCAGCACGTCTCCAAGTGCAAAAACTGAAAAACAAATTAACCATTTTACAAATAAGAAAATGAACAAGTTAAATTTACTGACATAAAAAAAAGTTATCAAATAAATAATACTTACATAGCATGACAACGTTTATATTCCAAGGCATATTAGAATGCTGTTAACTTAATCTCTGAAACTAACACTGTACAGTTCCTCAAATGTAGTTCCCTAAATGTAACAGTGCACACTATGAGACTATAATACAGCAATGGAATCTCATGCACAATAGAAATGTGTGTTTTCGTTATGCATGTATATTTCTGGCATAATTAGACGAATATCAATGTGGCAACAGACGATCAAGAGAGATAAACAAATAGTTTGAGTCCTTCACACTCTCTCATTGCCATCATCTAAACACGGCAACTAAAAATATTGTTCCTGTCTTAATAAAAGGCTGTGAAACTATTCCATTGCACACACTGTAAGACCACACAATTGGCAATCAATGTATAACATGTAGGCCTGTATTTACACAATCTGAGGGTGATTGCTCTTAAATCAAGGAACTGATGTAATTTAAACCTTTTTTATATTTGACTATTTTTAAGTCTAAGTGACACTGCATACAATGCACAGTTCACAGCCTACCTCTGTAAAGCGCTTTGTGATGGTGGTCCACTATGAAATATGCTATATAAAGATATTATTATTATTACCCAATTGTAAACGTGAGCGAAGGGCAGGTTTTCTTGTTTTGAAATCAACACGTTAATGAATGGGTTTATTGAATACCGGCTGATAAATACTTCTTAAAAGCATTTCTGAGCAGGAGTATCAGCACAGCCCTAGAAATGAATAGGGATGGAAGTCTGCACCGGGAGGCCTGGGCCGGAAATTAGTTCCAGGAGGTCAGCCACAAAGAGCTGATATCCCCCGTCGAGCGGCACATTCTCACACAGTGCCTTGTAATATGGGTGTGTGTCTTTCTGAGCGGACCTGATGGAAAAACTGCCATTACACATTTGAATTCAACCTTCTCCCCTTCCACTACAGATGCTTTCCCAATTTGAATTATTGATGTGTGAACTGGCTCTATAAAAATGAAATAAAAACAAAATATTTAAAAAATACCACGAAAGAGAACAATCTGTTAAGCAAATAGGAACATATGGACACTTATTGAAGTGTGTGTTTAACCACTAATTACAACTGTAGAATATCAACTGCATTTACATTATACTGTAGGTGGTAATACTACCAATAATATCAAACACTACAAATACAGCTTTGTAAAACATGTATCCTGAGGCATAACATGAAACCACACAGCTTTCAACTAGCAGTATCACTAGAAATGGTAATAAACTATAATGCCTTGATAATAATCATCAACACCTCAATAACATGTTAATAGATGTTTCACTGTGTTTGTTCTTTCAGAAATAATGGTGCTGAAAACACTTCAGAGTAAACGACCTTGTGAATTTCACCATAAATGTTATTCGTTTCAAGCATTAAATAGGCTTAGGGCAGCAGTGTGGAGAGTGGTTAGGGCTCTGGACTCTTGAACAGAGGGTCATGGGTTCAATCCCAGGTGGGGGACACTGCAGCTGTACCCTTGAGCAAGGTACTTTACCTAGATTGCTCCAGTAAAACCCAACTGTATAAATGGGTAATTCTATGTAAAAATAATGTGTAAAAAATAATGTAATTGTATGTAAAAATAATGTGATATCATTTAACAATTGTAAGTTGCCCTGGATAAGGGCGTCTGCTAAGAAATAAAAAAAAAAAAATCAATCATTATATCTTATTGTGTCAGAGACACACATACATGTCGAAACCAGCAGCACGTCTCCAAGTGCAAAAACTGAAAAACAAATTAACCATTTTACAAATAAGAAAATGAACAAGTTAAATTTACTGACATAAAAAAGTTATCAAATAAATAATACTTACATAGCATGACAACGTTTATATTCCAAGGCATATTAGAATGCTGTTAACTTAATCTCTGAAACTAACACTGTACAGTTCCTCAAATGTAGTTCCCTGAATGTAACAGAGCACACTATGAGTCTATAATACAGCAATGGAAACACATGCGCAATAGAAATGTGTGTTTTCGTTATGCATGTATATTTCTGGCATAATCAGACGAATACCAATGTGGCAACAGACGATCAAGAGAGATAAACAAATAGTTTGAGTCCTTCACACGCTCTCATTGGCATCATCTAAACACTGCAACTAAAAATATTGTTCCTGTCTTAATAAAAGGCAGTGAAACTATTCCATTGCACACACTGTAAGACCACACATGTGGTAATCAATGTATAACATGTAGGCCTGTATTTACACAATCTGAGGGTGATTGCTCTTAAATCAAGGAACTGATGTAATTTAAACCTTTTTTATATTTGACTATTTTTAAGTCTAAGTGACTCTGCATACAATGCACAGTTCACAGCCTACCTCTGTAAAGCGCTTTGTGATGGTGGTCCACTATGAAATGCGCTATATAAAGATATTATTATTATTACCCAATTGTAAATGTGAACGAAGGGCAGGTTTTCTTGTTTTGAAATCAACACGTTAATGAATGGGTTTATTGAATACCTGCTGATAAATACTTCTTAAACGCAATTCCGAGTACGAGTATCTGATACATGCCACCTCCCGAACACTCAAATGTGCACGCCACAAAAACCAACATGAAAATCAAGATAACTGTAAAACTACAAATCCAGTCAAATTCTAACCACCATAGGGAATGAAGTCAGCAGACACTGCTGTCTCAATGCTGAGCACTATAGCTGTAGCTAGTACAGTTTTTCCTCCAGATCTGCTGGAAAATAACATTATAATTCAGATTGTACATTGAACATATTAACATTTTAACCCCTCTTATCTTTTAAATACTATTGAAAGAGTTTTCAAAGATTTAAAGAGACAATGTAACAAAGTGTTCATGTTTGAAAGGACGCCACTCTACCCTCTACCAATGTCAATATACTAATGGTTGAATATTGGAGTTTAAAAAATAAATGATGTTGAAATCACATGGCCACTAGGGGCTGTAGAGCAGCAGAATCCAACTTTGTGACTCTCCACAAGATCAGCCCTTAGCAGTCCATTTATTCAGCGTGTCTCAGGCGTGTCAGGTCCAATTTATTTTTACACGCGCAGTTTATTTTAGACGCACTGTTTAAAAGTATTTTTTTCACAGTACAACAGGTTTAAAAGGCACTGCATATCAACAGGACACTCAGTACTGCATCTCCAGCCCCGCCCCACCCCTTGTTCGCTGTATTTTTCACATACATCTACATAGTAGTGCATACCGATAAATACCGGGCTATCTGTATTCATGAGATACGCCCCTTTTTTTCGGCTTCTATCAGCTCCTAATGGTCTCACTCGACCATTTAATGGTTTTCTCGGCTTTTTCCGGAGAAATAACGACTAGAGACCTGTTTTTTATGTCTTTTTGATGATGTCGGACAGGGTCTGACATTGGACCAGAAAGGGAAAATTGCAATCTGATCTGGTCCTGAGTGCTGGTCCTCTCTGGCATTTTACATTAACATACTCGTACAAACAATTCTGCAGGTGAAAAACAGTGTTATAGGCCGACTGGACAAGTAGGAATAATACTAATGAGACAACTTAGATCAAAATATTTTATTATGCACAACAAAATAAACATAACCAAAAGAAAAGCCCTTTTCATCTACATAATAAAGAGTGTGTTTGACTAATGAAGCTAACAGTAACCCTGCAATGTTAGCAGCACAATGCAGCTCTGTGCTGTAAGTTCAGTGTGCAAGATGGCAATCATAATACATCTCTGACATTGTTGTGTGAATTATGAATCACCCTGATTTCCATTACACGAGAGTAGATGTTAAAACTTCATGCTGATTTGAACTCGGCTCTCGCCAAGATAAGCACCAACTAAGACGTAGCTTTACAGTAAACTAATGTGATCCATATGCGTCTCCATCCATTTGCGTTTCCTTCCATATGATGATGTAGATATCCTTCTGTCTGGTGTTAATGGCTGAAGTGTAATGCTGGCTCCAGGGATCAGCTTATTTTGCCTCCCTGGCGCATCAGCACACACAACGGCTGCGATGCTGGCTCCGGGGATCAACCAAAGTGCGGCCTCCCCAGCGCATCAGCATGACAACCGTCTGGATTGAGCTAAGTAGGGTACATCTCTGGGGTTTTCAAGTGGGCACCTTCCATCCTCAGTGTTTCGTCGACTAGCCCACGACACCTCAAGAGGGCTCGACGGTGATTCTGGCGTCCCAGCATCACCCCCCTCCGTCCCCCACTCAACTCAGCCCAGCTTACTTACCTGTCCCCAGCCAGAATCTTTCCGTCTCAACCACAGCCAGTTGCTGCTCCTCTCTGCTGCTTCAGATAAGTTCTTCACTGTGCGACGCAACTCTTGGCCACTGAATCCGACGTCTCTGAGAAACCGGGTTGTAGAGTGTGCCACAAATCCTCGACAACCCACTTCCACTGGGTAAACCCGAACTCTCCATCCTCGCTGTTCCGCTTCAGTGGCTAGTTGAGCATACCGCAGTTTCTTCCTCTCATACGCCTCATCTACAGCGTCCTCCCATGGCACTGTTAACTCTACCAGGTGAACAAGGCGTGCTGATCCAGACCACAAGACAATATCTGGTCGAAGGTTAGTGGTGGCAATCTCAGGTGGAAAAATAAGCCGTTGACCAACATCTGCCAGCATATTCCAGTCTCTAGCAGCTTCCAGTTGTCCTGGGCGAGGATTGGTTTTAACACCTCTGCAGTGTATCAAGTTCATGCTCCCTCTTGTCACAATGCTAATTTCCTGTTCCCACAACTCATCACTCATTCAGAGCACCAGCTTTGTTACAAGCGGGAGCCTGATCTGGATACACTGTGATGATTTGAAGAGAAATGATCTTCTCCTGATAAACACTCCTGAGAAATGTATTTCCACAAGGTGTGAAAAAAACACAAATAAATTGAAGAAGGTATGAAAAACAGACACAGCAAAAGCAAAGTATTGGGTTTCTAGTAAACACTGCAGGGTGTTCAGTAACACTTTATAAAATCAGCAATGTTGAATTCAGAAACTCAGAAACTAAATGTCATGCAGCCTTACAATAAGCTTGTATATGCTATCAGAGAACACAAGATAGCAACACTTTTACTTTGCTTTCACAAAGTGGTGCTTTTTGTAGATCAATCCTTTTCCTCGCAGGATATTTCTTTGTAACGTGTGAGCTGTTTGTGTCGTATTACAAGATGTGTTACACCTGCACTGCAGATTAAAGGACAGCGTTGAAGGATGGGCCGGTTTATTGTCCATTGGTGTCTGTAAGAGAGCAACATTTTATTAGGTAAAAATAGCCTTTAGAACCATCTTCAGCAAACCCAGCTAATTGCTGTTTGTCTGGACTAACTCATTTGCACTGGAAGACAGCCGTCAAGATCTTGGAAAGTGTCAATATTACTACAAAAGAAGGATTTTGTCACTATATATATATATATATATATACACACACACACATACATACATACAGTTTATTTGCGTAAAAACATTCATTTAACCAAAATTAAAAACACAAGTGTAACTTTATAATTGCTGATTGGAGAGCAGCTTTAGAGTCCTGAACATTACTTATCTTTGACCATTACATTGCTCACCATTACTAAGAACTGTTTTGTAACTTTGTGGAAACATTCTTTAATATATATAACAAAACAGCACCCAAGCACAGCATTCCTGGTGCACTTTTCTTTCTTTCTTTCTTTCTTTCTTTCTTTTCCTCTCCCAGCACTCACCTACACAACCCACTACAAACATTAATTCCCTTGATCTTTTATAGGAAGTGACAAGGGGTAATTGTGAATCATTCAATCACCCACCACCTGGCCACATTCCACACTTTTGAATGAAACAATCACACAATTAAACAATCTTCATTACCACACACACACACACACATGTGCACCCATGTGCAGAGCCTATATCTGTCACTATATATATATATATATATATGCACTATAGTCATCCAGTATGACTTCTTTCTGTGTGTATATATGAAAGATTCGTGATCAATCAGGCAATTATATTTAATCCATGAGGGAAGCTTCCTTACCATCCCCATGGTGTTTCCTCTGTCTGCTCCTGAAGTGTTCCCCCACAATAACTGAGAGCACAAGAAGGATCCCCAGAGATAGAAAGATTCTGATGTCATTCCCCAGCCCGTACGACTCTGCATTGAGGAGAAAACAGAATCAGTGGTTGGTTATACAGGCTGTGTGGGGACACAAGACAGGGATTATGAAGTTTTACTGTGAGCCAAACTAGACCCACCTGAGCTTCTCATCTATTATTATTATTATTATTATTATTATTATTAATTTCTTAGCAGACGCCCTTGTCCAGGGCGACTTACAATTGTTACAAGATATCACATTATACATTATTTCACATTATTAAGTTATCACATTATTTTTACATACAATTGACCATTTATACAGTTGGGTTTTTACTGGAGCAATCTAGGTAAAGTACCTTGCTCAAGGGTACAACAGCAGTGTCCCCCACTGGGGATTGAACCCACAACCCTCCGGTCAAGAGTCCAGTGCCCTAACCACTACTCCACACTGCTGCCCACTGTCTATATGTTAACATATGACAAAATGTTATATAATTCAATAAACAAATTATATAATTCACTAATAACCTATTAACATAAAAGCACGATCAAGATGTGTTGAAAACAAATGTAATCCAATCCTGTTTTTACAGTGACTTGATCTTGCAGTATGTTAATAGGGTACATACAGTATGCTCCACAGTGAAGCCATACATTCTTGGTTTTTGAGCAGGTACACCAAACACACAATAATCATGTTTTCCAGAAAGTCTAGTTTTCGGAGTTGGTTAAATCTGACATTAAATGTTCCATATGTACCAGCAATAATCAGAGCTGTGATCATTCTGATTCAATTATAATTTCTGGTGCAGTATATAAATCAATTAGTGCCTTGTGGCAAAGAGACAAGTGGTACGTGCAGGTGCAGTGTAGTAATCCAACAATGAAGAGACAGACAACAAAGTACGGGTGAAAATTAGTTCTGTTTATTTTAATCCAGGGGTCTGATGACCAAACAGAAAAAAAAAATAGGAGCAGGGCCGGCCTTAAGGCAAGGTGGTGGCCTAGGGCCTCACATGCGTCACAAATTATATGACGTTTTCAGAGTCGAAACAGTCTCGCGACTATTACGTCGGCCACTCGCAAGTACGAGTCGGGTCATTGTAAAAGGAAAATAAAAAAATATAAAGAAATTCAAGTCAAGCGACAATAAGGAATTCTGCTGCCGTATCTAGACAAACCGTCAAATAAAAGTCTGCTCCAGAAAGCAAATTAATCCGATTCAGACTCTTCACAATAATGATCTTCAAAATATTGATTTCTGCTTACCAATGTAACATTACCACATTTGCACTTTCTGACTGACAAAGTGGACATGTTTCCTCATGTGAGTGTACTCGATTATAAGAAATTTATTTTTAAAAAATCAGCATCTAAGTGTTAGCTGTCTGATAGGCTAATCAATAGCCTGTCCCTCTTTACATTCCATTGAAGAATACCAAGACACGGCGCAGAACAGTGCAGCATCGTCTTTTGAAAGTGCTGGCCCCACTTGCCTGTCTCATTTGTCTGTTGTGTCTTGATAGATGTGTTTGGAGTTGTCATATCTCCTGTGGGAACATAAGCAACAACGTGTAGAAAAGTATCACCATTAGGCTAAAAAGGTGGCCAGCTGTTCAATAATTTTAATAATTCAGATCAATATTAATGTGATGATGATGTGTTCTCTTTAATGCTGTGAATAGTGGGAGATTTCAATACCGCCCCTATAATATATCAAACTCATCTTGTGGGGACTGTACTTCATGGTGAGTCCTGTCAAAACGGTTTCATTTGAAGAACAATAGTTAAAATGTCATCAAGCAGACAAACATTAAAGGAGATTCAGTTCCATCTTCTACCCCCATACCACCTTTAGAATATATCATAGACTATTTAATGATGGTCTTTTCAGTGCAGTACAGTAAATATTGAAGTAAATACATAAAAAATTGTAAATTACAGTAATGAGTAATATGAAAAGGCTTATTATGTTTTTTTTTTTTTTTTTAAAGATTGCTGTGCTATTTTGCTTACTAGACCATTTGGCCCATTTTTTTAAATTTTTTTTTACAATTGTAGTATAGCCCCACCTGGGACATTTCGTGTTTAATCTTTCTCATAATTACTGTAAATTACTGTAAAGAAGTCACACAAACCCCATTACAGATGTTGTTTTTCACAGTCCCCTCATCTGATGATTGAAAGAAGGAGGCTGCATGTGCCAGAGTTTAGATCAATTGAGTTGACCCCACTGTGTCACAAAGTATTCAGCTCAGTCCTTACCTGTCACATGAAGGTAGACTGGGCGACTGCGTTTGCTGTTTGCTGTGTTCACAGGTTTCTCTTTTCCATACACACAGGTGTAGTTTCCAGTATCATTCCTCTTAACTTTTTTAATGGCAAACTCTACAACTGGTAAGTGTTTGGGATCGGCTTGTGAATCGACAAGGCTTCCATTTTTATACAGATGGAAAAAACCCTCTTTTCCTGCTGCATCTCTGAGTTCAAATGGTATCATACATTTAAATAATACATCCATTCCTTCTATTTGGTTGTGTTTGTCTAGCTGAAGTGTGAGCTGATAGCGAGACTCTAAAAATACATTTTAACTTGTTAAAAACATGCCTTCAGAATGAACCTAAATATATGCATAACAAACAGTAGAGGTTTACTAATCCCAATTCTGTTCAGATTAGTGGTCTGATTGTAATTTGTACCATATTAGAAACATCTTACCACGTCTCGCGACTACTACGTCGGCCCCTCGCAAGTATGAGTCGGGTCATTGTAAAAGGAAAATAAAAAAATATAAAGAAATTCAAGTCAAGCGGCAATAAGGAATTCTGCTGCCGTATCTAGACAAACCGTCAAATAAAAATCTGATCTAGAAAGTAAATTAATCCGATTCAGACTCTTCACAATAATAATCTTCAAAATATTGATTTCTGCTTACCAATGTAACATTACCACATTTGCACTTTCTGACTGACAAAGTGGACATGTTTCCTCATGTGAGTGTACTCGATTATAAGAAATTTATTTTTAAAAAATCAGCATCTAGTGTTAGCTGTCTGATAGGCTAGTCAATAGCCTGTCCCTCTTTACATTCCATTGAAGAATACCAAGACACGGCGCAGAACAGTGCAGCATCGTCTTTTGAAAGTGCTGGCCCCACTTGCCTGTCTCATTTGTCTGTTGGGTCTTGATAGATGTGTTTGGAGTTGTCATATCTCCTGTGGGAACATAAGCAACAACGTGTAGAAAAGCATCACCATTAGGCTTAAAGGTAGCCAGCTGTTAAATAATTTTAATAATTCAGATCAATATTAATGTGATGATGATGTGTTCTCTTTAATGCTGTGAATAGTGGGAGATTTCAATACCGCCCCTATAATATATAAACCTCATCTTGTGGGGACTGTACTTCATGGTGAGTCCTGTCAAAACGGTTTCATTTGAAGAACAATAGTTAACATGTCATCAAGCAGACAAACATTAAAGGAGATTCAGTTCCATCTTCTACCCCCATACCACCTTTAGAATATATCATAGACTATTTAATGATGGTCTTTTCAGTGCAGTACAGTAAATATTGAAACAAGTAAATACATAAAAAAAAATTGTAAATTACAGTAATGAGTAATATGAAAAGGCTTATTATGTTTTTTTTTTTAAAGATTGCTGTGCTATTTTGCTTACTAGACCATTTGGCCCATTTTTTTTTTTTTAAATCTTTACAATTGTAGTATAGCCCCACCTGGGACATTTCGTGTTTAATCTTTCTCATAATTACTGTAAATTACTGTAAAGAAGTCACACAAACCCCATTACAGATGTTGTTTTTCACCGTCCCCTCATCTGATGATTGAAAGATGGAGGCTGTATGTGCCAGAGTTTAGATCAATTGAGTTGACCCCACTGTGTCACAAAGTATTCAGCTCAGTCCTTACCTGTCACATGAAGGTAGACTGGGCGACTGCGTTTGCTGTTTGCTGTGTTCACAGGTTTCTCTTTTCCATACACACAGGTGTAGTTTCCAGTATCACTCCTCTTAACTTTTTTAATGTCAAACTCTACAACTGGTACGTCTTTGGGAACGGCTTTTGAATCGACAAGGCTTTCATTTTTATATAGATGGAAAAAACCCTCTTTTCCTGCTGCTTCTCTGAGTTCAGCTAGTATCATACATCTAAATGATACATCCATTCCTTCCATTTGGTTGTGTTTGTCCAGCTGAAGTATGAGCTGATAGCTTAACTCTGAAAATACAGTTTAACTTGTTAAAAACATGCCTTCAGAATGAACCTAAATATATGCAATAACAAACAGTAGAGGTTTACTAATCCCAATTCTGTTCAGATTAGTGGTCTGATTGTAATTTGTACCATATTAGAAACATCTTATCACGTCCTATGTTTGATATTTTTTGTTATATTTGATGATAAATCAGTAATAACCATTTGAATAAAACATTCAGAGACAGCTATTTTATACATTCTCACATAATTATAAGATTTAACTTTCTTCAGCTGATATCAGTAAGCATTTAATTACCATAGCATGATTCATATTAGTGGGAGTCTAGTGTATGGGAAATTTAGTTTAAATATTTTTAATACAATTTCAGGATTTTTTATTTTAAATCACCAAGTGACTGAAGGGGTAGTATATTATTTATATACACTAAACATTTGGAAAATAACATCAGTTGAATGATTCAGGGTCTAAAAGTAGTTAGTAAAGAACAAAGCTAAGTATTTTCAAATGTGTTTCTGTTAATTTTTTATATTAAAATCAGTTAATGTATTTTACAAAAATTCAGGTTTCCTCGTTGTTTGGTGCTGTACTTACCTTGTACGTTGAGATAAACTGAAGAACCATGGCTGATGTTTTTCACGTCTCCAGGATTCTCATTTCCATACATGCAGGTATAGTTTCCAGTGTCATTCTTTCTGATGTCTTCTTTTATAAATTTGACAGTTCCCGTTCCTCTGGGCTCTGGCAGTGAGCTGATCTTCTCTCTGTTTTTATATAAATGGAACCAGTTCATCTCCTTGTTCTCTGTTTGTTCTTCATGCACAGCTGATATTAAACATTTGAATTCAACCTTCTCCCCTTCCACTACAGATGCTTTCCCAATTTGAATTCTTGCTGTGCGAACTGGCTCTATAAAAATGAAATTAAAAAAATGTAAAAAATACCATGAAAGAGAACAATCTGTTAAACAAATAGGAAGATATGGACATATGGACACTTAGTGAAGTGTGTGTTTAACCACTAACTACAACTGTAGCATATCAACTGTATTTATATTATACTGTAGGTGGTAAGTAATAATACTAATAATATCAAGCACTAGAAATACAGCTTTGTAAAACATGTATCCTGAGGCATAACATGAAACCACACAGCTTTCCACGAGCAGTATCACTATACATGGTAATAAACTATAATGCCTCGATAATAATCATCAACACCTCAATAACATGTTAATAGATGTTTCATATACACTGTGTTTGTTCTTTCAGAAATAATGGTGCTGAAAACACTTCAGAGTAAACGACCTTGTGAATTTCACCCTAAATGTTATTCGTTTCAAGCATTAAATAGGCTTATGGCAGCAGTGTGGAGTAATGGTTATGGCTCTGGACCCTTGACCGGAGGGACATGGGTTCAATCCCAGGTGGGGGACTGTCACAAAGACGGCCAGAGTGGGTGGCGTCAGACCAGAAGCAGGAAGTAAACAGACAGAGACTTGGAGTTTGGTGGAGCTGAGTGAATGGTTTCGCTCAGCATTTAATAAAACAGCACAGAAAATAAAAGGTTTGAAACACAAAAACACTGGACACGGCACTACACGCCAAAATAAAGAGACAAACAAAACGGACTACACAGACAAAACACGGTGAGTGAAAACACTTAACTATTCTTCTTCTTCTTCTTCTTCTTCTTCTTCTTCTTCTTCTTCTTCTTCTTATTACCTCTGTCTCCAATCCCGTTCTCCACTCACTGAACACCTAACCCCGACTGAATGAAAATGTGCATCTATATATACTGTTGTGCTGGTATTCAATTACTGATTAATTATTCACTTGAATCCCAGCACGTGAATTAATTCTGTGCAACCCCGTGCTCACATATTACATTTAATCAGCACGTGAAGTGATTTGTGCCCTCCTCGTGCCTAAATACAAATCTACACTTTTTAAATCACACGTGAAACACAGACCCGTTTATATCCCGTGTACCAATGACTATACACCGACATTAACACACGCAACATACAACACATAACACACAAATGCACACAGGGGCGGGGCACATTGCCACATATACCCCCCCCTTGTGCGCAGCACACATGGCCTCAACGGCCACCTCCCCCCTTAAAAATCCAGCAGTCCAGGACAAAGTCTCGGGCTGGGAAGTGAGGCTTCAGTGGGCTCCTGGCTGGCCATGCTGTCAGCACCCCTGCCGGTAGTGGCACGGCTGACAGCCTGCTAGTCCCCGCTTGCAGCGAACTTGCTGCGGGGGATGCTGGTCTCCTGACCTCTCCCCCTTCCTTCGTAGCCGGTAGCTCCCCTTGGTGGGGCTCCGACCACAGTACTGCCGGCAGCGAAGAAGCTGCAGTGGGAGCAGGTCTCCGGACCTCCCCCACGATCTCCGGCAGCAAAACTGCTGCAGTGGGAGCCGGTCTCCGGACCTCCCCCACGATCTCCGGCAGCGAAACTGCTGCAGTGGGAGCAGGTCTCCTGACCTCCCCCACCTTCTTCGTGGCCGGCAGCTCCCCTTGGTGGGGTTCCGGCCACAGTACTTCCTGCTGCGATGCGGAGCAACTGGCAGCCCCAGGCGATGCGGAGCAGCTGGCAACCACAGGCGATGCGGCGCGGCTGGCAACTCCAGGCGATGCAGCGCGGCTGGCAACCCCAGGCGATGCCAGACAGGCATCCTTGAGTGAAGCGTGGCAGGGAGTCAGGACCAGCCGGGGTGCGGGTGTTGGCCCTCTTCTCGGCCTCTGCGACCAGGCGGTTCTTCCCCATGCTTCCCTCAGCAGCCTATGCAAGGGCTGCTGAGGGCCGCCAGCTTCACGTACTGGTCTTTCTGGTGAAGGGAGAGGCAGCTCCTGCTTCTCTCCCTCTGATGGTGATGGAGGCAGAGGCAGCTCCCGCTCCTCTCCTCGGGATGGTGGGGAAAGTGATACCAGCAGGCATTCATCCTCTGCTGGTGGGGGAAGTGATACCAGCAGGCATTCACCCTCTGCTGGTGGACATGGCGGAGGCAGAGGCAGCTCCTGCTGCTCTGCTCCTGCCGGTGGAGGTGGCGGAGGCAGAGGCAGCTCCTGCTCCTCTGCTCCTGGCGGTGGTGGAGGCAGAGGCAGCTCCTGCTCCTCTGCTCCTGGCGGTGGTGGAGGCAGAGGCAGCTCCTGCTGCTCTGCTCCTACTGGAGGAAGTGGTGGAGGTGGCAGAGGCAGAGGCAGCTCCTGCTGCTCTGCTCCTGCCGGTGAAGGTGGCGGAGACAGAGACAGCTCCGGCTGCTCTGCTCCTGCCGGTGAAGGTGGGAGCAGCGTGTAGTCTCCTGACGACGGAGGTGGGAGCAGCGTGTAGTCTCCCCCTTTTTCAGGGGACTGGTGCTGCTCTGCCTCTCTTGCAGGGGACTGGTGCGGCTCTGCCTCGGAAGGGGAAACCAGCAGGCATTCTTCCTCTGCTGGTGGAGATGGGGACAGCAGGCATTTTCCCTCTGCTGGTGGAGGTGGGACCAGCAGGCATTCTCCCTCTGCTGGCAGCTTGGTTCCTAGGGTTATGGAAGCCCCGACTTTCCTCTCTTTGGGCTGTGGACGCACCGACTCCTCCCTTTTGGGCTGTGGACGCACCGACTCCTCCCTTTTGGGCTGTGGACGCACCGACTCCTCCCTTTTGGGCTGTGGACGCACCGACTCCCCCCTCTTGGGCTGTGGACGTTCGGGCTCCCCCCACTTGGGCTGTGGATGTTCGGGCTCCCCCCACTCAGGCGTAGGACGTTCAGGCTCCTCCCACTCAGGCGTAGGACGTTTGGGCTCCTCCCACTCAGGCGTAGTACGTTCGGGCTCCTCCCACTCAGGCGTAGGACGTTCGGGCTCCTCCCACTCAGGCTTAGGACGCTCAGGCTCCTCCCACTTGGGCTGTGGACGCTCAGGCTCCTCCCACTTGGGCTGTGGACGCTCAGGCTCCTCCCACTTGGGCTGTGGACGCTCCGGCTCCTCCTCATAACTGCGGAAGGGACAGTTGGCGAACAGATGATCCTGGTCGCAGAGGAGGCACCCCGGCGTTGGCTTGTTAAAGCGCCGTGGATGTCTGGCCCTTAGGCGGCACTCCTCCTCCCTGTCCTTCACCTCTTTATCCTCCTTCCATCCCATTTTATTTATTTATATATATTTTTTAATCCAAAAAATGCGGTTCCTGCTCTGGCCTGAGTCCTGGAGGCGCTGTCGATCCTACGCAGGACACCCCGTGTCACAAAGACGGCCGGAGTGGGTGGCGTCAGACCAGAAGCAGGAAGTAAACAGACAGAGACTTGGAGTTTGGTGGAGCTGAGCGAATGGTTTCGCTCAGCATTTAATAAAACAGCACAGAAAATAAAAGGTTTGAAACACAAAAACACTGGACACGGCACTACACGCCAAAATAAAGAGACAAACAAAACGGACTACACAGACAAAACACGGTGAGTGAAAACACTTAACTATTCTTCTTCTTCTTCTTCTTCTTCTTCTTATTATTATTACCTCTGTCTCCAATCCCGTTCTCCACTCACTGAACACCTAACCCCGACTGAATGAAAATGTGCATCTATATATACTGTTGTGCTGGGATTCAATTACTGATTAATTATTCACTTGAATCCCAGCACGTGAATTAATTCTGTGCAACCCCGTGCTCACATATTACATTTAATCAGCACGTGAAGTGATTTGTGCCCTCCTCGTGCCTAAATACAAATCTACACTTTTTAAATCACATGTGAAACACAGACCCGTTTATATCCCGTGTACCAATGACTTACACCGACATTAACACACGCAACATACAACACATAACACACAAATGCACACAGGGGCGGGGCACATTGCCACAGGGACACTGCAGCTGTACCCTTGAGCAAGGTACTTTACCTAGATTGCTCCATTAAAACCCAAATGTATAAATGGGTAATTCTATGAAAAATAATGTGTAAAAAATAATGTAATTGTATGTAAAAATAATGTGATATCTGGTAACAATTGTAAGTCGCCCTGGATAAGGGCATCTGCTAAGAAATAAAAAATAAATCAATCATAATATCTTATTGTGTCAGAGACACACATACCTGTCGAAACCAGCAGCACGTCTCCAAGTGCAAAAACTGAAAAACAAATTAACCATTTTACAAATAAGAAAATGATCAAGTCAAATTTACTGACATGAAAAAGTTATCAAATAAATAATACTTACATAGCATGAAAATGTTTATATTCCAAGGCATATTAGAATGCTGTTAACTTAATCTAACACTGTACAGTTCCTCACATGTACAGTTCCTCAAATGTAGTTCCCTGAATGTAACAGTGCACACTATGAGTCTGTAATACAGCAATGGAAACTCATGCGCAATAGAAATGTGTGTTTTCCTTATGCATGTATATTTCTGGCATAATCAGACGAATATCAATGTGGCAACAGACGATCAAGAGAGATAAACAAATAGTTTGAGTCCTTCACACGCTCTCATTGGCATCATCTAAACACTGCAACTAAAAATATTGTTCCTGTTAATAAAAGGCGTGAAACTATTCCATTGCACACACTGTAAGACCACACATGTGGTAGTCAATGGATAACATGTAGGCCTGTATTTACACAATCTGAGGGTGATTGCTCTTAAATCAAGGAACTGATGTAATTTAAACCTTTTTATATTTGACTATTTTAAGTCTAAGTGACTCTGCATACAATGCACATTTCACAGCCTACCTCTGTAAAGCGCTTTGTGATGGTGGTCCACTATGAAATACGCTATATAAAGATATTATTATTATTACCCAATTGTAAACGTGAGCAAAGGTCAGGTTTTCTTGTTTTGAAACCAACACGTTAATGAATGGATTTATTGAATACCGGCTGATAAATACTTCTTAAAAGCAATTCTGAGTAGGAGTATCAGCACAGCCCTATAAATGAATAGGGATGGAAGTCTGCACCGGGAGGCCTGGGCCGGAAATTAGTTCCAGGAGGTCGGCCACAAAGAGCTGATATCCCCCATCGAGTGGCACATTCTCACACAGTGCCTTGTAATATGGGTGTGTGTCTTTCTGAGCGGACCTGATGGAAAAACTGCCATTACACATTTGAATTCAACCTTATCCCCTTCCACTACAGATGCTTTCCCAATTTGAATTATTGATGTGTGAACTGGCTCCATAAAAATGAAATAAAAACAAAATATTTAAAAAATACCACGAAAGAGAACAATCTGTTAAGCAAATAGGAACATATGGACACTTATTGAAGTGTGTGTTTAACCACTAATTACAACTGTAGAATATCAACTGCATTTACATTATACTGTAGGTGGTAATACTACCAATAATATCAAACACTACAAATACAGCTTTGTAAAACATGTATCCTGAGGCATAACATGAAACCACACAGCTTTCCACGAGCAGTATCACTAGAAATGGTAATAAACTATAATGCCTCGATAATAATCATCAACACCTCAATAACATGTTAATAGATGTTTCATATACACTGTGTTTGTTCTTTCAGAAATAATGGTGCTGAAAACACTTCAGAGTAAACGACCTTGTGAATTTCACCCTAAATGTTATTCGTTTCAATCATTAAATAGGCTTAGGGCAGCAGTGTGGAGTAGTGGTTAGGGCTCTGGACTCTTGACCAGAGGGTCATGGGTTCAATCCCAGGTGGGGGACACTGCAGCTGTACCCTTGAGCAAGGTACTTTACCTAGATTGCTCCAGTAAAACCCAACTGTATAAATGGGTAATTCTATGTAAAAATAATGTGTAAAAAATATGTAATTGTATGTAAAAATAATGTGATATCTTTTAACAATTGTAAGTTGCCCTGGATAAGGGCGTCTGCTGAGAAATAAAAAAAAATAAATCAATCATTATATCTTATTGTGTCAGAGACACACATACCTGTCAAAACCAGCAGCACGTCTCCAAGTGCAAAAACTGAAAAACAAATGAATCATTTTACAAATAAGAAAATGAACAAGTCAAATTTACTGACATAAAAAAGTTATCAAATAAATAATACTTACATAGCATAACAACGTTTATATTCCAAGGCATATTAGAATGCTGTTAACTTAATCTCTGAAACTAACACTGTACAGTTCCTCAAATGTACAGTTCCTCAAATGTAGTTCCCTGAATGTAACAGAGCACACTATGAGTCTATAATACAGCAATGGAAACACATGCGCAATAGAAATGTGTGTTTTCGTTATGCATGTATATTTCTGGCATAATCAGACGAATACCAATGTGGCAACAGACGATCAAGAGAGATAAACAAATAGTTTGAGTCCTTCACACGCTCTCATTGGCATCATCTAAACACTGCAACTAAAAATATTGTTCCTGTCTTAATAAAAGGCAGTGAAACTATTCCATTGCACACACCGTAAGCCCACACATGTGGCAATCAATGGATAACATGTAGGCCTGGAGTTACACAATGTGATGATGATGGCTCTTAAATCAAGGAACTGATGTAATTTAAACCTTTTTATATTTGACTATTTTTAAGTCTAAGTGACTCTGCATACAATGCACATTTCACAGCCTATCTCTGTAAAGCGCTTTGTGATTTTGGTCCACTATGAAATGCGCTATATAAAGATATTATTATTATTACCCAATTGTAAACGTGAGTGAAGGGCAGGTTTTCTTGTTTTGAAGTCAACACGTTAATGAATGGGTTTATTGAATACCTGCTGATAAATACTTCTTAAAAGCAATTCCGAGTACGAGTATCTGATACATGCCACCTCCTGAACACTCAAATGTGCACGCCACAAAAACCAACATGAAAATCAAGATAACTGTAAAGCCACAAATCCAGTCAAATTCTAATCACCATAGGGAATGAAGTCAGCAGACACTGCTGTCTCAATGCTGAGCACTATAGCTGTAGCTAGTACAGTTTTTCCTCCAGATCTGCTGGAAAATAACATTATAATTCAGATTGTACATTGAACATATTAACATTTTAACCCCTCTTATCTTTTGAATACTATTGAAAGAGTTTTTAAAGATTTAAAGAGACAATGTCACAAAGTGTTCATGTTTGAAAGGATGCCACTCTACCCTCTACCAATGTCAATATACTAATGGTTGAATATTGGAGTTTAAAAAAGAAATGATGTTGAAACCACATGGCCACTAGGGGCTGTAGAGCAACAGAATCCAACTTTGTGACTCTCCACAAGATTAGCCCTTAGCGGTCCATTTATTCAGCGTGTCTCAGGCGTGTCAGGTCCAATTTATTTTTACATGTGCAGTTTATTTTAGACGCGCTGTTTAAAAATATTTTTTTCACAGTAAAACAGGTTTAAAAGGCACTGCATATCAACAGGACACTCAGTACTGCATCTCCAGCCCCGCCCCACCCCTTGTTCGCTGTATTTTTCACATACATCTACATAGTAGTGCATACTGATAAATCATCTCCTCATCACTCGTTTTATCACCAAACTCCTTAATAATGCTATCCAAGTCATTATTTTATTACTATAATATCTAAAAAAAAAAGTCTGCAAACGTTTGTGATATTCTTTGAGTGCTGGATGCAGAAGCAGCTATCTTGTTTGTTTATGTCCATGTTTTCTATGTGGTGGCGGGGCTATCTGTATTCATGAGATACGCCCCTTTTTTCGGCTTCTATCGGCTCCTAATGGTCTCACTCGACCATTTAATGGTTTTCTCGGCTTTTTCCGGAGAAATAATGACTAGAGACCTGTTTTTTTATGTCTTTTTGATGATGTCGGACAGGGTCTGACATTGGACCGGAAAGGGAAAATTGCAATGTCGAATCAGGTCCGACATAGGACCGCAAAAGGTTAGACACAGTTTGATGCTTGGTTGTATGTATTTTTAACAAATGTGCTCTACAGAAGCTACTGTGTATGTTTCTAGAAGGAATGCAAACATCATTAGATCAAAAGTAGGTTGCTATTTTTCTTTCGTATTTTTGTAATCTAATCTAATCTAAATTTTTGTAATGTAATGTTTCTGTACCATCCTTTGGGGTATAGTTAACCTTACACTGGTGGATCTTACTGATCATTGCAATGTATTTAAAGTTGCACGATTGGATCGTATTGGTCCTTGTAATACTTTTAAATTCACATGACTGGATATACTCATTGTGTTCTGAGTAAGTTCTAAATTGAGATACAGTATGCAATATATTTGCCTGATTGGATACCATTTCATTCTTAAAACCATTAGGAATCTTTAGAGTTTTGCATCAATGAAAGAGTTTTAAAGGCATTCAATTTGTCAACTCCATTTTTTTGTTGTTTTTTTTGTTTTTGTTTAATGAAACTCACGAGTAGCACATTCTGATCTGGTCCTGAGTGCTGGTCCTCTCTGGCATTTTACATTAACATACTCGTACAAACAATTCTGCAGGTGAAAAACAGTGTTATCGGCCGACTGGACAAGTAGGAATAATACTAATGAGACAACTTAGATCAAAATATTTATTATGCACAACAAAATAAACATAACCAAAAGAAAAACCCTTTTATTCTACATAATAAAGAGTGTGTTTGACTAATGAAGCTAACAGTAAACCTGCAATGTTAGCAGCACACTGCAGCTCTGTGCTGTAAGTTCAGTGTGCAAGATGGAAATCATAATACATCTCTGACATTGTTGTGTGAATTATGAATCACCCTGCAGTGTATCAAGTTCATGCTCCCTCTTGTAACAATGCTAATTTCCTGTTCCTACAACTCACCACTCATTCAGAGCACCAGCTTTGTTATAAGCGGGAGCCTGATCTGGATACACTTTGATGATTTTAAGAGAAATTATCTTCTCCTGATAAACACTCCTGAGAAATGTATTTCCATAAGGTGTGAAAAAAACATGAATAAATTGAAGAAGGTATAACAAATAGATACAGCAAAAGCAAAGTATTGCATTTCTTGTAAACATTGCAGTGTGTTCAGTAACTCTTTATACAATCAGCAATATTGAATTCAGAAACTCAGAAACTAAATGTCATGCAGCCTTACAATAAGCTTGTACATGCTATCAGAGAACACAAGATAGCAACACTTTTACTTTGCTTTCACAAAGTGGTGCTTTTTGTAGATCTCTCCTTTTCCTTGCAGGATATTTCTTTGTAACTTGTGAGCTGTTGGTGTCGTATTACAAGATGTGTTACACCTGCACTGCAGATCAAAGGACAGCGTTGAAGGATGGGCTGGTTTATTGTCCATTGGTGTCTGTAAGAGAGCAACATTTTATTAGGTACAAATAGCCTTTAGAACCATCTTCAGCAAACCCAGCTAATTGCTGTTTGTCTGGACTAACTCATTTGCACTAGAAGACAGCCGTCAAGATCTTGGAAAGTGTCAATATTACTACAAAAAAAAGATTTTGTCACTATATATATATATATATATATATATATATATATATATATATATATATATATATATATATACAGTTTATTTGCGTAAAAACATTTATTTAACCAAAATTAAAAACACAACACATTCTTTTATATATATATATATATATATATATATATAGTGGTGTAACGGAGTGGCCAAATCTGGCGTGCACCCTTGAAAATAGTACCCAGACACAATAACTTGCAGTTCAAATGCTTTTTGTTACAAACTTTTAATTAAACAAAACTAACACAAATCAAAAGTGTAAAAAAAAACAAACAATACTCTTCTTCAAAATAAACCCAATATAACAAAACAGCACCCAAGCACAGCATTCCTGGTACACTTTTCTTTCTTTCTTTCTTTCTTTCTTTCTTTCTTTCTTTTCCTCTCCCAGCACTCTTCTACACAACCCACTACAAACATTAATTCCCTTGATCTTTTATAGGATGTGACAAGGGGTAATTGTGAATCATTCAATCACCCACCACCTGGCCACATTCCACACTTTTCAATGAAACAATCACACAATTAAACAATCTTCATTACCACACACACACACATATGTGCACCCATGTGCAGAGCCTGTATCTGTCACTAATATATATATATATATATATGCACTATAGTCGTCCAGTATGACTTCATGCTGTGTGTATATATGAATGATTCGTGATCAATCAGGCAATTATATTTAATCCATAAGGGAAGCTTCCTTACCATCCCCATGGTGCTTCCTCTGTCTGCTACTGAAGTCTTCCCCCACAATAACTGAGAGCACAAGAAGGATCCCCAGGGATAGGAAGATTCTGATGTCATTCCCCAGCCCGTACGACTCTGCATTGATGAGAAAACAGAATCAGTGGTTGGTTACACAGG
This sequence comes from Acipenser ruthenus, assembly GCF_902713425.1. Lineage (NCBI taxonomy): Eukaryota > Metazoa > Chordata > Actinopteri > Acipenseriformes > Acipenseridae > Acipenser > Acipenser ruthenus. The sequence goes on along the minus strand of NC_081240.1, from coordinate 4,972,433 downwards.
CTGTGTGGGGACACAAGACAGGGATTATGAAGTTTTACTGTGAGCCAAACTAGACCCACCTGTGCTTCTCATCTATATGTTAACATATGACAAAATGTTATATAATTCAATAAACAAATTATATAATTCACTAATAACCTATTAACATAAAAGCACGATCAAGATGTGTTGAAAACAAATGTAATCCAATCCTGTTTTTACAGTGACTTGATCTTGCAGTATGTTAATAGGGTACATACAGTATGCTCCACAGTGAAGTCATACATTCTTGGTTTTTGAGCAGGTACACCAAACACACAATAATCACGTTTTCCAGAAAGCCTAGTTTTCGGACTTGGTTAAATCTGACATTAAGTGCTCCATATGTAACAGCAATAATCGCAGCTGTGACCATTCTGATTCAATTATAATTTCTGGTGCAGTATATAAATCAATTAGTGTTTTGTTGCAAAGTGTCAAGTGGTATGTGCAGGTGCAGTGTAGTAATCCAACAATGAAGAGATAGACAACAAAGTACGGGTGAAAATGAGTTCTGTTTATTTTAATAGTCTCACGACTATTACGTCGGCCCCGCGCAAGTACGAGTCGGGTCATTGTAAAAGGAAAATAAAAAAATATAAAGAAATTCAAGTCAAGCAGCAATAAGGAATTCTGCTGCCGTATCTAGACAAACTGTCAAATAAAAATCTGCTCTAGAAAGTAAATTAATCCGATTCAGACTCTACCAATGTAACATTACCACATTTGCACTTTCTGACTGACAAAGTGGACATGTTTCCTCATGTGAGTGTACTCGATTATAATAAATTTATTTTTAAAAAATCAGCATCTAAGTGCCGTCTGATAGGCTAATCAATAGCCTGTCCCTCTTTACATTCCATTGAAGAATACCAAGACACGGCGCAGAACAGTGCAGCATCGTCTTTTAAAGTTTTACTGGAGGCTTTTCTTAAAGTGAGTAGGCTACTTTTAATCAATTAATGAACTCGAGAGTATTATTAAAGTGAGACGGACCACCACACCAACGGTCTGAATAGGTATCTGCAAGAGATTAAATGTTTGGAAGTACACCTGTAAATGCAGAGTGGTATAAAATAAAGCTGCTTCTTTGCTATAATATTCAGAAAAAAAGTCATGATGGGCATATTGTTTTAGTGTAATTTACACAGTAAAAATTAAAGAGCACTCAAAACTGCAGCTGAATGTGCAGTATCCAAATGTGAAATGTTACACGTGGATTTGATAAGTAGATCGGTCAAATATAATTTTAGATTTATATAAAAAGGCTAACGTTTGCAAACAGTTTTTATTTCACTTAAATGACAGCACATGTGCAGTATGGCTTGCCTACTTGATTACTGAAGATGAGCAGTAGCCTATGGTTTTATTGACATAATGTGTGGGGGGTTTTGTTTTTTTTTTAATTGGGATTTTTTTTGGGGGGGGGGGGGTGGCACCTTCTAGGACCCCCTCTTAGGGCCCCACACAGACTAAGACTGGCCCTGAATAGGACACAGCAATGTGCATTGCACAGGGATATGAAAGGTGGCAGTCCCATAAATAATAACAATGTCCAAACACCACACACAAACACGGTCACCTCTCCCAGTGAGTGCTGCAGTGTGGGTGGTGAAAGTACAATTTGTGAACAGTTAGTGCTTTGTTGTCTGGGTTTTGTGTTGGCCGTGGGCGACAGCTCAAGATCGTGTTAGCCGTCTAGTCTAACAAACAAGACAAACAGTAGACTTTAGACAGAGTGACAAAACGAACAAAAACACTTGGTCCGTTCGGTCAATAGCATAACCATTACATCCCCTATTCATACCGTCAACCATGACCCCTTGGTTAACTAGCACATCTGCTCCTCCAATCCGCGTAGTAGTAGTGTACCGTACCTCCACCCCCTTTCTAGATGTCCAACTTCCACCAAACCCTGGGAATGAATTGTCGGGCCAACTAGTCCAAGGTACTCTGTTCCCTTTACACAGCTCGGGGGGGGGGGATCTAACACCAAGAATCATTCAATCTCTGTCACATGCCTTTATTATTAACAACTTAAGAACTTACTTTGTTTTCTAAAACTTGAACTTTGAAATAAGTGATTTTATTAAGTTCAAGGAAATTTATAAAAACACAGTTATTCACACTTGCCTATCCCATTTGTGTGTTGGGTCTTGATGTGTTTGGAGTTGTCATATCTCCTGTGGGAACATAAACAACGTGTAGCAAATTATCACCATTGGGCTAAAAAAAGTTGCCAGCTGTTAAATGAATTTAATAATTCAGACCAACATTAATTTGATGATAATGTGTTCTTTGCAATGATGTGCAGACCTCATTCCACTGATTAGCTCTATTCATGTTAAAAAGGGTTTCAATGAATCAATCTGGGGGAAGCATCAGAGGGAGTCATTTTGAGTGGCAGTATTTGAATCTACGGCTGTTCTCCTGTCCGCAGTTCTATCTACTTCCATCTACTTGTATTTTAATTGTGAAAGAGTATGGTTCAGATTATAGGTCAGTTCTACTGGGTTAATGTTAGCGTACTGTACTTCATGGTGAGTCCTGTCAGAATGGTTTCATTTGAAGAAACTACCCCTACTGTATAAGGGCATTTCGTATGCAGACAGGCTAAAAGAATTGAATCTATTCAGTCTTGAACAAAAAAGACTAAGCGGCAATCTGATTCAAACATTCAAAATCCTAAAAGGTACTGACAATGTCAACCCAGGGGACATTTTCGACCTGAAAAAAGAATCAAGGACCAGGGGTCACAAATGGAGATTAGATAAAGGGGCATTCAGAACAGAAAATAGGAGGCACTTTTTTACACAGATAATTGTGAGGGTCTGGAAACAACTCCCCAGTAATGTTGTTGAAGCTGACATCCTGGTATCCTTCAAGAAGCTGCTTGATGAGATTCTGGGATCAATAAGCTACTAACAACCAAACAAGCAAGATGGGCTGAATGGCCTCCTCTCGTTTGTAAACTTTCTTATGTTCTTATGTTCTTATTGTAATTGTGAAATAGACACAGTTTTAATTATTTTGTCCAAACCTTTAATTTAATTCAGAAAACTCAATTCAAAACAAAACAAACACAGACTTGTCTGTTGGTTTCTGTTGGGATGGAGTTGTCATATATTCTGTGGGAATATAAACAACAACAATTAGAAACTAAAGCTGAGGTGGCAGTTTCTCTAATAAATAATTCAGACCAACAATTATTAAACTTAGGGATTGTGATGATCTCTTCAGATTTATGAACTGCATGGAAATTGATCTTTGCAACACTTCAAAGCAGTTTCATGTCTAATTGAAATCACATGAGAGCCACAATAGTTAAAATGCCATCAAGCAGACAAACATTAAAGGAGATTCAGTTCTATCCTCCATCCCCATACCAGCTTTAGATTGGATTGCAGACACTTCAGCACTCCTCCTATCAGCAGTAACAGCAGCACAAGGACCCCACATCCTACCCCTGCACCCAGGTACAGAACTGGAAGAGATCCTGGGGGATCCACATACAAATGGGATTCATTGAAAGATCCTGTAAAATATGTGCAAACAGATTCTATAATTCACTAATAACCTACTGACATAAAAGCCTGATGAAAATATGTTGAAAGCAAATGTAATCCAATCCTGTTTTTACAGTAGCTTGATCTTGCAGTATGTGAATAGGGTACATACAGTATGCTCCACAGTGAAGTCATACATTGTTGGTTTTTGAGCAGGTACACCAAACACACAATAATCACGTTTTCCATAAAGCCTAGTTTTTGGAGTTGGTTTAATCTGGCATGAAATTGTCCAGCAATATGTACCAGCAATAATCAGAGCTGTGACCATTCTGATTCAATTATAATATCTGATTTGTTAGTTATTTACTGCCTTGAATATTGACACCTTAATAATTTACTTTTCTCTGTAAAACTCGGACTACTTTAAAATAAGTGATAGGTTTACTTATAAAAAATATAGTTATTCACACTTGCCTATCCCATTTGTGTGTTGGATCTTGATAGATGTGTTTGGAGTTGTCATATCTCCTGTGGGATCATAAGCAACAACGTGTAGAAAAGTATCACCATTAGGCTAAAAAGGTAGCCAGCTGTTTAATAATTTTAATAATTCAGACCAACATTAATGTGATGATGATGTGTTCTCTTTAATGCTGTGAATAGTGGGAGATTTCAATACCGCCCCTGTAATATACAGACGTGCTCAAATTTGTTGGTACCCTTACAGCTCATTGAAATAATGCTTCATTCCTCCTGAAAAGTGATGAAATTAAAAGCTATTTTATCATGTATACTTGCATGCCTTTGGTATGTCATAGAATAAAGCAAAGAAGCTGTGAAAAGAGATGAATTATTGCTTATTCTACAAAGATATTCTAAAATGGCCTGGACACATTTGTTGGTACCCCTTAGAAAAGATAATAAATAATTGGATTATAGTGATATTTCAAACTAATTAGTTTCTTTAATTAGTATCACACATGTCTCCAATCTTGTAATCAGTCATTCAACCTATTTAAATGGAGAAAAGTAGTCACTGTGCTATTTGGTATCATTGTGTGCACCACACTGAACATGGACCAGAGAAAGCAAAGGATAGAGTTGTCTGAGGATATCAGAAAGAAAATAATAGACAAGCATGGTAAAGGTAAAGGCTACAAGACCATCTCCAAGCAGCTTGATGTTCCTGTGACAACAGTTGCAAATATTATTAAGAAGTTTAAGGTCCATGGAACTGTAGCCAACCTCCTGGGCGTGGCTGCAAGAGGAAAATTGACCCCAGAGTGAACAGAAGGATAGTGCGAATGGTAGAAAAAGAACCAAGGATAACTGCCAAAGAGATACAAGCCGAACTCCAAGGTGAAGGTACGTCAGTTTCTGATCGCACCATCCGTCGCTTTTTGAGCGAAAGTGGGCTCCATGGAAGAAGACCCAGGAGGACTCCACTTTTGAAAGAAAAACATAAAAAAGCCAGACTGGAATTTGCTAAAATGCATATTGACAAGCCACAATCCTTCTGGGAGAATGTCCTTTGGACAGATGAGTCAAAACTGGAGCTTTTTGGCAAGTCACATCAGCTCTATGTTCACAGACGAAAAAATGAAGCTTTCAACTGCATGATGTGGGAAATCCGAGAAAACCCAACAGAGCTCAACCAAGTTTGTGTAAAGTGCCGCACCATCCAGGACTTGCTTCAGCGATTAAGCCTGCTAGAAAAGGAGATGGAGGAAATGAGACAGCAACAGGAGCTTGAGGAGCTGACACACCCACAATTCATGGAAGTCTGCACCCCTAGCAGACTGAAAGCCACCAGGGAGATGGAAGAGAGTCGAAACAGCTGGGTTCAAATAGGCAGAAGCAGGGAAAAAAAGAAACTTCGTCAAACACAACCACCAGAAATCCAGACATCCAACACATTTGAGCCACTTCAACATTTAGATGACCAAAACCAACATCAAGAGAATGAAAGAAACAACACCCAGGACCCTATAAACAGTGCTGACCAGCCAGCAAAAAGAAGGGAGGTCATGATTGTTGGGGACTCCATACTGAGAAACACAGCAAGTTCAGTTCGCAGTTTGGACCCCCTTACTACAACAGTGTGCTGCCTTCCAGGAGCCTCTGTCAAGCACATCACTGAGAACGTGGACAGGCTCCTAGAACGAACTGGAGATGACCCGGTAGTAGTCGTCCACATTGGTACAAACAACATTGGAAGAGACAGGCCAAGATCCCTGCAGAACAAATTCAGAGAGCTAGGAAGGAAATTAAAAGACAAGACCAAAACTGTGGTATTTTCTGGGATACTGCCGGCGCCTTGCAAAGGACCATATGGACAGCTGGAAATACAAAATCAAAATGCATGGCTGAAATCGTGGTGCACACAGGAAGGCTTCACCTTTCTTGAACATTGGAGCACTTTCTACAACAAGGACTATCTATACAGGTGGGACGGACTGCACTTAAACAGAAAGGGAACCAATCTACTCGGAGAAAGGATCCTTCAGGCGGTACAGAAGCATTTAAACTAGAAAGGAAGGGGGGAGAAAACAAAAAAACAGAAGGGAGACTACATCAAAACAAGGGCAACAACTCAGGTAAGACCACTATTAAATGTATTTATCTTAATGCTAGAAGTCTCAGAAACAAAATGTTAGAACTTGAAGCTACTGCACTAACAAGTAACTACGATGTGATAGGTGTTACAGAAACTTGGTTGTCTGAGAGTGATGGAGACGAATATAATATCAGTGGGTACACACTGTATAGGAAAGACAGGCAGGACAGAAGAGGCGGAGGGGTAGCGCTATACATAAGAAATAGCCTTGAAGCCCAGGTGTTAAATTAGGACAAAGAAAACAATGCAGAATCAATATGGGTCAGAATAATGGACACAAATTCAAAGGGCATAATAATAGGAGCATGCTATAGACCGCCAAATTCAGACGCTGAGCAAAATAATCTGTTGTACAATGACATTAGGAATGCGTGTAGAAAAGGAGAAGCCATACTAATGGGGGATTTCAACTTCCCCCATATAAAATGGGAAAACCCAATGGGGGGCACGACGGACGAAATTGAAATGGTGGAAATGACAAATGACTGCTTCCTAACGCAATTTGTCAAGGCACCGACTAGAGGGGAGGCATGCCTTGATTTAGTCTTTTCAAATAATGAAGACAGAATAACTAAAACAGAGGTCAGAGAGCCATTGGCAAACTCAGACCACAACATGGTCTCATTTGAAATATTTTTTAAAACCCCAAAAGTAAGGACTAAATCTAAGGTTTACAATTTTAGAAAAGCAAACTATGAAGGTATGAAACGGAGACTAACAGAAGTAGATTGGAGTAAAATAGAGAAGACATCCACAGAAAAAGGGTGGCTGTCTTTTAAAAATGTAGTACTAGAGGCACAAAACAATTACATCCCAAAAGTAGACAAATCTAAATCTAAAACAAAATGGCCAAAATGGTTTAATAGATCAATTAAAAAAAATATTCAGCGAAAAAAGGCACTTTACAGAGCGTTTAAAAGGGACCAAAAACAAAGCACACAGAAAGAGTACTTGGAACTGCAAACACAAGTCAAAAAGGAAGTTAGAAAGGCCAAGAGAGAGATAGAAATCAATATTGCTAAGGGGGCTAAAACCAATTCCAAAATGTTTTTCCAATATTATAACAGCAAGAGAACATTCAAAGAGGAGGTTAAATGTCTAAGAGACACAAATGGCAAAATCATAGATCAAGAAAAAAAAATAGCAAATATATTAAATGATTACTTTTCACAGGTTTTTACAAAGGAGGACACGGACAACATGCCCCACATGTCGACCTGTTCCTATCCAGTTTTAAATAACTTTAGCATAACAGAGGCAGAAGTGTTAAAGGGACTAGGAGCTCTTAAAATAAACAAATCCCCTGGGCCGGATGAGATCCTCCCAATAGTACTCAAAGAAATGAAAGAAGTTATTTACAAGCCGCTAACCAAGATCATGCAACAGTCTCTTGACACAGGGGTTGTACCGACAGACTGGAAAATAGCAAACGTAATACCGATCCACAAAAAGGGAGACAAAACCGAACCAGGTAACTACAGACCAATAAGCCTGACTTCTATTATATGTAAACTTATGGAAACTATAATAAGATCCAAAATGGAAAATTACCTATATGGTAACAATATCCTGGGTGACAGCCAGCATGGTTTTAGGAAAGGGAGATCATGTCTAACTAACCTACTTGACTTTTTTGAGGATGCAACATTGAAAATGGACAACTGCAAAGCATACGACATGGTCTATTTAGATTTCCAGAAAGCTTTTGACAAAGTCCCGCATAAAAGATTAATTCTCAAACTGAACGCAGTAGGGATTCAAGGAAATGCATGCACATGGATTAGGGAGTGGTTAACATGTAGAAAACAGAAAGTACTGATTAGAGGAGAAACCTCGAAATGGAGTGAGGTAACCAGTGGTGTACCACAGGGATCAGTATTAGGTCCTCTGCTATTCCTAATCTACATTAATGATTTAGACTCTGATATAGTAAGCAAACTCGTTAAATTTGCAGACGACACAAAAATAGGAGGAGTGGCAGACACTGTTGAAGCAGCAAAGGTCATTCAAAATGATCTAGACAGCATTCAAAATTGGGCAGACACATGGCAAATGAAATTTAATAGAGAAAAGTGTAAAGTATTGCATGCGGGCAATAAAAATGTTCATTATAAATATCATATGGGAGATAGTGAAATTGAAGAAGGGAACTATGAAAAAGACCTAGGAGTTTATGTTGACTCAGAAATGTCTTCATCTAGACAATGTGGGGAAGCTATAAAAAAGGCTAACAAGATGCTTGGATATATTGTGAGAAGTGTTGAATTTAAATCAAGGGAAGTAATGTTAAAACTCTACAATGCATTAGTAAGACCTCACCTAGAATATTGTGTTCAGTTCTGGTCACCTCGTTACAAAAAGGATATTGCTGCTCTAGAAAGAGTGCAAAGAAGAGCAACCAGAATTATTCCGGGTTTAAAAGGCATGTCGTATGCAGACAGGCTAAAAGAATTGAATCTATTCAGTCTTGAACAAAGAAGACTACGCGGCGATCTGATTCAAACATTCAAAATCCTAAAAGGTATAGACAATGTCAACCCGGGGGACTTCTTTGACTTGAAAAAAGAAAAAAGGACCAGGGGCCATAAATGGAGATTAGATAAAGGGGCATTCAGAACAGAAAATAGGAGGCACTTTTTTACACAGAGAATTGTGAGGGTCTGGAACCAACTCCCCAGTAATGTTGTTGAAGCTGACACCCTGGGATCCTTCAAGAAGCTGCTTGATGAGATTCTGGGATCAATAAGCTACTAACAACCAAACGAGCAAGATGGGCTGAATGGCCTCCTCTCGTTTGTAAACTTTCTTATGTTCTTAACACCATACCTACAGTGAAACATGGAGGAGGCTCGGTTATGTTTTGGGGCTGCTTTGCTGCGCCTGGCACAGGGTGCCTTGAATCTGTGCAGGGCACAATGAAATCTCAAGACTATCAAGGCATTCTGGAGCGAAACGTACTGCCCAGTGTCAGAAAGCTCTGTCTCAGTCGCAGGTCATGGGTCCTCCAACAGGATAATGACCCAAAACACACAGCTAAAAGCACCCAAGAATGGATAAGAACAAAACATTGGACTATTCTGAAGTGGCCTTCTATGAGTCCTGATCTGAATCCTATCGAACATCTATGGAAAGAGCTGAAACTTGCAGTCTGGAGAAGGCACCCATCAAACCTGAGACAGCTGGAGCAGTTTGCTCAGGAAGAGTGGGACAAACTACCTGTTAACAGGTGCAGAAGTCTCATTGAGAGCTACAGAAAACGTTTGATTGCAGTGATTGCCTATAAAGGTTGTGCAACAAAATATTAGGTTAGCGGTCCCATCATTTTTGTCCATGCCATTTTCATTTGTTTTCTTATTTACAATATTATGTTGAATAAAAAATCAAAAGCAAAGTCTGATTTCTATTAAATATGGAATAAACAATGGTGGATGCCAATTACTTTTGTCAGTTTTAAGTTATTTCAGAGAAAATTGTGCATTCTTCGTTTTTTGTGGAGGGGTACCAACAAATTTGAGCACGTCTGTATAAACCTCATCTTGTGGGGACTGTACTTCATGGTGAGTCCTGTCAAAACGGTTTCATTTGAAGAACAATAGTTAACATGTCATCAAGCAGACAAACATTAAAGGAAATTCAGTTCCATCTTCTACCCCCATACCACCTTTAGAATATATCATAGACTATTTAACGATGGTCTTTTCAGTGCAGTACAGTAAATATTGAAACAAGTATATACATAAAAAGATTGTAAATTACAGTAATGAGTAACATGAAAAGGCTCATTATGTTTTTTAAACACTGCTGCGCTATTTTGCTTACTAGACCATATGGCCCATTTTCTTTTCTCAATTTAATCTTTACAATTGTAGTATAACCCCACCTGGGACATTTCGTGTTTAATCTTTCTCAGAATTACTGTAAATTACTGTAAAGAAGACTCACAAACCCCATTACCGATGTTGCTTTTCACAGTCCCCTCATCAGATGATTGAAAGATGGAGGCTGTATGTGCCAGAGTTTAGATCAATTGAGTTGACCCCACTGTGTCACAAAGTATTCAGCTCAGTCCTTACCTGTCACATGAAGGTAGACTGGGAGACTGCGTTTGCTGTTTGCTGAGTTCACAGGTTTCTCTTTTCCATACACACAGGTGTAGTTTCCAGTATCATTCATCTTAACTTTTTTAATGGCAAACGTTACACCTGGTAAGTGTTTGGGATCGGGTTGTGAATTGACAAGGCTTCCATTTTTATATAGATGGAAAAAACCCTCTTTTCCTGTTGCATCTCTGAGTTCAGATAGTATCAAACATTTAAATGATACATCCATTGCTTCCATTTGGTTGTGTTTGTCCAGCTGAAGTATGAGCTGATAGCGAGACTCTAAAAATGCATTTTAACTTGTTAAAAACATGCCTTCAAAATGTACCTAAATATATGCAATAACAAACAGTAGAGGTTTACTAATCCAAATTCTCTTCAGATTAGTGGTCTGATCATAATCTGTACCATATTAGAAACATCTTATCAAACATGTTTGATATTTTTTTTGTTATAGTTGATGATAAATCAGTAATAACCATTTGAATAAAACATTCAGAGACAGCTATTTTATACATTCTACATAATTATAAGATTTAACTTTCTTCAGCTGATATCAGTAAGCATTTAATTAGCATAGCATGATTCAGATTAGTGGGAGTCTAGTGTATGGGAAATTTAATTTAAATATTTTTAATACAATTTCAAGATTTTTTATTTTAAATCACCAAGTGACTGAAGGAGTAGTCTACTATTTATATATGCTACACATTTGAAAAATAACATCAGTTGAATGATTTAGGGTCTAAAAGTAGTTAGTAAAGAACAAAGCTAAGTATTTTCAAATGTGTTTCTGTTATTTTTTATATTAAAATCAGTTAATGTATTTTACAAAAATTCATGTGTTTCTTCATTGTTTGGTGCTGTACTTACCGTGTACACTGAGATAAACTGAAGAACCATGTCTGATTGTTTTTCACATCTCTGGGATTATTATTTCCATACATGCAGGTATAGTTTCCAGCATCATTCTTTCTGATGTCTTGTTTTATAAATGTGACAGCTCCCATTCCTCTGGGCTCTGGCAGTGAGCTGATCTTCTCTCTGTTTTTATATAAATGGAACCAATTCTCCTTGTTCTCTGGTTGTTCTCCATGCACAGCTGATGTTACACATTTGAATTCAACCTTTACCCCTTCCACTACAGATGCTTTCACAATTTGAATTATTGCTGTGCGAACTGGCTCTATAAAAATGAAATAAAAAAAAAAAAAATGTAAAAATTACCATGAAAGAGAACAATCTGTTTAGCAAGTAGGAAGATATGGACATATGGACACTTATTGAAGTATGTGTTTAACCACTAATTACAACTGTAGCACATCAACTTCATTTATATTATACTATAGGTGGTAAGTAATAATACTAATAATATCAAGCAGTAGAAATATAGAAATACAGTTTTGTAAAACATGTATCCTGAGGCATAACATGAAACCACACAGCTTTCCACAAGCAGTATCACTAGAAATGGTAATAAACTATATTACCTTGATAATAATCAACAACACCTTAATAACATGAGTGGAGGGAATTTATATTTTCTAAATATTTGTATATCTAACATTTAATGCTTAATCTGCAGGGAGCATTTGCGTTGATAGTATAAGTTTGCATTTGCAGGTTTCTAGCTGAGCAAATGTCAGATGGAACATTTGTGGTTTTCCTAACAGAAGTGAAACAGACATCTTCATCCTGACACAGACTCAGGAGGCGCAATAAGATGTCTGGGCAGATAGCCAGAAGTGACATGTGCCTAGTTTAGATACAAAGAGAGGTGGAAGTAAGTTTGTATGTGCGGGTAAGGTGTGAGCTAACAGGGTGATCACCTCAACGACTGGATATTGAACAAGAAGATGGGAGGCCCATGATGTCTGTGTATAAATAAATGTGTTTTTATTAATTAAGTATTTGCTTATAAGTTTTCATTTTATTCCATATATAGAATATTGCTTTGGCTTAGGACTCAGGGCGCAGTTCCACTTAAATGTGTCTGTAAGATGTGTTTCTACTTCTGCAAAATCATAGCATGCTCCGGCAGCAAAAGGTTAGACAACAGAAACTAGAATAGAGAACAAGGCCTAAACCACATGAATACGTGCAGGAATGAACATACAATGACAAAAACTATGAAAAACAACTCCTTGTAAGGAAAGTCTCTGTTCATCCTATATGACGTCAATGTACATATAAATATCTCTGTATTCGGCTGATAGTCAAGTCAGAATTGTGTTTTGAATGCATTTGCTGGCTTCCTTTGCGCATCGTATTAAAGATTATAAGACCACTGTTCCAAGCTTCCTGTGACGAATTCTTACAAAAAAACCCACTACACATGTTAACAGATGTTTCATATACACTTGGACATTCAGTGCATACACATCTGTTTGAAACATGCAGTTTTCAGGAAATTAAATAAGACCATTTGATTTCTGAAAATGCCACTTTTCTGGGTTTAATATTATTATTTTTTTGAAAACTGTACTTTAGTTTTGAAAGCTGAATTACTTACAAATTACAAATTACAGTTTATTAACAGCACAGATTGATAAAGAAATCAACTGTTTTCGGTAATAAAGTGACAATAGCGAGCATGTTAACTAAATGTGTATTGTTAATTCTCAACTCACGATTTCAAGCATAGCTGTTTCAATGAAGGTATTATAAAAGTGATCTGTACAATTAAGTAAAAATGTAAGCAGGAAAAAGGTTTAGATAGATTTTTGTATTCTTTTGTGTTATGGTTATGTGTGGTTATGGTTATGTACATTTATGTTACGAAGGATAAAGAAGTGTAAAGAATGGTATAGATGTCGAGGTCTTCAAAACACATGAAATAAACCGACATGAAATGTTTGCCAGTTCTTCAGATGAATGTGTTGTGCTGCTGTAGTGTTGACCGATGCAGTTGCTGAAACTGCTTTTAAAATGTGCCCAGAGGTATATGAGGTATATATTTGTTAAATAATCCAAGACAAAGTTTCAATTAATCTGTCTCTTTTTAAAACTGGTTAAACTAGGGCCACTGAAAATACAGATTTATCATTTTGACAATACAAGAAAAAGCTACCTTCGTAAATATTAATACATTTTTCATTCATTTTATAAACACATGTTTATGGCATGTAGTTATTTGAAAATGACCCTAGGTAAAGCATTTTGGAATAGTAACGGTGATGTTATTTGGAAGAAAAACACAAGGGTGCAATTTACAAAGCCATTTACTATAAAATATCATGGGCACCACTTCTTCTAAAAAGAGAGACAACCATTCATGGTAGAAAACTAGAAATAAACAAAATAAGAATATCTAAGAATTCCTGAGTTGATTATTTCAGGTTGAGTAACTTCATAGTGTGTGTTTATTCTAACAAGAATAATGGTGCTGAAGACACCAGAGTAAATGTATTTGTGAATTTCACTCTAAATGTTATTCATTTCTATTGTAATCAAGCATTAAACCATTGTATCTTATTATGCAAAGTGTCAGAGACACACATACCTGTCAAAACCAGCAGCACGTCTCCAAGTGCAAAAACTGAAAAATCATTTTACAAATAAGAAAATTAACATGTCACATTTACTGACATAGAAAGGTTAAAGAAATACTTACATAGCATGACAAATTTAACATTCAAGGCATATTAGAATGCTGTTCACTTAATCTCTGAAACAAACACTGTACAGTTCCTCAATTGGTAACACAACTAAATGTAACAGTGCACACTATCAGATTATAATACAGCAATGGAAACTCATGCGCAATAGAAATGTGTGTTTCCGTTACGCAAGTATATTTCTGGCATAATCAGACGAATACCAACGTGGTAACAGACGATCAAGAGAGATAAACAAATAGTTTGAGCCTTTCACACTCTCTCATTGGTGTCATCTAAACACTGCAACTAAAAATATTGCTCATGCACACACTGAATATTTTTCATGTCTTAATAAAAAGCCTACACATGTGCAATCACTGTATAACAGGATCAGAAAACTCAGATACACAATATCTAGCGCATAATATACACTGATAATTGAAGGCGGTTTTGAAGTGGCATCAGTTGGTTCGCCAGTACTGCAGTAAAAATGTCAGCATCCCGGATCAGAGGAAAATAATCTTCCAATCAGCTTTTAAAACAAGCAATGCAGAAGTTCATTCTCATTGATTGGTACCCAATTGTAAACGTGAGTGAAGGGCAGGTTTTCTTGTTTTGAAATCAACACGTTAATGAATGGGTTTATTGAATACCTGCTGATAAATACTTCTTAAAAGCAATCCCGAGAACGAGTATCAGCACAGCCCTAGAAATGAATAGGGATGGAAGTCTGCACCAGGAGGCCTGCGGCCCGGAATGAGTTCCAGGAGGTCAGCCAAAGACAGATGATATCCACCATGGAGCGGAATATTAGCACACAGTGACTTGTGTTATAGGGTTAGGGTTAGGCAGCACACAGTGCCTTGTGTTATAGGGTTAGGGTTAGGGTTAGGGTTAGGGTTAGGCAGCAACGGTGTGTAAACAGGATCAGTAAACTCAGATACTGACATCCTCATCGAGAGGGCAGCATTCTCACACAGTGCCTTGTGTTATAGGGTTAGGGTTAGGCAGCAACAGTGTGTAACAGGATCAGTTAACTCAGATACTGATATCCTCATCGAGAGGGCAGCATTCTCAAACTGTGTCTTGTGTTATAGGGTTAGGGTTAGGGTTAGGCAGCAATGGTGTGTAAACAGGATCAGTAAACTCAGATACAAATATCCCTGTCGAGCGGCAGTATTCTCACACAGTGCCTTGTGTTATGAAGGGCGTGTGTCTTTCTGAGCGGACCTGATGGAAAAACTGCCACCTCCCAAACGCTCAAATGTGCACGCCACAAAAAACAACATTTAAATCCAAATAACTGTAAAGCTACAAATCCAGTCAAGTTTGAATCACCATCGGGAGTTAAGTCAGTAGAGACTGCTATCTCGTTGCTGAGTACTATAGCTGTAGCTATTATAAGTTTTTCCTTCAGATCTGCTGAAAGAGGGCATTATTCAGATTGTACATTGGAAATGTTAATGTTTTACCCCTTTTATCTTTTAAAATACAAATCCTATTGAAAGATTGTTTAAATATTTAGAGACAATGTCACAAAGTGTTCATGTTCCAAAGGATATCACTATACCCCTCACCATTACTGAGATATTCATGGTTGAAAATCAGAGTTTATCATCGAAACAAGGTTGAAACCACAACTATTGCGGCACTATAATCTTATATGGCCACAAAGGTCTGTAGAGCAAAATAATTCAACTTTCTGACTCTTGCTAAGTTTAGACATAGTTTGATACTTAGTAGTATGTATTTTTAATGAATGTGCTCCACAGAAGCTACTGTGTATGTTTCTAGAGGGAATGCAGACATTATTTAATAAGTGAATGATTAAGATCAATTCTATATGTGACCCCTGGCTAAAATACACCCTTAAACACCAGGGCAAACAACTCTTCAACCACTTCACCAACTGGTTTTGTAAGGAGTAGGGGGAACTCCAGTGGTAAATAAAATGGTTATAACTGCTCTGCCCCGCTTACAGTCCCCTTTCAAATAAATGAAGGAAGAAGGATAAGTTCATGAAGGTTTGGCCCTGCCAAACGTAGACAAAGAGTTCTTTATGTCACACAAAGATAACAAACAGAAAAGATGAGATTTTGAAGTACAGTATTTTCTTTACTAACTAACAAGAGATGTATACTACAAGGACCACAGGCCTAAAAATATTTTTAAGAAGGTGGTTTGATGAGCACACGGATGGAAGGACAGGACTCTCCCCACACGACAGTCTCCTAGGAGGAAAAGTGCTCATAAACAAATAAATAAATACATAATGATCAAACTAACATATTGATGCACTATACAGAAGCTACTGTGTTTGTTTCTAGAGGGAATGTAGATAATATTTAATAAGTTCATTATTAAAATCAATTATATAGGAAAGTAGTGGGCTCCATTTTATTTGTTTAATGAAACTCACTAGTAGCACATTTTGATCTGGTCCTGAGTGGAGGTGCAACACAAGTACTAAAAACAGTCAAGTTATCAGAAAGGGCAGCCCTGTAGATATGTAATTTAAAATTTAAACAAGAAACAACTGGGGCAAACTTGGCCCTCATTGTTATTAAGGTAGGAACTAGTAGCGTCATGAATAACAAGTGAGGTTATGTTTGCCTAATTGTATCTTTTTTACATTACTGCACATCTTTACAGGGCTAATCCTTTTTGGTTTATAACTCAGTCATTTTTGTAGATTTCCCATGGTTGAACCCTTTATGCTAACTGGGCCATTTTTGTACATTCAACAGATTTAAGTGACAGTAGATGTAGTTTTAGTTTCAGTAGTTTATAGAGGACTCTCGCTGGCATTTTACATTTACATACTTGTACAAGCAAAAATTCCACACTCTTAGAGTCTGTTTTTCACAACATGCAAAAGTACCTTATTTCAGGTTATGGTACAGCTGTAATTGAAGTAGGGCCCTTAGAGTTTGCAGGTGTATCAAAGTAGTACAGATTCAGATCATGAACCTTAGTGCCTTTATGTAGTACAGTATGTGAGGGAAAACAATTCTGAAAGCCCTGCCGGTGTGAAATGTGTGTGTGGAATATTGGTTCAGCAGGGAAGGGGTTAAATTATTCCCTGTCAAAACACGTGGGAATGTGGAATGATTAATTAGGCTCCAGCCACAGGTGTATAAAAAGGGTGCCAATAATAGAATTAAAGTTGGTGATCGAGGAGGAGGTATGTGTTGCCGCGTCGCTGTGTTGACTTTTTGTTTTGGCCCTTGTGCCATTTTGTTTGTTAAATGTGTTTTTGTACTGTTTGTTTGTTTATTAAAAGTGTGCATTAACGCTTGAAACTGCAGCTTCTGTGTCTCTGAGTCTCTCTACCTAGCTTGGCCATGACGATACCCTGTCACAAGGTGTAAAACAGTGGTATAGGCAGACTGGACAAGTAGAAATAATAATAAATCAGACAACTTAGATCAAAATATTTTATTATGCAAAACAATTTTAAAAAACACAACCAAAAGAAAAGCCCTTTCATCTCTGTGGTAAATAATAAAAAGCGTGTTTGATCAATGAACGCAGTAGGGATTCAAGGAAATGCATGCACATGGATTAGGGAGTGGTTAACATGTAGAAAACAGAAAGTACTGATTAGAGGAGAAACCTCGAAATGGAGTGAGGTAACCAGTGGTGTACCACAGGGATCAGTATTAGGTCCTCTGCTATTCCTAATCTACATTAATGATTTAGACTCTGGTATAGTAAGCAAACTCGTTAAATTTGCAGACGACACAAAAATAGGAGGAGTGGCAGACACTGTTGAAGCAGCAAAGGTCATTCAAAATGATCTAGACCGCATTCAAAATTGGGCAGACACATGGCAAATGAAATTTAATAGAGAAAAGTGTAAAGTATTGCATGCAGGAAATAAAAATGTTCATTATAAATATCATATGGGAGATAGTGAAATTGAAGAAGGGAACTATGAAAAAGACCTAGGAGTTTATGTTGACTCAGAAATGTCTTCATCTAGACAATGTGGGGAAGCTATAAAAAAGGCTAACAAGATGCTTGGATATATTGTGAGAAGTGTTGAATTTAAATCAAGGGAAGTAATGTTAAAACTCTACAATGCATTAGTAAGACCTCACCTAGAATATTGTGTTCAGTTCTGGTCACCTCGTTACAAAAAGGATATTGCTGCTCTAGAAAGAGTGCAAAGAAGAGCAACCAGAATTATCCCGGGTTTAAAAGGCATGTCGTATGCAGACAGGCTAAAAGAATTGAATCTATTCAGTCTTGAACAAAGAAGACTACGCGGCGATCTGATTCAAACATTCAAAATCCTAAAAGGTATAGACAATGTCAACCCGGGGGACTTTTTTGACTTGAAAAAAGAAACAAGGACCAGGGGTCATAAATGGAGATTAGATAAAGGGGCATTCAGAACAGCAAATAGGAGGCACTTTTTTACACAGAGAATTGTGAGGGTCTGGAACCAACTCCCCAGTAATGTTGTTGAAGCTGACACCCTGGGATCCTTCAAGAAGCTGCTTGATGAGATTCTGGGATCAATAAGCTACTAACAACCAAACAAGCAAGATGGGCTGAATGGCCTCCTCTCGTTTGTAAACTTTCTTCTTAATGAAGCTAACAGTAACCCTGCAATGTCAGCAGCACTCTACAGCTCTGTGCTGTAAGTTCAGTGTGCAAGATGGAAACCAGAATACATCTCTGACATTGTTGTGTGAATTATGAATCACCCTGCAGTGTATCAAGTTCATGCTCCCTCTTGTAACATTGCTAATTTCCTGTTCCCACAACTCACCACTCATTCAGAGCACCAGCTTTGTTACAAGCTGGAGCCTGATCTGGATACACTGTGATGTTTTTAGAGAATGGATCTTCTCCTGAAAAAACACTCCAGAGAAATGTATTTCCATGATGTGTGAAAAAAACACAAATAAATTGAAGAATGAAAAACAGACACAGCAAAAGCAAAGTATTGGGTTTCTAGTAAACACTGCAGGGTGTTCAGTAACACTTTATACAATCAGCAATGTTGAATTCAGAAACTTGTTAAAAAACAACTAAATGTCATGCAGCCTTACAATAAGCTTGTACATGCTATCAGAGAACACAAGATAGCAACACTTTTACTTTGCTTTCACAAAGTGGTGCTTTTTGTAGCTCTCTCCTTTTCCTCGCAGGATATTTCTTTGTAACGTGTGAGTTGTTTGTGTCGTATTACAAGATGTGTTACACCTGCACTGCAGATCAAAGGACAGCGTTGAAGGATTGGCCGGTTTATTGTCCATTGGCCTCTATAAGAGAGGGATTAAGAATATTGGTTTACAGTAAGTATCGATTTTGATTAAGCAGAACGACTTTAAGAGACTATGGAGAATATTCAACTGATCGGGACAGCAATGGATTTAAATACCACCACTTTCAAAAAATGAATAAAGGGCAACAGTGCATGTTAGTGTCTTTAGTTCTTATAATGTTTGTAGAAATATTTAAATGTGTAAGATTCATATTTTTAATTATTTAAATGGTGGTGACATTGAGATCCACAGCTGATTATTTTAGCCAAGATCCTTTTCTTTAATGAGACCAAGACACAACCATTCTATGTAGCCGGGAAAACAGGATAGAGGCTTTTCATGCAAGTGCAGCACTGTGTAATAAATCAACAGTCAGCATGCAGGCTGAGCTCCAGCACTAACGCTGTGTAATAAATCAACAGTCAGCATGCAGGCTGAGCTCCAGCACTAACACTGTGTAATAAATCAACAGTCAGCATGCAGGCTGAGCTCCAGCACTAACACTGTGTAATAAATCAACAGTCAGCATGCATGCTGAGCTCCAGCACTAAGACTGTGTAATAAATCAACAGTCAGCATGCAGGCTGAGCTCCAGCACTAACACTGTGTAATAAATCAACAGTCAGCATGCAGGCTGAGCTCCAGCACTAACACTGTGTAATAAATGAACAGTCAGCATGCAGGCTGAGCTCCAGCACTAACACTGTGTAATAAGTCAACAGTCAGCATGCAGGCTGAGCTCCAGCACTAACGCTGTGTAATAAATGAACAGTCAGCATGCAGGCTGAGCTCCAGCTCTATCACTGTGTAATAAATGAACAGTCAGCACGCAGGCTGAGCTCCAGCACTAACACTGTGTAATAAATCAACAGTCAGCATGCAGGCTGAGCTCCAACACTAACACTGTGTAATAAATGAACAGTCAGCGTGCAGGCTGAGCTCCAGCACTAACACTGTGTAATAAATCAACAGTCAGCATGCAGGCTGAGCTCCAGCACTAACACTGTGTAATAAATCAACAGTCAGCACGCAGGCTGAGCTCCAGCACTTACACTGTGTAATAAATCAACAGTCAGCATGCAGGCTGAGCTCCAGCACTAACACTGTGTAATAAATCAACAGTCAGCACGCAGGCTGAGCTCCAGCACTAACACTGTGTAATAAATCAACAGTCAGCATACAGGCTGAGCTCCAGCACTAACACTGTGTAATAAATCAACAGTCAGCATGCAGGCTGAGCTCCAGCTCTATCACTGTGTAATAAATGAACAGTCAGCACGCAGGCTGAGCTCCAGCACTAACACTGTGTAATAAATCAACAGTCAGCATGCAGGCTGAGCTCCAACACTAACACTGTGTAATAAATGAACAGTCAGCGTGCAGGCTGAGCTCCAGCACTAACACTGTGTAATAAATCAACAGTCAGCATGCAGGCTGAGCTCCAGCACTAACACTGTGTAATAAATCAACAGTCAGCACGCAGGCTGAGCTCCAGCACTTACACTGTGTAATAAATCAACAGTCAGCATGCAGGCTGAGCTCCAGCACTAACACTGTGTAATAAATCAACAGTCAGCACGCAGGCTGAGCTCCAGCACTAACACTGTGTAATAAATCAACAGTCAGCATACAGGCTGAGCTCCAGCACTAACACTGTGTAATAAATCAACAGTCAGCATGCAGGCTGAGCTCCAGCTCTATCACTGTGTAATAAATCAACAGTCAGCATGCAGGCTGAGCTCCAGCACTAACACTGTGGCAGCCAGTAAACAGTTATTTATGAGCTTATGCCTAAATTTGATTCCTCCCCAAACTTAATTCAAAGTAAAGAAATTGCATAACAGCAGTGAAAGGGTAAACCGTGGATATTCACCTTCACTTATTATAAATCATTGAAACAAAGCTTTGAAAACTACAAGAAATACCAACAGGAATACAAATAAAGTTTTATTTATTTAAAAGCATTTATAAGGGATTATTAAACATTAGCATTTAATATGTAATACATTTAATACAGTTTCACAATTTACAAATCAATCCTAATCCTCTGATGTTAGCTGTGCCAGAGACATAGTTCGTGAGACAGTGTGTAAGGGGCAGCTGGAAAGCTTGAGATAACATAGCAGACATAACAACAGGGCAGTCCATGCTCTGTGTGCAGCTAAGCATATCGCATGGAAACCCATCAGAACCCAGGGGCTGGGACTCTTCAAGCGCATGAGCCAGTGCTGCTCATAGCCTGGCTGTGCGAGACGTGTACAGAGTTCATTTTAGCAAGCTTAGAAAGGAGCTTAAAACACTGCTTCAGCAAACCACAGGATTTAAAATAGAAATGTTAAGAGGCCATCAACACACAACATGTCATTTGGTGGTTACAGTGTGCCCTGATGAAAAGAAGCAAATATGTAATGTGTGTGAGATAACAGACTCAACACTGTTATTTATTTGCAGTTTGGTAACTTTATTGGTTGTGTTTTTGTTTCTATCAAATGAGGAAAAAAGTGCCTTTTTGCTTATTGTCTCTGATTAAGTTTGCAGCACTTTATTTATTATTTTTTTAATGGTGGACTTTTGTGATAGACGCTTCCTGCACCTAGAAATAACTTAGCATCCCATCAGAGAAGCTAAACAGAAATTCCAAAGAACAGATTGCCAACCACAGCATGTGTTAAAAACAAAGAATCGAGCAGCACTTTGAACACCTGCATCTGAGATCTGAGAGCAGGTGCTCAGAAAATGAGCACTTTTAAAATTTTTGTACATAGTCATTTTTACTTCACGTCAGTACAAAATAACTGTGAATTCAAAAAAGTAGATTGCATCAACAGTAAAATCACAGGTCATTTTAAATGTAAAAATCTGTAATATGGAACAGAAAGAAACATTAGTAACTGTCTGCCGTGTAGTGTGTGACAAGACCAGGAAGCAGTACACAAAACTCTGAAATGAGGGGCTGAACACTGCTGCAGCAGTATGTTTATTAAATAAAAACAAAAGACTTTTCAAACTAAATAAAACACTGTTGTAAACACAAAACAGAAGGGCACACGCTCAAAACAAAAGGGCACACGGCCAAAACAAAAGGGTCACAAAACCAAATACAAAAAGTCTAATTAAACTACTACCTTTGTAACAACTTCACAAAAGTTAGCAGCAATCATCTGTTTGGCGCTCTGTCGCTGAGAGTCTCTCTCCTGCTCCAACCACCCCCTTAGAGACCAGAGTGGGTCCTTATATACTGTGGCTGGAGCCTTAACTACCCATCAGTTCAAGCAATTCCCTCATTAAGGCTCCAGCTACATTCTTCTCAAGGTTTTTATGGATGGAGAATTCACCCTATCCTTGCCACAATACACAATTCAAAATAATAATGCATAATGCAAATAAATACACAAAAAGGTAACAACAATAATAATAATAATAATAATAATAATAATAATAATAATAATAATACAGTGCACATATGTACCCCGTCACAGTAACAGACACATTGAATAGACAGTATTAATTAAAAAGTGTTTTTATGAATGAAAAACAAACACGTATTAGGCAATACAAAAATAAATGTGTCATTACAGTACATTGGTTACAAATTCTCTTTTTAACATTACCTTTACTGTTTTACAGAGTTTGCAATCATCACTCTAATTCTGAGCAGTTCTGAGTTCTATTGCTCCAGTACTGAGTTTGTATCATATTCCTAATAACTCTGTCTTCACTTGGCTTTGAGCTTGTCTGGAGAATTGGAAATGTCTTCACTGGACACCCTTCCTCATTGAATTCAAACAATATCATCTTTCAACTCTGTGTTTGCTCTTTGCTGAGTTTACAAGATTCTCTTTTCCATTGACACATACGTAGTTTCCAGTATCACTCCTCTTAACTTGTTTAATGGAAAAGACGACATCTGGTAAGCCTTTGGGAACAGGTTGTGAATCGACAAGGTTGCATCCCTGAGTGAAGCTGCTATTATACATTTAAATTATACATCCATTCCTTCCATTGCACTCCGTCTGTCTAGCTGAAGTGTGCGCAAATAGCGTGACTCTGAAAATACTGTTTCTATGTGATATTACATAATCTATCAGTACAGAGCAGCTTAAAATAAAGGAATAATGCATGATAGGGCAACACACAACCTGGAGTGCATTATTCCTATTATGCAATGGCTCACACTGTAAAAATAGCAAATAAGACTCATTTCATATGTTTAAAGGTGATTTAATTAGACAAATGTGGAAATAACATTCCACCTCATAAAATAGTTCCTGTTTTCCATTTATAACTGTAATAAAGTATTAACTATGACAGCCTAATAATATATTAATGTTATGACTCAGGGGTGGTCCATTTAAGTATATGTTTAAGCCTGCTTTGAGCTCTAGGTAGCTGCTTATGCCGTACGGCTCTCCGGAGCTATTTCTGATTGTCATAAAATTGTCGTAGAACTGTATTAAGGTGTTCTATCATGACAGTTTTCAAGTCTATATTTGTGTTACTCTCACTCACCCAGTCATAAAATGCTTTGCCTGCCCAGTTGGTTTGTCATTCATGGATTTATCATTTCTGTCAAATATCTTGTCTAGGCTGTCAGTTTTTTTTCTCTCATTGAGAGGTGCTGTTTGGTCACCTGGCTTCTCTGTGTTTTGATGGCTCTTTGCCAGACTAGCTTTCCAAAGTTGTCTTGTTGTTTAAGGTAAAATTCACTTCAGGAATTGTGTCATTTATTCTCTGTTATTGACAGTTGTGGCAGATTTATAAGTTTGTCTAGGTTTTCAGTGCCGGTACTAGATCCGTGATTTTATGCTGGATAACATCACGGGTCTTGTACAAGGCTGACCAATCAGAGCTCAGGAATTTTTCATGCAATTGTATAATATACAGTCATAATACAGTAGACTCTTGCTCATCAGAAACCAATTGGGACTGGACCCAGTACTAAAATACCTTAATATAGAGACAGCCAGTTGCTAATCTTTGCACTGTGCTTAGATTTTACATTGAGATAAACTGAAGAACCATCGCTGATGTTTGTCAGGTCTCCTGGATTCTCTTTTCCATACATGCAGATATAGTCTCCAGCATCATTCTTTTTGATGTCTTGTTTTATAAATGTGACAGCTCCCATTTCTCCGGGCTTTGGCAGTGAACTGATCTCCTCTCTGTTTTTATATAAATGGAACCAATTCATCTCCTTGTTCTCTGGTTGTTCTCCATGCAGATATAGTTTCCAGTGTCATTCTTTCTGATGTCTTGTTTTATAAATGTGACAGCTCCCATTCCTCCGGGCTCTGGCAGTGAACTGATCTCCTCTCTGTTTTTATACAAATGGAACCAATTCATCTCCTTGTTCTCTGGTTGTTCTCCATGCACAGCTGATATCACACATGTGAATTCAACGGTCTCTCCTTCCACTACAGTCGTTTTACCAATCTGAAGTATCGTCATACCCAGTGGCTCTGTAATCATTTATAAAAAAATGAAAAATAACACATGACAGAAATATCTGTTAAGCAAGTAAGAACATGGACATTGTATAACTGAAATGTGTTATTTACCACAGATTACAATATTAGCATATATTACATGATGTAATAATAATAATAATAATAATAATAATACCCGTGCATGTGCTCAACCTGTATTAAACATGCTGATATCAGAACACTAAATAAGACACATGACTTGGACTGGTTACTCCAATAGGAATATTCTATTTAGCACTGAGTAAAGGCCAGTGCCTTTATCAGTATGATATGAAGATACTAGCCAAAGCCTTTGTCTTCTTGACTTTGTTTCTCTATAGTTTCATCTTTAAGGCAAAAAAATAAATATTTCTGATAGAAAAACAGAAGAGGTGAATATCACAAAGCTTTTATTCCAACCCATTAATGTTAGCACTAGAAATCAACAAACGAAGAATACCTAAGAGACCTTGCATTCAATTTCTGAGTTGTTTATTTCAGCTTTTATATGTTTAATGTGTGTGTGTTTATTCTTTCAGGAATAACAATGAGAAAGACACTTCAGAGTAAACAGCCATGTGAATTTCACTCTAAATGTTATTCATTTCTAATGTAATCAAGCATTAATCATTGTATCTTATTATGTGAACGTGTCAGAGACACACATACCTGTCGAAACCAGCAGCACGTCTCCAAGTGCAAAAACTGAAAAACAAATGAATCATTTTACAAATAAGAAAAGGAACATTTCCAATATACTGTCATAAACAAGTTATAAAATAAATAATACTTTCGTATCATGGTTAATTTCCCATTCCAGGGCATATTAAAATGCAGTTTACTTAATCTCTGAAACTAACACTATTCGTTTCCTCTATCTGTAACACAACTAAATATAACAGTGCACACTATGAGATTATAATACACCAATGGAAACTCATGCACAATAGAAATGTGTGTTTCCGTTATGCATGTCTGTTTCTGGCATAATCAAATGAATACCTGAAAACCTGAAAATGATTATTTAAAAAGAATAGGAAGAGTATGTACACACATAAAAAAGTAATGAAATAAATTATACTTACAAAGCATTATTACATTAAAATCCCAAGTCATTTTTACAAGCTGTCCAGTGACTACTTATAGTGCACAGGTCCTCTATTTGTAACACACCTAAAGACACAGTAATGGAAATACCACAGCCCCCTGCATAGATATGGGGAGATAATACTGACCTAGTATTTCCGTTCCACATGTAATTCTGATACAATCAAAGAAACAGATCAACAGCAATTCTTTATTGATCAGTTTAACTGTTTGCAATAAACCGTTTTAAAAAGTTCTGATGTGGTCCATGTTTGATGCCTCCTTAGACAGGTTCACACAACAATGATGTAGTATGACTATGTCACAATATTGTATATGCACCAATGAATCAGATACTAAAATATCCCTACAAACAATAAACATGACAGGTGTCTTAGAAACAGTGACCTCCACTTACTCTGCCATTTTCATATATCTTTTTAC
Organism: Acipenser ruthenus; assembly: GCF_902713425.1. Taxonomy (NCBI): domain Eukaryota; kingdom Metazoa; phylum Chordata; class Actinopteri; order Acipenseriformes; family Acipenseridae; genus Acipenser; species Acipenser ruthenus. The sequence goes on along the minus strand of NC_081240.1, from coordinate 4,946,316 downwards.
ATTAATCTGTTGCAACCCACATTCCAGGCTATAAAACTGATAACTCTCCTTCCTGCTTTCAGTTCCAGACTTTCACTCAAATGAAGCTCTAGACATATAAGAGTTGTAAGCAGCCATATAATGCATATAGTATTATTTATTTCTTAGCAGACACCATTTTCCTTACAATTGTTACAAGATATCACATTATTTTTACATACAATTACCCATTTATACCGTTTTTTGTTTTTTATTGGAACAATCTAGGTAAGGTACCTTGCTCAAGGATACAGCAGCAGTGTCCCCCACCTGGGATTGAATCCTCAACCCTCCGGTCAAGAGTCCAGAGCCCTAACCACTACTCCACACTGCTGCCCATATAGTAGGATGCCTTCACATATGACTTCTCGGTTTATAGTAGTCCCTGAACAAACAGTATAATTTCAAACCAGATATTCCTTGAAAGAAAAGTATATTGCTCAAATAGGTGTCCCATTGAATCATTTCATCAGGCGCTGGAGTTTCAGCTGCATTGCATAAACCAAAGCGGAGTCGATTCAGTTTATTTCGTTCACAAAACCTAGTGCAGAGTTTGGGATCTATTTCCATCAGTCTTTGGCAGGGTTGAGGGTCAATCACCAGGCAGCGCCACTGAAAAAAAACAAAAAAAAAACAACAGCACACACCCACACTCCCAGCAAGTTGTACCACATTCCAGTTCCTGGCTGAAAGGGGCGCTCTTTTCTGATTTTGAATTACACTGTCCCTGCCTTTCTGTTTGGCTGACCACTCTCTCACAATCTAGTGAATAGAGGCCTTCAGGTCATTCACTCCCCTCTACTTTCTTCCAAGGCTTTCAAGATTTCCCCTACAGTATGTCCACCATATCTTCAGACATACTTATCATCTCTGTTCCTAAACTGACTCTTTACCAGTTTGTGGACAAGGGCAACCTGGAATGGATTTCAGAAACATGCTGGATGAGTTGCTGGGGTTCTTCTGAAGCAATCATGGGCAGAGTGGGAAGGACAGCATATTGAACTGGAACATGTATAATGATATTGAAACATTAACACTTAACTACACTTAAGAATCAGAATCATTCAGACACACATTCCTTTCAATGTCTTTACTTATTTACTTCTGTTATAAAGGGAACAAATGCAAATGTATGGCTCATGGCTACAATACAATTTTGTCTATAACAATCCTTTGTCACTAAGTTTAGCTGCCGGACAATGACCTTCAGGACTTAGTGACAGTTTGAGGAACAGACGGATAACATGAGCAAACATAACAACAGTTAGGTACATACTGTGCATGCAGCTCAGCATATAGCAACGAAACCAGACGCTGAGTTCAGCACCCCTGACTCTGAAAGCACAAAGCAGACAATGCGTGGCTGAGGTGAAATAGAAATGACTAATATACAAACAGAAATTAATTATTTTTAGACATTAGACAGAAGTTCTGAGAAAGCCAATGCTACTCACAGCCTCATTGTGCAAGGCATATGCAGTGTTTAATTTTAGCATGTGTAGCGAGGTGACAAGAATGACAGAGCCTTGCTTAAGCAAACCACAGTATTTAAAACAGAAATGATAAAAGGCCATCAATACAAAACATGTCCGGTGGTGTTGGCCACGATGAAAAAAAAACAGTGAGTTGAGATCATAGATAAGAGAAAACACAACCACACAAATGCATATTGTACACTTTATAACAATGAAGTTAAATACATACAGAGCCATGCTCAAGTTGCTGTAGCTCAGAGATGTGACTGATTGAACAGACCCACATGAGCACTAATCATGGACTGCCTGTGTACCTTAGGTAAGGCAATCTAACACTACTGCTAACTGGGGTCTGTGTAACCCACTGCTGGTTATTGAAGTACATCTAATTGTTTTACAGTATGAACAGGAAACACATGAACAACAGTAAATAAAAATTATTTCTGGCTTCCATTCATAACACAACAGATTAGGTTCTCAAAGCTGTAATCAAGTTCTTTTGAAAGGAAAAAATAACATTTACAATTTTAAACAACTTTCAAGCTGGACATTCAGTCTTGGGCCTCTCTCAAGTATGCTGGCAGTTGTACAGAATTGCTTGATCATTAATGCTTGTAGGGGGCTAAGATGAGCCCACCAAACTTCACATACGTTTTCTAATTCCCATTCCAATGTTATGAATTAACGTCAGATTACCATTGCTATGTGTTTTGCTATACTGAACTTTGTGTATTGTCGTAAATGTTTTACTCCAGTTTCACTGTTGGGACTATTCTGAATTAACCCAATTCAGTCTGGAAAAAAGTGAAAAGAATTGCTCTATTCATTTTACTAAACTAGCTTTGTTTTAAAAATAGTAAACTCGATTCATTTTACTGAACTAGTTTTGCTTTAAAAATAGTAAACATTTTAGGACCTTTTCAGATATGGTTTGTTGCAAAATTAACCTAATTTTAGACCCTTTTGCATTCACACCACACCTCAGTGCAAACTAAATCACTTCATTGAGAATTCAGAACTGATCTTGCTTTCAAACAATAATGCAATGATTATCCAGATCTCTTTGTCATTTGGAGTAAGTGAGGCAGGCATAGTTGAAAGGTCATGTTGTCATATGATTTGAAAGCAATGAGGCAGGTTGTTCAGTTCTGGATCCTCAAAGCCAGGTAATATTTACAGAGAAATGATTTGGGTTAGGGTGAGGGTATAAAATAATAATATTAAAATAATATTGCATGAAATAGTGCCATCAGTGTGTCTTCTATTGTCTGACATATTCCACCACAGTCTCTTAGATTATTTATCTCAAATGGTTTGTCAGTTCTGAGCCAATAACTAAATTATTCTGGTAGGAATGAAAGCAGAGAGTACGTAGATAAAAGGGAAATATCCTTTTGATTGACTATTCAGGTATTTTTCAAAACAACATTCATTTTTCCCCAGTGGTTTTCAGTATGTGGAAATTCTAACTGTTGCGTATGTTACATTGTCTTCATCAGGTGCAGAACTGGGTTTCTTCTTGGTGACACGGGCAGTGTTTATTTCTGAGTAGGTGAGTGTGTCGTCCTGTTGCTTTGAAGGCAGCTCCAGCTTATTCTGTAATAATTTAACAGATTGGAAAGTGATCAGTATGGCTAAACTGTACTAAAGGAATTGCCCAAACAAAGAGATACAAACAAATAAAAGAAGAACCTTTTATCCATCTGTAAATATATACCAGTAGCTGCACAATATCTTCTTATTATACCCTATCCACATCACTAAAAATAATACCTAAACAGTGCGCAATGTGTTGAAACCATGTCATTATCATTCACTTTGTTCACAGTCATGTTTTCAGCATGTGATTATCATGCATTATTTGGCTCATGTGAATGAGCTGTTAAGCTCAAGACAGACAGACAGGTGTGGCGTGGCACCGCTGGGTATTTTCACTGTGTGGTACCGCTAGTCTGCACCTGGACACACAGGAGCGGTATGCACTCCGCGGAACAGTAGTTGTCAGTACCACACCATAGGCTATGTTCTCGAATATAATTTACAAAATTTTTGCATCACCTTGTAAATATTAGGATGCAGACATAATTAAAAAAAAAGCTATATGAACACAATTTCAAAATTTTATTTAACATCATGCAATCTAAGAAACTACAAAATGGTATGTCAAAAGTCTACTGGAAACTACAATAGTAGTACAGTATTTCATGTTAGATTTCAAAACTACAAAGTGATATGTAATTTCAGTATGTTCACGTAACATTATTAATTCTATAGGGCGGGATGCAAACTTTTGGCCATAGTTGTAATGCCCCCCCCCCCTTATATAATCTACTAAATAAAAACACTGGTTTGTTTTTCAATGTTGTTTTTCTGTCATCTATATGCAGGTGTATGAAATGAGCGATCTGAGCTTAGCAAAGAAACATACAATATGTTGCTGACAACAAGTAGCCTACTTCTAAAGTGTTAGAAAATATATCCTTTTACAGCCAGTTATTTAGTAAAAATGTAGTGAACTACAGAAACAATTTTTAAAAAAGCCAGGAAGGATGCTTATCAGGGGCGATGCATAAAATATTGACTTGCCTGGCCTTGTATGAAATACTGGAGGGATCAAACACATCAGGGTGCTTTGACACCTCCGTAGACAACAGTTTCATTCATGATTTTTCCTGGCAAACATGTGTTGTGCGCACTTGGCTGTGATTGCTTAATCTGTCCAGCACCACATGAAAGCAACGGCAACGATACAGGTGGCAAAATGCCTTGCGTGCCGCACCGCGTCTGTCTGTCCCGGGCTTTAGACACACTCAAACTTCCTCTGTATCTATTAAAATCTGAAAGAACCTGTATATGTACAAGCAAATTGTCTGAGAGACATGTAACATATAGGACTCACCTCCGTGGCGTATGCAGAATCAGTCTGGACAACAGGGTCTGGAATGGAATTGTATCGAATAGATTAGTTTCCTAGTTTGAATGGTGGTGAAAACAGCTAGTGACACACTATGCATCAGTAACATCAAGATATATATTTTACACCAAAGGCTGAACAATGGAAGACTGCAGTAAACACTCACCCAAGAATCATGCTTTAATATAGAATTTAACATGATTGAGGGTCACAATAAATTGACACAGCGAGATGAAGAAGTATCCATCATTTAAACATACTTCATTTGTATCCATTGTGGTGAAGAATGCTGTGCCCTACCTCGTTTGGATTGCAGACACTTCAGCACTCCTCCTATCAGCAGAAACAACAGCACAAGGACCCCAGATCCTACCGTTGCACCCAGGTACAGAGCTAGAAGAGATCCTGGGGAGATCCACATACAAATGGGATTCATTGTAAGATCCAGTTAAATATGTGTAAACAGATTCTATAATTCACTAATAACCTATTGACATAAAAGTGTGATCACAATGTGTTTAAAACAGATGTAATCCAATCCTGTTTTTACAGTGACTTGATCTTGCAGTATGTGAATAGGGTACATACAATATGCTCCACAGTGAAGACATACATTCTTCGTTTTTGAGCAGTTACACCAAACACACAATAATCAAGTTTTCCAGAAAGCCTAGTTTTTGGAGTTGGTTTAATCTGGTATGAAAATGTCCATATGTACCACCAATAATCAGAGCTGTGGCCATTCTGATTTCTAATTTCTGATACAGTATATATGTTACACTCAGAGTCAGGATTTGGTTAATCACAGACAAAAATAACAATTCGTGATTTGAACATTTAACAATTAAAATTAACATTAACATTTTAAATTATCAAAGAACGAAATGAAAGGTTAAATGAAAAATGTACCCTAAGAAAACAAATGTTCTCTTCGTGCAGCAGCAACAAGTTTTGTCAAACAAAGAAGTGCTTCTGTGCGAGTAAGCGAGTTCAGTGCAATTCTGAATCCCAAGCAGCAAGCCTTGCAAAAACAAATACAAAATTCAGTGATTTGTATGTTTTCTAAATTTTAAATTGTGATTTTTTAAAATGTCTTTATGTATCTAATTTGATTAACTACTTTCATTTTACTTCACTTTTATTATCTAAACAATCAAATCGATGTTTTACAATGAGGCTCAGTATCCCAGTGGATCTCTCAATATGGTTTCTTTTGAAAATGCCAATTTATCAAAGTTGTCATCATCTAAAATAAAAAAAAAAACATTTAGGAAGGTGTTCTTGTTGTCAAAAGGCAGTCTCTTTATTCCAGAGGCGTGGCACTGTCTGCTGCTGATGGAGGGTCTGCAAAACCTGTTTTCTAAAAAGTGGTGGTACAGACCTTCCAGCGATTTATGAGAATATGAAATGTTTAATAAGCATACTTTTCTTTCTTTCTTTCTTTCTTTCTTTCTTTCTTTCTTTCTTTCGCTTAAAAAATGATTAGACAAACATGGATTGACATGTGGCTTTGCAGTTTAAATCTGTGTATACAGAACTCTTATGAAATGAATAAAACAATCCATTTTAAATGTGTTAGTTTTTTCCTCTAAAGCTGGATTTTCTAAATAACAAGGTGGGAACAATCCAAACTCGCTTGAAGAATGTTTGCGGTCATTATCCTCCTAAATTGCTTACCACAGCCCCCGTGCAAATGATGCCACGGTCTCAATGGGTTAACTTCCTGCATAAATAATAAATACATCAATAATTAATCAATGACATGTATCTCGAACATAATTTACTGATTTTATGTCCATTCAATAAAATATATTGTATTAAAGTTTGTATTTCACTTGATGCCCATGTTTTGCTATTCGCAGATTGAGCAGCATCTTCAAAATCTTTTCGTTCTTTGATAAATTTTAAATGCTCAAATCGCAAGATGGTTATTTCTTATTTTATTTAATGGTTATTTAATGGTTAATCCTGACTCTGACTGTAACATATACACCAATTAGAACCTTTATTATCAACAACTTAAGAATTTACTTTGCTTTCTAAAACCTGGACTACTTTAAATAACTGTGTTTTCTATCAGTAAACTTATCACTTATTTTACACTTGCCTATCCCATTTGTCTGTTGGGTCTTGATAGATGTGTTTGGAGTTGTCATATCTTCTGTGGGAACATAAGCAACAATTTGTAGTAAATTATCACCATTGGGCTAAAAAAAAGTTGCCAGCTGTTTAATAATTTTAATAATTCAGACTAACATTAATGTGATGATAATGTGTTCTTTGTAATGATGTGGATAGTGGAAGATCTAAATACCGCTCCTATAATGTATAAACCTGATTATCTGCAGTCATGTTAAAAAGGGTTTCAATGAATCACTCTGGGGGAAGCATCAGAGGGAGTCATTTTGAGTGGCAGTATTTGGATCCACAGCTGTTCTCCTGTCCGGAGTTTTATCTACTTCCATCAAATCTTGTCACTTTCAATTAAACATATTTGGCCATAATATCAAAAGAATGGGTGAATGAATTTCCCCTATTAGCATACTGTATTAGCATAATGTTAGCGTGCTGTACTTCATGGTGAGTCCTGTCAGAATGGTTTCATTTGAAGAAACTAACCCATATATATATATATATATATATATATATATATATATATATATGCAATGATGGTTAACTATTTTGTTGAAAACTTTCTTTAAATCAGAAAACTGAATTGAAAAAAAACACAGACTTGCCTGTCGGTTTCTGTTTGGGTGAAGTTGTCGTATATTCTGTGGGAATATAAACAACAAAAACAACACAAATTAGAAACTAAAGCTGAGGTGGCAGTTTCTTTTCTAAATAATTAATAAACCTAGGACTTCTGATTACCTCCCCAGATTTATGAACTACATGGAAATTGATCTTTGTCACATTTCAAAGCAATTTAGTGTCTGATTGAAACCACATGAGAGACACAATAGTTAACATGTCATCAAGCAGACAAACATACCAGCTTTAGAATACGTCATAGATTATTTAATGTTAGTCGTTGCAGTGCTGTACAGCACACAATGCAATAAGTAAATCATATATATATATATATATATATATATATATATATTGTAACACAGCAAGGATGGGTTTAATCCTCCCTGCATGAAAAAACATGTGTGAATGCACATTTCTTTTAATTTAAATTGTTTTGCTTTATTGTTTAATTTAATTTGTTAATTGTTTTATTATTAATTATCCCCTGCACCTGGTAATTATTGTTAAATTAGAAACAGGTGCAGGGTACTCAGGGCTGCTGAGTAGAAGGAGGCAGAAGGGATGCTCTGCTTCCATGCAGTCGTTAAAAAGTGTACAGTGTAAACCTGTGTGGCTTTGTTGGAGTTGTGTAGCAGGTAAACGGCTTAGACGTCCTGCCATTTAGTTTAGGTTCTGTGTGTCTAGTTAGTGCTTGTATAGAGCTAGGTGTTTTTTTTGTTTATTTTTGTTTTTGTGTGATTATTAAAAAGAGTGCGTCAGCGCTTTAGATTTCTGTGTCCTTGGTTGGTGTTTTAAAGGGGCAACGAACCCGAGTGAGTAGTGGCTTGGTTACAATATATATATATGGCAAACATTAAGTTTTTTATTATATTTATTTTCCTATACCATATGTCCCAAAAGTATTTTTAATTTTAATCTTTACGATTTTAGCGGAGCTCCACCTATGACAGTGTCATTAGTTTCATCTTACTAAAAATACTGAAAAGAAGACTCACAAACACCTTTACAAATGTTGTTTTTCACAAAGTCCCCTCAACTGATGATTAAAAGATGGAGGCTGTATGGGCCACCGTTTAGATCAACTGAGTTGACCCCACTGTGTCACAAAGTATTCAGCTCAGTCCTTACCTGTCACATGAAGGTAGACTGGGTGACTGCGTTTGCTGTTTGTCGAGTTTACAAGCTTCTGTTTTCCATAGATACAGGTGTAGTTTCCAGTATCATTCCTCGTAACATTTTTAATGGAAAACGTGACACCTGGTACGTCTTTGGGATGGGGTTGTGAATCGACAAGGCTTTCAGTTTTATATAGATGGAAAAATCCTTCTTTTCCTGTTGCTTCTCTGAGTTCAGCTGGTATCATACATTTAAATGATACATCCATTCCTTCCATTGGGTTGTGTTTGTCTAGCTGAAGTGTGAGTGTATCTAAAAATAACAAACAGACTCTTACTAATCCAAACCCTGTTCAGATTAGTGGTTTGATCGGAATCTGTATCATATTATAAACACCTTCTCTAGTCTTATGTTATATATTTTTGTAAGTTATAGTTCATGATAAATCAGAACCATTTGAATAAAACATTCAGAGACAGCTATTTTATACATTCTCATATAATTATAAGATTGAACTTTCTCCATCCGATATCAGCAAGCATTTAATTACCATAGCATGGATTGGATTAGTGGGAGTTTAGAGTATGAGAAATTTAGCTGAAATATCTTAAAACAGTTTTAATACTAGTTTTAAAAACTCATCAATTGACTGAAGGAGCAGTATATTATGTATATACATTTCAAGTACAATAACATTATTTGAATGATTTAGGATCTAAAAGTTGTAACACAAATCCATTTAAAAATAAACCCATCTATTTAGAACAAAGCCAAGCATTTTCAAATAGTTTTTTGTAATTTTTTGTTATAGTTAAAAACACCTTATCTAGTCCTATGTTTGATATTTTTAATGTTAATCAGTTTCTTTCTTTCACAGAAAGTTACATTCATGTCTTTTATCATTATTTGTACTTACGCTGTACATTGAGATAAACTGAAGAACCATGGCTGATGTTTTTCACATCTCCTGGATTCTCATTTCCATACATGCAGATATAGTTTCCAGTGTCATTCTTTCTGATGTCTTGTTTTATAAATGTGACAGCTCCCATTCCTCCGGGCTCCAGCAGTGAGCTGATCTTCTCTCTGTTTTTGTATAAATGGAACCAATTCCTCTCCTTGTTCTCTGGTTGTTCTCCATGCACAGCTGATATTAAACATTTGAATTCAACCTTCTCCCCTTCCAGTGCAGTCGTTTTACCAATTTGAATCATCGCTGTATGGAGTGGCTCTGTAAAAAAATTACAAATAGCATGACAGAGAATAATCTGTCAAGCAAATAAGAACATGATCATATGGACACGTATCTGTTTGAAACATGTAGTTTTCAGAAAATTAAAAAAAAGACAATTTCTTCTCTGAAAACTCCACTTTTCTGTGTTCATGTGATCTGGAACATTTAATCCAATAACAATAGTACAGTTTTTTTGTGTGTTTCAAAAGGCATTATAAAAGTTAAATTCAGTAAAAAAAAAAAATCAGTTATCTGTAACCAGAAGAAAAGTTTACATATGTTTAATTCTTTTTTGTTATGGTCTTGTGCGTTTGTGTTGTAGATGTTATGTAAGAAGTGTATAAAAGTGAAGATGTTGAGGAATTCTGTACAAGACAACGTTTAAATTAAGTCATCTCTATTTATGAACGTGGTTAAAACCAGGGTCACTTAAAAAGCAAATTTATCAGAGACACCTCCGCAAATGTTAATACATTTATCAGTAATATTATAAACACATGTTTATTGCATGTAGCTATTTCAAATTGGCCCTAGTTCAAGCATTTCAGAATAGTAACAGTGATGCCATTTGGTAGAAAAACACAACTATCATTTGCACCACTTCTTTCTGAAAAGATAAAGACACCCATTAATGTGAGAAAACTAGAAATAAACAACATAAGAATACCTAAGAATTCAATTCCTGAATTTCAGGTTGGGTTACTTCATTGTGTGTGTTTATTCTTTCATGGATAATGGTGTAAATGGAGTAAATGTCTGTGAATTTCACCCTAAATGTTATTCATCTTTAATGTAATCAAGCATTAATCATTGTATCTTATTATGTGAACGTGTCAGAGACACACATACCTGTCAAAACCAGCAGCACGTCTCCAAGTGCAAAAACTGAAAAACAAATTCATCATTTTACAAATAAGAAAAGCAACATTTCAAATTTACTGACATAAAAAAAAGTATTAAAGACATAACACTTACATATCATGATTAAGTTCACTTTCCAAGGCATATTAGAATGCTGTTGAACTAATTTTTGAAACTAACACTATACAGTTCCTCAATCTGTAACACAACTAAATGTAACAGTGCACACTATGAGATTATAATACAGTAATGGGAACTCATGCGCAATAGAAATGTGTGTTTCCTTTATGTAACTACTGTACTGCACACACTGTAAGCCCACACATGTGGCCATCAAGGTATATCAATTTATAGGCCTGGATTAACAGCATGTGAGTGGCTTTTAACACAAGGTGTTCTGTGGCGGGAACTGTTTATATTTGACTATTTTTATTTCAACTTAATTTCTTATAAGACTGTATCAGGTGGGGGAGGGGGACTTTTCTTTATAAACATGTTGACGAACATTTATGTGAATGAATTACTGTTAGTAGTTTAATATTGATGTTAAGTTATTTATTGAAAATTAATTTAAAAAAAATAAAGAAAGAAAGATGATGTGCAGCAAAGGTGTGTAACCAGGATCTGGGTCCTTTATGGTGTTACTAAAGCGGTTCTGGGCCAGAATGTGTTAATGACAGTGGTTCTCATTCCTAAAACATTCTTCTAAAGTGTATGTAACTTCCTCTGCTGTTTTTTTTTTTTTTTTAACCCTTTGCAGGCCATTTATTAATCGCGCGTCAGGCACGCCAGGTCTAATTAATTTTCACACGTGCAGTTAATTTTATACGCGCTGTTTAAAAGTATTTTTTTTCACAGTCAAATGGGTTTAAATGGCCCTGCATATCAACAAAGCATTCACTAGGCATCTCCAGCCCCGCCCCACCCTTTCGTTTGCTATAGCGATCAACTATGTAAGAAATAAATAATAATAATAATAATAATAATAGTCGTACATACTGATCGATCATCTCCGGATCACTCGTTTAATCACCAAACTCCTCAATAATGCGATCCAAGTCATTATTTTATTACTATAACATCTGAAAAAAGCTCTACAAATGTCCATGATAGTCTCTGTGCGCTGACGCACTCAGCCAGCTTGTTTACTATGAATGTCCCGTTATCTGATACCTGATACCATGTATGACTATTCATGAGATACGCCTTTTTTTTTTTTTTTTTTTCGATTTGTCTCGGCTCCTGTCGCTCCCACTCGGCAATTGAATGGTTTTCTCGGCTTTTTCCGGAGAAAAAACGACTAAACACCCATTTATTGCGTTGCTATAATGATGTCGGACCCAGTCCGACAAAGGACCTGTGAGGAATAATTGCAATGTCGGACCCAGTCCGACAATGGACCGCAAAGGGTTAATACGACTGTATTTATTAAAATGCCATTCTGGGCCATTCCGGCTTTTACTCCATCCCAACAAATGTTAACCTATTAAGTGTGGTTCAGGGGTGGGAGCTAGGCTCCTCACTACCCTCTGATCTCCTATCATCAATCAAATCTACTTCCTATTTAAACATTAGTCACACCCTATTCCTCTGTCTTGTGATTTTTCATTTTGGTTGTGAACCTAAGCAGATAGCAAGACCCCCAGCAATTTCTTTCAGAGTAAAGAATTAATGAAAAATCAAGCATGGTGTACTTACCACACATCTCTTCCTCGGATTCAGAGATTTTCAAAGATAACTTCTTGTCTGTGTCGGAATATTCTCTGACAGCTTTAACCCATGGTATGGTCAGCCCACCATTCTTTCCTCTATCAGACGTCGCAGTAACATGTGAACAGGTGCCTCCCAAGCAGGACAGCATACTACCCACCATCCAAGGAACCAATCCCCATCGATCTAAGTGGCTCCGGGCCCAGGATACACCTCCAGAGCGACAGTACTTTAAAGACTGGACTCAACAAACTCAGAAAGATCCTCCTCAAAAACGGCAGTGAGATCCCGGCAAGGAGCAATCAGGAAACCCAAGAGATTCTACCCAAGAAAACTCCCCAGCCGTGCTCGGCTGTTCAGAGGCCCAGGTCAGACAGCAGGAAGACTGTCTCAGACCAAGCTACTCCAGTAGCCAGCACATCAGGTCAGCAAGCAGCTGCTCCAGTCAACGAAACTCAGCAGGAACACTCTCGGATTTTTAATGAAATAAAAGTATTCATGCCACCATTTGCGGATACCTTATCCTCAGTCAATACCAAACTCAACTTGGATAAACGGGTGTCCAACATCAAGCAAGCGAAGCAAGGTTCTGCAGTTAAAGTATTTTCTTCCATTCCTGCACTAAACTCAGCTGCCTCTGTAGCAGCTACAGTCACTCCCAGTTTGATACCAACCCCGGTCATTATGGTCGAGCCTCTGATCTACAACCTTGCAACTGCCACAGCATATGGTTCCTTTACCTCAACCACTGCCCGTCGTCACTCAGTATCCCCACAGATTTGGCAAAGCATAATTGAAGGAAAGGACGTTAATCTGGTTTCTCTATTAATGGCTACATCTGAATTTCTGGACCATAGAGTGGTGGAATGTGGAGATTTATCAGTCACGCTGAAATCCAGAGACAGGAATGTGCTATGTTCAGTATACCCAAACCGCAGACAAGAACTAGATTCTTACAAATTCTACATAGTGGAGCTATCTGTCAGATATGGAAGAACCATGTTTTTCAACCGATCATTTACAGCAAAAGCAGCAGCTATTTTGGCATCAGATAACCACATCATCGACTGGGCATAACCTGATTTAGATCTGTTCAACAGGATTTTCAGCACTCTCAGAGCCAATGCATGTGGGGTCTACGCTTCCACTGGCTATTCAATCTCTCTCTGCCCAAAAGCTGCTATAGCATCAACCTCCTCCAGATCAGCAATTGGCATCACTCCTCCCTGTTTCTATAACAGAATATCGATCCCTAACTCCATCCATTCTTCAGCCCTGAGCAATCTACAAGGGAAGACAAAGAACAGGCAAATAATCAGATTCACAGGAGTAAAGCACATCTGTAATAATGTCAACTCAGGTATATGCACTTTTAAACAGTGCAAAAACATCCATGTGTGCGGTTTCTGTGGGTTACCCATTCCAAAGCCATCTTCCCAGTAACTCCAAAGTGACTCTCTCCAACACTTAAACTTCCTCATGACCAGTTTTCTCTACACTACATTACCATCTCAGACGCAATTCATTCAATTAAATTAGCAGTTCTTGGTTCCTAGTTAGCAAAAGCAGATATATCAGACGCATTTAACCCCTCGCAGTCCATTTATTAAATGCGTGTCAGGCATGCCAGGTCTAATTTATTTTCACACGCGAAGTTAATTTTAGACGCGCTGTTTAAAAGTATTTTTTTTCACAGTCAAATGGGTTTAAATGGCCCTGCATATCAACAAAGCACTCACTAGGCATCTCCAGCCCCGCCCCACCCTTTCGTTCGCTATAGCTTTCACCTATGTAAGAAATAAATAATAATAATAATAATAGTCGTACATACCGATCAATCATCTCCTGATCACTCGTTTTATCACCAAACTCCTCAATAATGCGATCCAAGTCATTATTTTATTACTATAACATCTCAAAAAAGCTCTGCAAATGTCCGTGTTCTCTGTGCGCTGATTCACAGGCAGCCAGCTTGTTTACTTACGACCGCCCCATTATCTGATACCAGGGCCATGTATGACTATTCATGAGATACGCCTTTTTTTTTCAACTTGTCTCGGCTCCTGTCGTTCCCACTCGGCCATTGAATGGTTTTCTCGACTTTTTCTATAATGATGTCGGACAGGGTCCGACAATGGACCTGATAGGAATAATTGCAATGTTGAACCAGGTCCGACAATGGACCGCAAAGGGTTAAAGTAATGCCAATCCATTTCCGTCACCTGTTTGGGATATGCTGGGAAGGAACATTTTCTTTTTTTAACTTCTGGCTGCTGCAGCAGCCCGAAAATATTTTATACGCTTTATGCTGGATACTTCTCAATTCATATCATGGTCCATTTCTGCTCCACCTACTCGATGACTTTCACTTGATCTCTCCTCCCTCAGGTCCACCAACAGAAGCGGTCACCAATCTTAAAAGTTTATTTTTAGAAGTTGGTGTCCTGCTTTCAGAGGAAAAAAACAATCATCCACCTTCTTTCAATGTAATTTCTGTGAATCATACTGGACACAGAAAAGTTATCTTTTAGTATCTAAACTCGACCATATTCGTTCCCTTACTCAGAACTTTCAGATTATTATTATTTATTTATTAGAAGACACCCTTATCCAGGGTGACTTACAATTGTTACAAGATATCACATTATTTTTGCATACTATTACATTATTTTTTACATATTATTTTTACATACAATTACCCATCTATACAGTTGGGTTTTTACTGGAGCAATCTAAGTAAAGTACCTTGCTCAAGGGTACAGCAGCAGTGTCCCCCATCTGGGATTGAACCCACAACCCTCCGGTCAAAAGTCCAGAGCCCTAACCACTACTCCACACTGCTGCCCCAGATCAGTAAAACAATCAGGAAACGTGCACTCCACTCCTGTGCTGGGCCATTTCAGTTTTGCAATTCGCATTATCCACCAGGGACGGACATTTATATGTCGATTACTCGCTGTGTCATCAACAGCACAAAACTTGGACTCCTACATCAGTATTTCATTAGAAGCTAGGAAAGACATTAAAATGTGGTCTGCTGTCATACTCATCTTAGATTCCCTCTTTATCCTCTTCCTGTGCATTTCCAAAATGATCAGCTTCTGCAAGGTCAATTTACTTAGCTCTCCTCTATGCCCATATGCTTCCATGCAGAAATATATCGCAGAACACAAACCTATTTCAAATTCTGACCCCCTGTTCATCGATTCAAACCGGACTGTTATATCCAGACATTGGTACACATCTCATCTGTCCACATTGGTTTAAAGAGCAGGACTTCCCCCGCAATTCTATACTCCCCATCCATTCAGAATCAGGGCAGCCACATCAGCAGCAACAGCAAAGATTAACCAGCATCTAATTAAAAATATGGGCACTGGACCGCATCAGCAGTTGAATCATACATACGTTCTTCCCCAGATCTCTTCTGCACAACCGTCTATTGCTAGTATGTCCAGAGTGGGGACAACCCTTCCATCGGGACCACCAAAGGTTTCCCCCAAAAAAGAAAGTTTTTTTTTTTCCTTTCCACTGAGCGGAGGGTCTTCACATAGTTAGTAGGGAGCCAGTTACTAACCCTCTTTGTTGTGTTAAATGTTTTCTTTCTTTTTGTTTGTATATGCATTGGAGGTTATTTTGTTTGTATGCACTCTTCTTTAGCAGGGAGCCGGGGGTCCATCCTTTTGGTGGGTTAGTGTCACACTTTCTCGACTTTTGCTATGCTTCCTTTAGCTACATGAGGGAGGTTCTCTTAGTGAGTAAAAGGGGACCCCCAGCCAAACCCAATCTTTAAGCATCTCATGTGCTATTGCTTCCCTTGCAATCTGAGGATCTAAGCTTATTCTAGCTAACTCACAGAAGGAGCTCTTTCTTTGTAACAAGAGGCAATCTTCTCGTTTCAGGTTCTCTGGGGGTGCGTTTCCGCCCCAGCTTCTCAGGGTAGTCTCCCTCTGTTCCAAATGCTTCTTGCGAAGTTGCTGTAAAATGTAACTGTAACTGTAAAATATATACTCTCCTTGGTAAATTCTTCTCAGTGCATTCTTTGTAAAATACCCAGGAGTTGATGGCTGCTAGGTCCAATGCATTGTAAAACACCTGAACAGACCACCGTCAGGATCCAGCTTTCATGGAATACTTCCGTGCCATCTGATCAAAAACATCAACTCCATATTTTATTGCATTGTAAAACTTGGTCAGTCATTCACTCAGGCAGAGAGTAGAGACTAATCTGATTACAGCTAAACACATTGCAGACTGGTAAATAAAAATAATAAAGTAGAATACTGTTCTGTATAATAAAAATACAATTGTTTTCTGTGTGGCCATCAATGTGACTGCTCCCGGGGCTTTTTGGTATAATGTAATATATCTCCTTTATTTCTGCACTCCTGCATTTCATGCTTTGTGAGAATATTTAATACATACGGACAGAAAGGTACACGAACGCACAGCCCCATTTGTGTTACACGACTATAGAAAATTACAATTTAAAACCAAAAACTGACAAAGTGATTTACATGATACAGTAAAAAAAACAATGCATAATTGTGGCAAAGTGGTAACGACGTGCAGGTGAATGCAATGCAGAATAATCACACGGACAACGTTGGTACAGGTGCAAGGGTGTTTATTTAATTTAATAAATGTCCAGAGCCTTAAGGCAAACCTGCAAATAATAATAGTGCTGGAAGTGATACAGCGGCGTGTATCACTTCTATTTGTAATCCACGGGTTTGACCCGTAACCCCAAAAGTCCCGTTCAGACACCCACACAAAACACAAACACAAAGACAGTGCGTGATTCAAGTGCTAATGGTGCAAACAAAAGACAGTTCCTGTAGTGGAAAAAGGTGAGTGGTGAAGTCCGGGTTTCTCGCTGGCCTGCGGCTGCAGCTCCGGATTGTGCTCAGTAATCTTTAGTGAAACAACACACAAGACACACAGTGTTAAGACACAGACACGAAACACTCACGGTTTATTTTCACAAGACGGGCTCCTTCTCGGTTATTTAATTTAACCATATGCAAAGGAACAGATTACTCAAGCCATGCCCCCTATTTAGACCCTCGCCCATGACCCCGAGGTTAACGAGCGCATCCGCTCCTCCAGTCCTCGGATGCCATGCCGCTTACCGTCTGGGTCACTGAGCTCGGGTGCCATAGCTTCGCCCCTTTCCGAACTGACCGACTTCCATCTACCCTACGGAATAAATTGTCGTGCCATTTCATTAAGGGTACTCTGTTCCTCGTACACCGTGCCCTCACAGGTCGAGAGGGAGATCTAACACTAAGACTCATTCGATCTCTGTCACAATAATACATTAGATACAGTGAAAAACATTGCATAATAAATACAAGGCTAGGATGTGAAAATTCTAAAACATAGTGGATGCATAAAAAAGTATATCTGGGCAGCAGTGTGGAGTAGTGGTTAGGGGCTCTGGACTCTTGACCGTAGGGTTGTGGGTTCAATCCCTGGTGGAGGACACTGTTGCTGTACCCTTGAGCAAGGTACTTTACTTAGATTGCTCCAGTAAAAACCCAACTGTATAGATGGGTAATTGTATGTAAAATAATAATGTGATATCTGTATAATGTGAAATAATGTATAATGTGATATCTTGTAACCGTTGTAAGTCACCCTGGATAAGGGCGTTTGCTAAGAAATAAATAATAATAATAATAATAATAATAATCTGTCTTAAAGAGCATGGAAAGCACAAGAGAACAAGTGGGTCTTGAGAGTTGATTTAAAGCGAGTGACGGTTGGAGCATCACGCACCAAAGCTGGGAGAGAGTCGGAGCCATGAAGTTAAACAAGTGTTCTCTAAGTGTAGTGCACTTTCGCTTGGGGCTAACAAGCAGGGACATAATCTTTGAGAGGTTTCCATGTTTTGAGAAAACCCCCCAGCTTCCCTCTAACATCTTGTAATAACTAAGTTTGGAAATGGTAAAATTCATTTAATGCATTTAAAAAGTACTGTTTGTGATTTCTAGGGTTACCATATGGCTCCAGATTAACCGGATGCTTTGAGACAGACCGGGATTTCAAAATTCCCCCTAAATTGAAAGTAATTCACGTATAAATGAGCTCCACCTTTGCTGAGATTAATCCTGCTGTGGTGGAATTGCTTGGGTGCAGCAAACAAGTCACACTGATCAGCTGCTGCTGATCAGATCTTAATGAACGAATAGCTAATCTATCGATAGAGCAACGAGATGATGCGATTGTATTTGCAGAATAATATGGGCGATTGAATTTTAACAAACAGAAAAAAATAGCGACTGGCTGCAATTCATTCTTGGTATAATACAATTATTTGACGCGCATGCGTGTATTTAAGCACCATTATTAATTGTAGCTAAGGATGGTTCATTTACACCTTCATTTATTTCAATTTAGGGGCAAGTTTGAAATCCCGTTCTGTCTCACAGCGTCCGGTTAATCTGGAGCCACATGGTAACCCTATGATTTCTCATTTGAATAGAAAACCGTTGTGGACAGTCCAAACTGATTTACATGGATGATGCTGTTTTATAGCTCACTCCTCATTTCACATCACTATAAAGGAAGTGTAAAATATGGAGCTAAATTGATTCTTTTGCTCTTCTGGTCAGATTGGAAATTGGACCTTAGTAACAGGTGCACTGAGATAATGAGATGCACAGGAGCAAAAGCACCAGTGGAGCGAGGGATTGAAAATAGTATTGTGGAGCAAAGCTATGAAAAGTGGAGCAGTGCAAAATTAGCTCACAAGCAAAACAATTGAAAATTGGCCTGACAATGCAGAAGTTCATTCTCATTGATTGGTACCCAATTGTAAACGTGAGTGAAGGGCAGGTTTTCTTGTTTTGAAATCAACACGTTAATGAATGGGTTTATTGAATACCTGCTGATAAATACTTCTTAAAAACAATCCCGAGTACGAGTATCAGCACAGCCCTAGAAATGAATAGGGATGGAAGTCTTCACCAGGAGGCCTGCAGTCCGGAATGAGTTCCAGGAGGTCAGCCACAGACAGCTGATATCCCCCGTCGAGTGGCACGTTATCACACAGTGCCTTGTGACATGAAGGGTGTGTGTCTCTGAGCGAACCTGATGGAAAAACTGTCACCTCCCAAATGCTGAAATGTTGCATTGTGATATTTGTTGTGTCCTGTTTTGAGATTAGAGGAGAGAAGAAGATTTTGGTGTAGAGGGAAGACACATCTTACTGCTCTGCTCCTCATTTAATTTAGCGTTGTTTCTTCTGTGTACCAAGGGAGGGGAACAGAGTTATGTGTAACTCTTAAGCTACAATAAAGATAACTAAAAAGTGGATTCCCTAAAACCCTTTGTCAGTGTGTTTGTTGCATCACTTCAGCCACCCCATTACTAACAAACTTCCCTTTGATGAGCATACCAATGATCAGGATTCCTCAAAGCATGCCACAACATTAAAATCTTAATAACTTTAAAACTACAAATCCAGTCAAATTCTAACCACCATAGGGAATGAAGTCAGCAGAGACTGCTGTCTTGGTGCTGAGCACTATAGCTGCAGCTATTATAGTTTTTCTTCCTGATTTGCTGGAAAATTACATTATAATCAGATCGGATTGTAGATTGGAAATGTTAACGCTTTAAGCCCCCTTTTATCTTTTAAAATGCTAATCCTACTGAAAGAGTGTTTAAAGATTTAAAGAGACAATGTCACAAAGTGTTCATGTTCCAAAGGACATCACTCTACCCCCTACGATTGCCGAGATATTCATTGTTGGAATATTAGAGTCGACATAGAAATGAGATTGAAACCACACTATCATGCTGCTATAATAATCTCATATGGCCACCAGGGCCTATAAAGCAACATAATTCAAATGTGTGACTCTACTCAAGTTTAGACATAATTTGATACTGAGTTGTATGTATTTATAACGAATGCACTCTACAGAAGCTACTGTGTATGTTGAAGATTCTGGTGATATGATTGATACGATCAGTCATCTAGGCTCTCTTCCTCAACACAGTATTCTTGTATGATTGATACGATCAGTCATCTAGGCTCTCTTCCTCAACAAAGTATTCTTGTATGATTGATACGATCACTCATCTAGGCTCTCTTCCTCAACACAGCATTCTTGTATAATTGATACGATCACTCATCTAGGCTCTCTTCCTCAACACAGTATTCTTGTATGATTGATACGATCACTCATCTAGGCTCTCTTCCTCAACACAGCATTCTTGTATAATTGATACGATCAGTCATCTAGGCTCTTCCTCAACACAGCATTCTTGTATGATTGATACGATCAGTCATCTAGGCTCCCTTCCTCAACACAGTATTCTTGTATGATTGATACGATCACTCATCTAGGCTCTCTTCCTCAACACAGCATTCTTGTATAATTGATACGATCAGTCATCTAGGCTCTTCCTCAACACAGCATTCTTGTATGATTGATACGATCAGTCATCTAGGCGCTCTTCCTCAACACAGCATTCTTGTATGATTGATACGATCAGTCATCTAGGCGCTCTTCCTCAACACAGCATTCTTGTATGATTGATACGATCAGTCATCTAGGCTCCCTTCCTCAACACAGTATTCTTGTATGATTGATACGATCAGTCATCTATGCTCTCTTCCTCAACAAAGTATTCTTGTAACTTTTGACATTGTGAGTCTCTATACCAATATCCCTCATGGTGGAGTCTAAAGGCTCCTTTGCAAACAAAACAGTGATCGTTTACCTTCAGCTTCTTTTGTGTTAACTTTAGCTGAATTGGTGCTATCAAAAAATTATTTTGCATTTCAATCAGATTTCTTTCTTCAAATTAAAGGTACTGCAATGGGTGCTACAAAGGCACCAAATTATGCTAATTTATACATAGCTTATTTAGAGGAAATGACTATTCGTCAGGCTTCAGTAAATCTCCACTTATCTAATATTATTTGGAAAAGATACATTGACAATATTTTTATCTTGTGGAAAGGAAATGCTCACAAACTTTCTTATTTTATGATTTTTTTTTTAAATGTAATGAACATTTTCAATTTACCATGCAATATGTCATTTAAAAGATTAATGAAGGTCATTTTCTGCATAGAAATTTATATAGAAAACCTACAGAGCGGTATACATTAATGATAGCAGGCAGTTTTCATCCACTTCCTTTAAAAGAATAGTTTACCTTGTAGTCAGTTTTGTAGAATTAAACATATTTGCAAACGAGAATCTGATTTTTCTAATAATTTGTCTGATATGCAGGCTAGATTTGAAATAAAGATAAATATCTCGATACTGCTATTCAAATTCCATTAAAAGCAGTTACAGACTCACTCCAGCACCATACATCTAAACGTAGTTGTGTAATTTTTGTGGTTTCACATAGTCCTTCTTGTGCATCTCTGCATTAAATATGTGTACAATATATTCATTAACTTGTTATTTTCTCTTCTGTTTGGGGTAGTATTGAATCTAGTGTTTATAGACTTCATTCAAGCCTTCCCATTTACATATATATATAGTGACAGAGTGGGGTGTTTTGTCACAGTTCTTTCGGGTCTTGAACACAGTCTTTCGGAACCAAGCACACTGGACAACAGTATTTTATTGTAAACAGGGCGGTGCCTGTATGTTTATTATCGTGTTCTCTTTATCCAGAGTCACACAAATCAAATATCAGCAACGTAAACAAAATAAACCAAACAAAACCTAGCTCTTTATTAAGAGCATTAACTAAACCTTTTAATTATCTTTTAACTACCCCTTTCTATAAGTCAGACAGCTAAGCTGTTTACTGACCAAAGTGAACACTTTAACTATGCAGCAGTTGTTTTCCCCTAGGTAGAACACCAACCTTTAATCTGTTTCCAGCACGTATCGGTCTCTCTGCATGTCATACCCTTTGCACACACTCGCGTTTGAAAAAAACCCATGCTCTTTTATGGCTGCCTAATTGGAGACAGGTGAAAACCCTTGTCTCAAAATGGTCTCCCCTGTGGAGCTCTGGGAATTGTAGTCTTTGTGACATTGGCAGTCAAAGACTACAACTTACTTATGTAACCCAAATTCAATGGAGAGGATACAGGCTTCTCTTCACTCTTGGACCAATATACACACCGTCCACCACTTTCCCATATATTTTATAGTTCACTTTGTCACTATATATATATATATATATATATATATATATATATATATATATATATATATATATATATATATATATATATATATCATTTACTGTATTACATTTTTGTGGAATTTCTACTATTGTAAAACTATATTTTAGTGACATTATAGATAACTGTTGATCAATTAACTAATGTGTAATTACATTCACCTGCTCTTTTTAACCCTGATAGTATTTAACTGTATTTTGCAGCCTGAC
The DNA here is from genome assembly GCF_902713425.1 of Acipenser ruthenus. Lineage (NCBI taxonomy): Eukaryota > Metazoa > Chordata > Actinopteri > Acipenseriformes > Acipenseridae > Acipenser > Acipenser ruthenus. The sequence continues at coordinate 4,923,854 of NC_081240.1, read as the reverse complement.
AAAGGCACTTTGGCGATGTTTTTATGAATTAAAGATATATATATATTTGGATTGCAATTGAGGGTGTGGTTCTCTCTTTTTCTATATTAACTGATGGCTTCAGCCTTGTGAACTTGCACCTCGTCTGCTTTGGTGGGCGGACACTTTTGGTCAAGGAGGGCCATTTAACAGGTGGGACATTGGGTGGTGGGCTGCATAATAAAATTCCCCTATAAATAAACACCAATATGTGCCATAAATCTAACATACCTTTATATATAGACTCAAGACAGACATCTTTTCTGTTGCCTTTTCTTTGTTGGTTTCTGAAATATGATTTTTTTTTTTTATTTGATTTTATCATGTTTGTATTTATATTTTATTGGCTGGTTTCACAGACCCAGATTCGCACTGATTTTGGTTTACCTTACCTAAATTAACATTGGGTAGTCCAGGACTAGTACTAATCAGAGTCTGTGAAACCAGCCATGCATGTCTATGTTTATGGGGACATCCTAAAACGCTTACCATGGCTTAATGTGCTTAACCACTTCAACTCCAGATGTAAAAATGAAACTCCTTCCCAGGTACCAGATTTTGAAAATAATAATGTTTTCAAACCTGTAATTGCTATAAAATGTTAACATATGATGAATAAAACACAAATAAATGACCTAAACTGTGTTTTTAATTAACCATGTGTACTACATACCCATGTTCACTATAGAGATAAAAACACATTTTTTAATTTTTTTTTATTGTTTTTGTTTGAACAATGAAAACAAAAATGCTGCTAATAACAATAATAATCAGCAAACAGTAATTATCAAATAAAAATCAAACAACACCAAAATGTGGCCATTATCGACCTGCTCTGGTTGATCTTTTATTGAAATGTTCAATACAACAGAAACCGGGGTTGCCTTTGCAACCACTGCACATTTTTCGCGGTCTCTGCTTCCCTTGTGTTGGAGGGATAGTCATAAATGCTAATTTCACGGGCAGCAGTGTGGAGTAGTGGTTAGGGCTCTGGACTGTTGACCGGAGGGTTGTGGGTTCAATCTCAGGTGGGGGACACTGCTGCTGTACCCTGGAGCAAGGTACTTTACCTAGATTGCTCCAGTAATAACCCAACTGTGTAAATGGGTAACTGTATGTAAAAAATAATGTAATTGTATGTAAAAATAATGTGATATCTGTTACGCGTCTGTTAAGAAATAAATAATAATAATAATAATGCATGTACAGGGCTACTATGCGCAGGCATTGTGATGAATGTGGCTGCCGCAGATGCCTGCTTTATTGCCTTGTACCCAGTGCTGTATTTTGTCACAGCACTGCCATTTCAAACCAAACAGCTTCCAGGACTGGCATCATGGTAGGGATCAGTAATAAACCCAGTCCCCTGCTGTTCTTGGCTCCACATCCTCTTCATCATCATCGCTGAGTGATAAGTCAGCATCACTGTCGCTGGTATTGAAATCCTCCTAACCAACTTTTGAAATCTTCATCACTCTCCACGTATGTTGCCATGTTTACCTTTCACTAAAAACGACATAATCTACAACTAAACAAGTAAAACTAATAATAAAACAAAAAATAATAATATAAACACTATATATATACTTGTAAAAGTTGAATGGCTTCACGCAATATATCGCCGTCTTATAAACACCCACGGGTAGATTGGAATCTCTACACGGCACGCAATTGAATAAAAATGTCACCTGACCCCTTTCATTGCACATTATTATTATTATTATTATTTATTTCTTAGCAGACACCCTTATCCAGGACGACCTACAATTGTTACAAGATATCACGTTATTTTTACATACAATTACATTATTCTTTTACATACAATTACCCATTTATAGAGTTGGGTTTTTACTGGAGCAATCTAGGTAAACTACCTTGCTCAAGGGTACAGCAGCAGTGCCCCCCACCTGGGATTGAACCCACGGCCTTCCGATCAAGAGTCCAGAGCCCTAACCACTACCCCACACTTCCACAGTACTAGCACTGCCTTAGAGAATGAAAACTGAAATGCTAGACTGAGAAACCGCTCATAGAATAGAATGGGAAACTTGACATATGCACGTACGGCATAGTACTATAATTGGGTTACATTACCATGCCCCCCCCCATTTGATATTATTGGTTGTAATACATTTAAATTCACATGACTGGATACATTTATTGTGTTCTGAATACGTTCTAAGTTAAAGTGGTGCTTTTTGTAGATCTCTCCTTTTCCTCGCAGGATATTTCTTTGTAACTTGTGAGTTGTTTGTGTTGTATTACAAGATGTGTTACACCTGCACTGCAGATCAAAGGACAGCGTTGAAGGATGGGCCGGTTTATTGTCCATTGGTGTCTGTAAGAGAGCAACATTTTATTAGGTACAAATAGAACCATCTTCAGCAAACCCAGCTAACTGCATCCACATAGTTCTTTCTTTTTTCCTTTTAAAAACTCATTGGCAGTGTACAGTATGATGATCGTGTAAGTGACGTAATTTAACATGAGTGCTCGTAATCTGTAATAGTGGGGTGGACTTCATATTGAAGGTTGAATCAATTAGTACAAATCAGTATGGTAAAATGCCTTGATTGCTGGTGGACTGAAGTGGCCATTAATCAAGGTTCCACTGTATATTGGAATGTATTTAAAATACAGTCATATATGGATTCAACAGTATATTACTATATATTTTGGATCACCAAATATATTACATATAATGCATATTTTATCATATTTTTAATATGCCCCAGAATCCACTGCACTGCAGCCCCTCTTACTTTTTATATTGCAGGACTCCTGTTCCTGAAAGAATAACCCCCAGCTCAGGAAGATATTGCGCATCTAGACTGTAACTGTTTAAACTAGATGACCATTATATCGAGCCTACAGGTATAAGTGCAATAACTGTGTATTTCTGCAATACTAATAATCTTTGCTAATCCTTTGATAATCCTTGATAATGTAAATATAATAAATATGTAATAAAAAAAAATATTTACTCCATAAGGGAAGCTCCCTTACCATCCCCATGGTGCTTCCTCTGTCTGCTCCTGAAGTCTTCCCCCACAATAACTGAGAGCACAAGAAGGATCCCCAGGGATAGGAAGATTCTGATGTCATTCCCCAGCCCGTATGACTCTGAATTGAGGAGAAAACAGAACTAGTGTTTGGTTATACAGGCTATGTGGGGACACAAAACAGGGATTAGGAAGTTCTACTGTGAGCCAAACTAGACCCACCTGAGCTTCTCATCTGTATGTTAACATATGAAAAAATGTTATATAATTCAATAAACAAATTATGTAATTCACTAATAACCTAATGACATAAAAGCACGATCAAGATGTGTTGAAAACAACTGTAATCCAATCATGTTTTTACAGTGTCTTAATCTTGCAGTATGTTAATAGGGTACATACAGTATGCTCCACAGTGAAGTCATACATTCTTGGTTTTTGAGCAGGTACACCAAACACACAATAATCATGTTTTCCAGAAAGCCTAGTTTTCAGAGTTGGTTAAATCTGACATTAAATTTTCCATATGTACCAGCAATAATCGCAGCTGTGACCATTCTGATTCAATTATAATTTCTGACGCAGTATATAAATCAATTAGTGCTTTGTTGCAAAGTGTCAAGTGGTATGTGCAGGTGCAGTGTAGTAATCCAACAATGAAGAGACAGACAACAAAGTACGGGTGAAAATGAGTTCTGTTTATTTTAATCCAGGGGTCTGATGACCAAACAGAAAACAAATAGGAGCAGGGCCGGCATTAGGGCAAGGCGGCGGCCTAGGGCCTCACATGCGTCACAAATTGTATGACGTTTTCAGAGTCGAAACAGTCTCGCGACTATTACGTCGGCCCCTCGCAAGTACGAGTTGGGTCATTGTAAAAGGAAAATAAAAAAAATAAAGAAATTCAAGTCAAGCGGCAATAAGGAATTCTGCTGCCGTATCTAGACAAACCGTCAAATAAAAATCTGCTCCAGAAAGCAAATGAATCCGATTCAGACTCTTCACAATAATGATCTTCAAAATATTGGTTTCTGCTTACCAATGTAACATTACCACATTTGCACTGACTGACTGACAAAGTGGACGTGTTTCCTCATTTGAGTGTACTCGAATACAACATCTAAGGGTTAGCTGTCTGATAGGCTATTCAATAGCCTGTCCCTCTTTACATTCCACCAAAGAATACCAGGAATACCAAGAATACCAAAGGCGCAGGACAGTGCAGCATCGTCTTTTAAAGTTTTACTGGAGGCTTTTCTTATAGTTATATATTAATCGATTAATGAAATTGAGACTGTGTGTATTAACCCTTTGCGGTCCTATGTCGGACCTGGTCCGACATTGCAATTATTCCTATCCGGTCCATTGTCAGACCCTGTCCGACATCATAAAAAAAAAACGGTTTTCTAGTCGTTTTTTCTCCGGAAAAAGCCGAGAAAACCATTCAATGGCCGAGTGGGAGCGACAGGAGCAGAGACAAGTCGAAAAAAATATATATATAATAGGCCGTATCTCATGAATAGTGATACTTGCCCCTGGCATCAAATAGGGGTGGTCATAAGGAAACAAGCTGGCTGATACTGCATCAGCGCTCAGAGAATATCACGGACATTTGCAGAGCTTTTTTGAGATGTTATAGTAATAAAGAGATCTAACATCATGAATCATTCGATCTCTGTCACATGCCTTTATTATTAACAACTTTGTTTTCTAAAACTTGGCGTACTTTAAAAAGTGATTTTATTAAGTTCAAGGAAACTTATGAAAACACATTTATTCACACTTGCCTATCCCATTTGTGTGTTGGGTCTTGATAGATGTGTTTGGAGTTGTCATATCTCCTGTGGGAAAATAAACAACGTGTAGCAAATTATCACCATTGGGCTAAAAAAAGTTGCCAGCTGTTAAATAATTTAAATTTAGACCAACATTAATTTGATGATAATGTGTTCTTTGCAATGATGTGAATAGTGGGAGATCTAAATACTGCCCCTACAATGTACAATAAAATAAAATACAATAAAATATTCAGCGAAAAAAGGCCTTGATTTAGTTTTTTCAAATAATGAAGACAGAATACTAAAACAGAGGTCAGAGCGCCATTGGCAAACTCAGACCACAACATGGTCTCATTTGAAGTATTTTTTAAAACCCCAAAAGTAATGACTAAAGCTAAGGTTTACAATTTTAGAAAAGCAAACTATGAAGGTATGAAACAGAGACTAACAGATGTAGATTGGAGTTAAATAGAGAAAACATCTACAGAAAAAGGATGGCTGTTTTTTAAAAATGTAGTACTTGAGGCGCAAAACAATTACATCCCAAAAGTAGACAAATCTAAATCTAAAACAAAATGGCCAAAATGGTTTAAGAGATCAATTAAAAAAAAATTCAGCGAAAAAAGGCACTTTACAGAGCGTTTAAAAGGGACCAAAAACAAAGTACACATAAAGAGTACTTGGAACTGCAAACACAAGTCAAAAAGGAAGTTACAAGAGAGAGATAGAAATCAATATTGCTAAGGGGGCTAAAACCAATTCCAAAAATATTTTTCCAATATTATAAGAGCAAGAGAACATTCAAAGAGAAGGTTAAATGTCTAAGAGACACAAATGGCAAAATCATAGATGAAGAAAAAAAAATAGCAAATATATTAAATGATTACTTTTCACAGGTTTTTACAAAGGAGGACACGGACAACATGCCCGACATGTCGACCTATTCCTATCCAATTTTAAATAACTTTAGCATAACAGAGGCAGAAGTGTTAAAGGGACTAGGGGCTCTTACAATAAACAAATCCCCTGGGCCAGATGAGATCCTCCCAATAGTACTCAAAGAAATGAAAGACGTTATTTACAAACCGCTAACCAAGATCATGCAACAGTCTATTGACACAGGGATTGTACCGACAGACTGGAAAATAGCAAGCGTAATACCGATCCACAAAAAGGAAGACAAAACCGAACCAGGTAACTACAGACCAATAAGCCTGACTTCTATTATATGTAAACTTATGGAAACTATAATAAGATCCAAAATGCAAAAATTACCTGTATGGTAACAATATCCTGGGAGACAGTCAGCATGGTTTTAGGAAAGGGAGATCGTGTCTAACTAAGCTACTTGACTTTTTTGAGGATGCAACATTGAAAATGGATAACTGCAAAGCATACGACATGGTTTATTTAGATTTCCAGAAAGTTTTTGACAAAGTCCTGCATAAAAGATTAATTCTCAAACTGAACGCAGTAGGGATTCAAGGAAATGAATGCACATGGATTAGGGAGTGGTTAACATGTAGAAAACAGAAAGTACTGATTAGAGGAGAAACCTCAAAATGGAGTGAGGTAACCAGTGGTGTACCATAGGGATCAGGATTAGGTCCTCTGCTATAAGAACATAAGAACATAAGAACATAAGAAATTTTACAAACGAGAGGAGGCCATTCAGCCCATCTTGCTTGTTTGGTTTTTAGTAGCTTATTGATCCCAGAATCTCATCAAGCAGCTTTTTGAAGGAACCCAGGGTGTCAGCTTCAACAACATTACTGGGGAGTTGGTTCCAGACCCTCACCATTCTCTGTGTAATAAAGTGCATCCTATTTTCTGTTCTGAATTCCTAATCTACATTAATGATTTAGATTCTGGTATAGTAAGCAAACTCGTTAAATTTGCTTACTATACCAGAAATAAAGAATAGGAGGAGTGGCAAACACTGTTGAAGCAGCAAAGGTCATTCAAAATGATCTAGACAGCATTCAGAACTGGGCAGACACATGGCAAATGAAATTTAATAGAGAAAAGTGTAAAGTACTGCACGCAGGCAATAAAAATGTGCATTATAAATATCATATGGGAGGTACTGATATTGAAGAAGGGAACTATGAAAAAGACCTAGGAGTTTATGTTGACTCAGCAATGTCTTCATCTAGACAATGTGGGGAAGCTATAAAAAAGGCTAACAAGATGCTCGGATATATTGTGAGAAGTGTTGAATTTAAATCAAGGGAAGTAATGTTAAAACTCTACAATGCATTAGTAAGACCTCACCTAGAATATTGTGTTCAGTTCTGGTCACCTCGTTACAAAAAGGATATTGCTGCTCTAGAAAGAGTGCAAAGAAGAGCAACCAGAATTATCCCGTGTTTAAAAGGCATGTCGTATGCAGACAGGCTAAAAGAATTGAATCTATTCAGTCTTGAACAAAGAAGACTACGCGGCGATCTGATTCAAACATTCAAAATCCTAAAAGGTATAGACAATGTCAACCCAGGGGACTTCTTTGGCACTTTTTTACACAGAGAATTGTGAGGGTCTGGAACCAACTCCCCAGTAATGTTGTTGAAGCTGACACCCTGGGATCCTTCAAGAAGCTGCTTGATGAGATTCTGGGATCAATAAGCTACTAACAACCAAACGAGCAAGATGGGCTGAATGGCCTCCTCTCGTTTGTAAACTTTCTTATGTTCTTATGTTCTTATGTATAAACCTGATCTTGTGCTGACCTCATTCCACTGATTATCTGAAGTCATGTTAAAAAGGGTTTCAATGAATCAATCTGGGGGAAACATCAGAGGGAGTCATTTTGAGTGGCAGAATTTGGATCCACGGCTGTTCTCTTGTCCAGAGTTCTATCTACTTCCACCTACTTGTATTTTAATTGTGAAAGAGTATGGTTCAGATTATAGGTCCGTTCTACTGGGGTATATATTAGCGTACTGTACTTCATGGTGAGTCCTGTCAGAATGGTTTCATTTGAACTTTCTACCCCTACTGTGTGCAATGGTTAACTCCAAGTCAATCATTGTAATCATGAAATAGACACAGTTTTAATTATTTTGTCAAAAACTTTAATTTAAATTAGAACACTGAATTGAAAACCAAACAAACACAGACTTGCCTGCCAGTTTCTGTTGGGATGGAGGTGTCATATATTCTGTGGGAATATAAACAACAACAATGAGAAACTAAAGCTGAGGTGGCAGTTTCTCTAATAAATAATTCAGACCAACAATTATTAAACCGAGGGATTCTGATGATCTCTTCAGATTCATGAACTGCATGGGTATTGATCTTTGTCATATTTCAAATAAGTTTAATTGAAACTACTTGAGAGTTTCGAAAGCAAGGATAAGACAAGATCAATCCCATGGTCCAATTATGCAATCACATGATTCAATGCGCGTTTCCCTACAGGTGCCATTATTGGAGCCCACTCAGGAGGTGTGGGTAACAAAGCATTGCCACTCCATAATTAATGTAGACATAACAAACACAGTCGTGAGTGTAAGGGGTGGCAAGAAGTTTTTCCTCAGCAAAAGGCAGCCGGTGAAAAGATTCAGTTTGGCACCCCCTAATCAAAAGGGGGTGCCAACAAAAACCGGCCGTTAACTAAGCCAGTTTTTTTCAAAATTAAATATTCAAAACAAAGGGGGGGGGTGGCGCAGAGCACGCCACCCAGAGCCCACTGGTGGACAAAAGCCGTCATGTCGCCAGTGGACTCCGCGTCGGCGTGCTCCAACGCCACCCGGGAACGGAGGAGGGCCCTGAACATGGCCCCACAGTCAAAGAGACCCTCCCCGGTGATCTTACGCTTCCTGGTCTTGTAGATGGTAAGTTTGCCAAGAGCCAGGAGCAGATTCACCAGGAGGTCCCTCTTCCTGGTGGAGCCACGAACAGGGTGCCGGAAAATAAAAAGGGTAGGGGAAAAATGCAGCCAGAACTGCAGCAGGAGGTTCTTGAGGAACACAAAAAACGGCTGCAGCCTGGCGCAGAGGAGGTAGATGTGGAACACCGACTCGGACTCGCCGCAGAAAGGGCATGCGGGGTCCGAGTCGGTGAAGTGACGCAGGACCTCTCCTGACGCGAGCGCTCCGTGTAGCACTCTCCATCCCAGGTCCCACAAGGCCTCCCACTGGGGACTCTCGCCCTCCGGGGGTTGGAGGGGCTCCCGCCAAGCGGTGTCTCGGCGGGAGACGAGGGTGAGGAAGTGGAGGGTGTGGAGCGCCACCGCGTACAGGGTCCTCCTCGACACGGAACGAAGGGGGGTCGAGGAGAACTGCGAGATCCTGCTCAGGTGATTCTCGAGGGGAGGCTGAGGGGGAGCCCGATCCTTTGGTTTGATCAGCAGGACCGGAGAGCTGGGGGTAGGGAGGGACGATGGCTCCCCGGTCCTGAGGACCCCCTCGAGATACCCGACAGAGTCTGGGTGCAAAGCTGCCTTGCACTCCCGGATCGCTCGGCGGGCCGTTCTGAGGGTCCCCCGAGTTGCCCTGGCGACCAGCGACTCGGGAGTCAGCCACGCCGAGCGTTGGTGATCCAGGAGATCCCAGACTCTGGTCACCTTGGCCGAGATCAACAGGCTCCGCACCGCGGGGGATTCCAACGCCTGCGCACCTAGATGGGGGTTGTGCAGCAGGGGCTCCAGAAGGAATTCCTCCCCCTCGGTCGGAACCGCGTCTCGGCCGATGTCGAACATGCTCCGGGTCTTGAGCAGGTCCCTGTAAAAGACCGGCAGCTCGGGGAGACGGATCCCCGGGAGGTCGAGCCAGAACAGCTGCCGGTCGTAGCCCAAGTGGTGCAGCTGGCGCAGGAAGAGGGAGGCCAGCGCGCACCACTGCGGGGCCGGGTCCGCGTACAGGTATCTCTGCAGGGTCTGGAGGCGGAAGGTGTGCACCTGAGTCCTGATGCACACCAACCCTTGTCCCCCCTCGGCCAGAGGGAGGCTCAGCACCCCCGCAGAGACCCAATGCTTTCCGGCCCAGAAGAAGTCCGTCAGCTTCCTCTGGACCCTGGCCACAAACTCAGGGGGCGGGCTCAGGACGGTGAGTCGATGCCAGAGCATCGACGCCACCAGTTGGTTGATGACCAGAGCCCTGCCCCTGAAGGAAAGCACTTTCAGCAGACCCGACCACGACCTCAGTCTCGCAGCAACCTTGTCCTCCAACTCCACCCAGTTGGCTGCGACCGAGGTCTCCGCGGGGCTCAGGTGGACTCCCAGGTATTTGAAGCTGTCCGCGCTCCACTGGAACTGCTGGAGCGTGGCAGGGAGGGAGTCCACCCGCCAGAGGCCTACCAACAACCCGGAGCATTTGGTCCAGTTGATCCTGGCAGAGGACGCGGCAGAGTAAACGCTCTGGCAGCTCCGCATCCTCTCCAGATCAACCGGATCGGAGGCCACTAGGAGCACGTCGTCGGCGTAAGCCGACAGGACCACCCTCGTGTCCGGCGCGCCGAGCGCCGTCCCCCGTGAGCCTCCTGCGAAGGAGGCAGAGGAAGGGCTCGATGCACAGCGCGTACAGTTGTCCGGACAGAGGGCAGCCTTGACGTACTCCTCTCCTGAAGGCGAGGGGCGCGGTCAGGGAACAGTTCACCTTCAAAAGGCACTCGGCAGAGGCGTACAGCATTCGGAAGAGGCCGACGAACTTCGGCCCGAATCCGAATGCCCGCAGGGTTCCGAAGAGATACTCGTGATCCACCCGGTCGAACGCCTTCTCTTGGTCGAGAGACAAGAAGGCGACCGACCGACCGGTCCCCCTGCAGTAGTGCAGGAGGTCCCGAACCAGAAAGATGTTATCGAAAATCGTCCGGTTCGGGACCGTGTAGGACTGGTCGGGGTGGATCACGTCTGCCAGCACGGACTTGAGCCTCAGGGAGGCGGCCTTGGCCACGATTTTGTAGTCCGTGCACAGCAGCGAGACAGGGCGCCAGTTCTTCAGGCATCGGAGATCCCCCTTCTTGGGCAGGAGCGTGATCACCGCCCGCCTCATCGAAAGGGGCATCTCCCCGGTCTCGTAGGCTTCCGCCAGGACCCGCGCAAAGGCGGGCCCCAGCAAGTCCCAAAACTTCTTGTAGAACTCCACGGTCAGCCCGTCGATGCCCGGCGATTTGTTATAGGGCATCTGACTGAGGGCGTCGGAGAGCTCGGCCAGGGTCAGCTGGCCCTCGAACTCGTCCCTGACGCCCTCGCCGACCGTGGGAAGCCCGTCCCACAGAACCCTGCACGCGTCGGAGTCGACGGGATCTGGAGAGAAGAGGTCAGAGTAAAAGGCTCTGGCCCTCTCGTTCACGCTCTCCGGATCCGTCAGAAGGGAGCCGTCATCTGCCAGAAGGCAGGTGATGTTCCTGCGGTCTCCCTTCTTTCTCTCCAACGCGTAGAAGAAGTGTGAGCCGTGGTCCATCTCCCGGAGGAACTGGATCCACGAGCGCACAAACGCCCCCCGGGACCGCTGGAGCTGCAGGTCCCGCAGGGTGCTCTTCTTCTCTTCGTACGCGCTCTGCTCGAGTGGGTCCCCGCGAGCCAGGCGGCTCTCCAGACCGAGCAGCTCCCTTTCCAGCCGCTCGATCCGTGAGTCCCTGCGCCCCTCGTGTACTCCTGACAGAAGATCTTGATCTGCGCTTTCCCCACGTCCCACCACTGATGCCACGTGGGGAAGCGAGATCGTCTGCCGTGCCAGACCATCCAAAAGTCCCGGAAAGACCGCTCAAAGCGCTCGTCCTCCAACAAGGCGTTGTTAAAGTGCCAGTAGGCGGAGGCGTGCCCAACTGGCACCAGGGCCACCGCCACGGCCACCAGGTTGTGGTCCGTGAACGGCGCCGGCCTGATGTCGGAGGAGCGAACGCAGTGAGCGTGGTTCCTGGTGACGTAGAACCTGTCGATCCGGGACTGAGACACCCGCCCCTCCCTCACCCTGGTGAAGGTGAAGGCGGGGACGTCCGGGTGATGCCAACGCCAGATGTCGACCAGAGAGAGCTGAGCGGTCAGCTCTCTCAGAGCTGCCGACGAGAGAGGGTAGTGTTCTTGACCCCCCACCCTGTCCGCGGCCTCGAGGGTGCAGTTGAAATCACCCCGGAGGACCACGCACTCGTCGCCGCTGATGTTATTCATGTAGGTCGACATCCGGCGAAAGAACTGGACCCTGGTGAACGATACTGTCGCCGTCCCGGATCCGGTGGTGTAACAGACGGCCCGGCTCGACGTCTACCACATCGAGTACCGTGGGAAGAAAGGACCCGGAGAAGAGCGTCGCCACCCCACAAGAGGTGCCGGTGAGATGGCTGAACGACACTCTGCCCCCCCCACTCCAGAAGCCAGTTTCTGGAGTCGTGTGGGTTTCCTGCAGGAAGCACACAGAGTAACCCCCTTTTTTCAGGAAGGAGATTACCTGGGCCCTGCGGAAAGGGTCCCTACACCCGTTGACGTTCACGGTACCGATGTGATACATGATCCTCTGTCAGGAGTTGTCGGTGACGCTCACGGGAGATCCTGAGTTCTCCCGAAGCTCACCAACTGGTCGTGTAACTTGCGGGCCCGAATGTGCACGTTCGAGCCCGAAGTTTTATTGGCGTGGCTGGCCCTCAGGAAGGACCTCACAGAGGTTAGGATCCTCTGGAAATCCCCCCATTTGTCCAGGGCCAGCTGTACCTTGTCCCTGCAGTGGACGGTGGCCTCCAAGAAGGCCAGGAGATCCGCCGCAGGGATGTCAGGGAGAGAGACGGACGGAACCTCCGAGCCCACGCTGCCCGTGGACTCGGTATCCTCCTCCCTCTCCCTCAGCTCTCCATCGCCCCCCTCGCGATGGTGAAGCACAACGCACTCCCGTTGGTGGGTGAGCGCGATGGGAGAGACCGGCGGAGGGACCCTCGCGGGGACCGTCTGCACCCTCGATTTCGGGGGCGCAGACGGGCGCTCGGTGTACGCCGCCGAGCCAGATGGTCTGGTCCCCGCTCTGGGTCCCTCCTTTGAGGTCCGAGGCACGGTCTCAGGCCCGTCCTCTTTCCTCGAAGGAAGGGGATCCACCCTCTCGGGTCCTTCCCCTCCCTCCCCTAGAGAAAGGGGATACACCCTTTCGGGTCCTTCCCCTTCCTCCGCATCAGTCGCCGGGACCACCTCGGGCAATGTTTCCCCCTCGACGGACACGCAAGGGCCAGAGCCCTCGTCGCCGCCGGAAAGGGAAGCCCGAGGCGGTTGTTCTTTCAGGGGCTCCTCCCGCGCCCCCTCGGTGACTGGAACTGGTCCCTCGACGCTGGGTCGGGGACCGGTTTCTTGGCCCCGTTGCACTTCGGGGAGGGGATCTACCATGAGGGCACCACCTTCTGCCCTCTTTGGTTCTTCCCCTCCCTTCCGCGCTCCGGAGACCAATGTAAGCGCGGGCTCCGCTGCCTCAGGGGGTGTTTCCTTCTCCCCCTCCGCGGCAGCACGAGGGCCGAAACCCCCATCGCCGCAAGAGAGGGAAGCCGGAGGCAGCTCTAGTTCTTGGGGGGGCTGTTCTTCCCCCCCCTCCGACCCTTCGGTGGGGGTCGCTTGCATGGGCTCCGCGTTGTCTGCGGAGCCCACGCTTGCCTCGGGAGCCGAATCCGCCTCCTCCACGGAGGCGGGAGCCCGAGGCAGTTCTTTTTGTGGAAGGGGTGGTTCTTCTCCCCCCTCCGACCCCTCAGCCAGGGTCGCCTGCATGGGCTCCGCGTTGTCTGCGGAGCCCACGCCTGCCTCGGGAGCCCGAGGCAGCTCTTGTTCTGGGAGGGGTAGTTTTAGATAAATAAACAAATACAAATCACCCACCCCTGCACTCCAATAGAGCAGGGGTAAAAGAAAAAATTCAAAAATAAATCAAAGTTTAAAACTAAAGAATCGTTTTAAACTTAAAAGAAAATCAAAAACTAAACTAAGGGCAAACAAAGGAGCACATGGCCTGTGCTCCCTGCCTGCCCTTCCCCCACTCTGCACAAGGCAGAAGCAGGGGATTAAAACAAAAGAATTTTTAAAACAAAAACTTAAACAGTGTAATGATTAAAAATGATTTTAAAATAAACTAAAGAAAGTGCTCTTTAATATAAAATTAAAAAGCAAAGAAAATAAACTAGTTTAAATGAAGTAAAAATTAAATGAACAAAACAAACAAAAGAAAAAACAAGCCAAAATGGCTGCCCTCCTACACTTGCAAACAAGGCAAGTGTAGGAGAATAAAAGAAAAAAGTGTGTTTTAAAACACTAAATAAAAGGTTTTATTAACAAAAAAGGTGCTCTGCTGCTTTATAAATAAGATCAAATCAAAAGATTTTGAAAATAAAAAGTTGAAAACACTGTTTTTTTACTTTTAGCAGGAGCTCTCCTGGCACACGTCTGCTCTCGCTCAAGGGCACAGCAGCAGCATGAACCGACCGCAGCATGAATGCTGTGGGGGGGGGCATCCACTTATTTAGGCCGGCCTCATTTGGGAAAAACAAATTAATTAGCTCGTATTCTGTACTATTTTACTTAATCATATGAATGGGCAGTGGTGTGGAGTAGTGGTTAGGGCTCTTGACTCTTGACCGGAGGGTCATGGGTTCAATCCCCGGTGGGGACACTGCTGCTGTACCCTTGAACAAGGTACTTTACCTAGGTTGCTAGCGATAGTGCCCGTCGATGATGGCTCTACATGTGATAGTTGACCACAAAGGGAGTTTTGTGTCCCGAGCCCAAGGCGAGGGCACTAACAAAAGTCAAGGTCAACTATCACACGGTAGAGCCATCATTGAGAGGGCACTATCTCTATCAGAAAATTATTTTACCATTGTTTTCTTTAAAAAAAAAGTAAATAAAAACAAGGATGACATACATATAAAGAGAAAAATTATGCATTTTTAATTAGTAAATCGATTTAAAAGTTTTACTAATAGGTTTTATAATCTGGACATTGTCTAAGGAATGAACGGAGCAATTACTGGACAGTCCGTGTACGATGGACTCCTAACTCACCATGTTTCTACCTTCAGCCAAAACCTCTCTCTCTTGAATCTACATTATGAATGGAGCAATATTACTGAACTGTCTGCATCTCGCTTTGTTGTTAATGAAAGATGCCGTGTCTGTGCTTCAGTCGAGCTGACAGTCTGTGATTGGCTCTCGGCAGTTGCAGGTACAGGATTGGCTGCTTTCGTCGATGCAAAGTATTGATTGGCTGGTTTTGGTGGATAATAAAATTAATTTGGACTCACCTTTGTTTAGTATTTACTGTCCAGTAGTGAACTATGCTTAAAAATACAGCAAGTCAAAAAGAAAGCGCTAGCACTTGCGCAGATTGATTTTAAATTTGATTCACAGTTGGTGCTGAGACATTCTAACAGGCATCCACCACTAGAACTGGAAGCTGATTGGCTGACGGTACAGAATCAATTTAGAATCTGAAACTGGGGGGGAGCACTGGAACTAAACTGGACAGGCCCTGGCCCCCTAAGGCCCGCCCGTAACGTTGGGCCTGCCTGGTATTGAACTCACCACCCAATCAACAGTCCAGAGCCTTAACCACTCTTACATGTATAGTGTAGCTCTCAGGCAGTGCTTAATTTGAGCCGGATCCTGCCGGAACAGGATCTGGCACCTCTCAGATTTTACTTTTTTCATTCTGGCACCTAATTTGCCCGGATCCGGTACCTCTCGCGGCATGATTTATTATTTTTCCACTGTTTGCACTGTAAACATTCTGATAAAAGCGATCAGAGTTAAAGTTGCTTCTGCCTCCTCGTTATTTCTCCCACCCCCTGTAAAAGCGCATCCTATCCTGCCACACCGATTCCAGACCTGCTCTCTTATTTGTACATAGAGGTTAAGGGGTGGGCCGGCGAGGTAAGTAACTGATCTTGAAACAGTGGTGGTCAGCTAGTGAGAGGTCCCTACGCAATCACGTCACGTAGCCTAGGCTAGTCGTGGCTACTGAATTTGAAACGTGTCGTGGGAAAGGAAAGCCAAATCAAAAATGAGGGGGAAACTGCTCCTGATGGTGATGCCTTAGCTAGCAGCACTAGCAGCGCTGCTAATTCCACCAGTTCAGCATCACCACCGGCACGTCCTCCACTAGCTAGTAGGCCACTAGTGAGTCAGACTCGGCGGGAGAGGGGGGCGAAGTCAGGGAGGACTAGTGATGGGCAGTTCGATTATTTTTAGTGACTCGATTCATTTGACTCAGTTCAGTTTGGTGAATCGATTCATTTCGTTCATTTGTTTCACTGATTCAATGACACAAAACCAATCAATGTAGACTGCATTAAGATTGTTTACGTAGGTTTATATGAACTGGAAAGAATGAGTTGTTTACGAACTGCACATCACAAAAGCTAAGGAGAATCTATATTTGGTTGACTGGGTTCATAAACATTAAATTAAATATATTTTGACAAAAAATAATAATATATATATAAATAATACTGGAGTTAACATAACAGTTTGAACCATTAGCATTGTTTAGCCATCAGTATCAATCTAATTTAATTAAATCTTTAAAAAAAATAGTCAATTGCATTTCTTACGTGTTTTTTTCCATACATTTGGAGTCATCCATTGTTTTTTTTCAACAACAAAAAAGAGAGGCTCGAACGAGTGGTATTTGTGGAACTAATCCGTGGCATTTATTCAGCACATAGCAAAACGCTGTTTGCCCAATTCCTCTTCTATCCAGTAAACCTTTGGGATTAGTCATGTGATCAATCACACGTTGAAGCACACCCATAACCGCAACATGTACATTTTATATAAACAAAGTTTAAACGTGTATATATTTAGTATTTTTTAGTGTTTAACACAGTAAAATAACATTTAGATAATGTATATTTAAATGTGCGTGTAAAATATAAGATGTTTAAGAACGTCATCCATATGCAATATCCTCCTAAAAGGTCATTGTATCGTAGCTGATACTATGTTTCACCTTGTGGACTAAGGTGAATCGCCGTCATTATTAAATTATAAAATATTTAACCGTAGTTGTAAATTGTCATGTATAAAATACATTCATTCCTCAAGGTCAAATATGTAATCACAAGTTATATAATTAAGCCTTGGGTACAATAACGTTACAATACCAGTAGATGTTTGTATTTATTTATTTTGGAAATGAGGTGTACATCTCAATTATTATTATTATTATTATTATTATTATTATTATTATTATTATTAATAATATTATTTAGTAATTTGTATTAATGATAATTTGTGCAAAATAGTTACTATAGATATACTATAACTATAGATATGATTCATTTTGTATGTGTATAAAAAATAACAAACAAACATAGGCTACAACTAGTAGTGATTCATTTTATTATATAAAATTATGGTGCACAAACTTGTAATCTGAGTTTCTGACAGCGTGAAGCAGCACTCTAGAAAGTACACACCGTCTGGATCATAGATATATAGCTATGGTCTGGAGGATGTAACTGACGCCATTTTGGCTCACACAGAGTTCTTATCATGCACTAAGTAAGCGGGAATTTGGATCCAACATGGCACATATGGTCTTCAGTTTCATAACGCTCAATGAGTTGAGAGACAACCAGGTTTCCATGTTACAACGAACAAATCAGTCAGACTCAAGAGGTAAGGAATCATTTCATGACTTTTGATAGGCTGGTAACTCGACTCCTGTGCGCCACGCAGCTTGTTCATAGGGTGAATCAAAAGAACCGATTCAATAGGGACTCTGATCCGATTCCCATCGTTCACCTTAGTGAGTCGTTCAAAAAGAATGATTCGTTTGCGAACTACACATCACCAGGGAGGACAGTGCATCCACCGACGAAGTGCCCGGAGCAGGTGCAGTTTGGACGGAGGCTCAGTTCAAGAAAAAGCAAACGTATAACCCCTGGCTTGTCATGCAAAATTCAAAGCTGGGCTGTACAACATGCAAAAAGGTAGGGTTTTGGTCCGGAAAAGACTGGAGGAATGAAACTAGCAAAAGAGTGGGTGGAATGTACAGTAACATCCTCTGCCTCCGACATAAGAAAACAACAAATATCCCTCAGAAAAAAAGGTTTTTGAACATGTCCGAACCAAGGCCCATTTAGCGGCAGCAAGCATTGTAGCCAAGGCTAAAGATGACACCTTAACACAGGTTATAGTTACATTGGCTGGTTACATTGTGTTTGTCATTTTTTTCTCATGCGTTCCCTAACCTCAGAGCCACCCGGAACACCCCCCCTCTCACACTCACTATGTGTTCCGGGACCTCCCGATTTACAAATTAAGCACTGCTCTCAGAACTACAACTCCAGATCTTAGTTCAATAGTTTTGTCTTTTTGTTTGAGGTTAAAAATATATTAATTTTTTGCAATTTTTTATTCAGGTTTTTGGGATGTGTTTGCTTATCTTAGGAGGCTTTATTTATGTATTTATTTGTTACTTAAGTTAGTTCGTTATTCATATATATATATATATATATATATATATATATATATATATATGACATTAATTAATGAAAGTACTATGTATGTTTCAATCGATGTATGTTTGTTTAGTACAAAAATAATAATAATAATATTAATAGGCTAATAAATATGAGGGCATTTAAAATAACATTGTGTTCTCTGTATACATTACATTATGTAAAAATATAGAAATGTACAATAAGCTTAAACAGTACAATAGTAAAATCAAATGGATACCTAGCAGGCTTTTTTTTTTAATCTATCCTACATGTAATACAAAACAAACCATGCTGATGCGTTGTAGGCGTCACATTGTTGTAGGACTCGTAGATAATAAAATATTATTTTAGATTGAAACTAAATTATTTCAGCATATTTTCTTTTTATCTTAATCTACTTACAATTAGCCCAAAATAAATCATAGTGTTGCATTAACACGTTATAGTTATAGAAGGACCTTAAAAATATTTCAAATCGTACACAGCTTCCACCACCTATGCTCTCCATTTTGAGGCCGCATTCAGTCAACGAAATTTTTGGGTAATTTTTGCCTGCGAAAAATCCTTGTCAGACCTTTGTGAATAGCTCATGAATGTATGTCAGCTCAGTATCTGTGTTTAACATGTTGCTTTGCTTACGTAAACATCATTAATTTAATGAATTTCAGGTGAATACTTAAGGTGCTTATTTAAGTACATCAGCATGCATTACCATAAACATCACATATTAATTCGGATTACCATAGTGTGAAGCACTAAATTTAGTGCGTGCCATAATATGCCAAGTATCGCACACGATAAGAATAATATTGCAAAAGTAAATACGGCAATCATGAATGTGTCACAAAGTATAAAGCTTTAAATAAAAATAAACACAAACACATAAATTAATCAGGTCTATGCAAATGATCTAAACCATGGCAAATCTAAATACCGACATAATTAAAATGTTGTAAAATGGGTTAAACCTGAGGACAACAATATGCTAAAGAGACTTACACACACTGTTCTCACAATGTTCACTGTTTAGACCGATTAAATTGACCCCACTGTGACAAAGTATTCAGCTCAGTCCTTACCTGTCACATGAAGGTAGACTGGGCGACTGCGTTTGCTGTTTGCTGAGTTCACAAGCTTCTCTTTTCCATACACACAGGTGCAGTTTCCAGTATCACTCCTCTTAAACTTTTTAATGGAAAACTCGACACCTGGTAAGCCTTTGGGATAGGCTTGTGAATCGACACGGCTGCCAAAAAAATTATTTTCCTGCTGCATCTCTGAGCTTGAAACGTTGGTGATATGTTTTTATGAATTAAAGATATATATATTTGGAGTGCAATTGAGGGTGTGGTTCTCTCTTTTTCTATATTAACTGATGGCTTCAGCTTTGTGAACTTGCACCTTGTCTACTTTGGTGTGCGGACCCTTTTTTCTCTTTGATCGTAACCGGAACCATATTAAAAAACACCTTATCTAGTCCTGTGTTTGACATTTATTTTTAGTTATAGTTGATGATAAAAGGCATTTTCATTTTTTCTGTGCTATTAAAAAAAAAAAAATAATCAGTTGATTTCTTTCACAAAAAAATTTATTCAGGTGTTTCCTCATTGTTTGGTGTTGTACTTACCTTGTACACTGAGATAAACTGAAGAACCATGGCTGATGTTTTTCACAGCTCCTGGATTCTCGTTTCCATACATGCAGGTATAGTTTCCAGCGTCATCCTTTCTGATGTCTTGTTTTATAAATGTGACAGCTGCCATTCCTCCAGGCTCTGGCAGTGAGCTGATCTTTTCTCTGTTTTTATACAAATGGTACCAATTCTCCTTGTTCTTTGATTGTTCTGTGTGCACAGCTGATACTAAACATAGGAATTCAATGCTCTCCCCTTCCACTGCAGTCGTTTTACCAATTTTAATCATTGCTGTATGAAGTTGCTCTGTAATCATTTTTTTTTTTTGAAAAAAATGGCATATGAGAGAGAAAATGTTTTAAGCAAATAAGTACATAGGAAAAGTGTCTTATTGAAGTATGTGTTTAACCACTAATTACAACTGTAGCATATCAACTGCATTTATATTATACTGTAGGTGTTAAGTAATAATTCTTAGTAATAATTCTTAGTAATAATTCTAATAATACCAAGCACTAGAAATACAACTTTGAAACGTACACATACAATGAAAAGAAGCCGTCTTTGCAAATGCTACTAAATTTGTCATTTATTTTATAAACACATGTTTATGGCATGTAGTTATTTGAAATTGATACTAGGTAAAGCATTTCGAAATAGTAACAGTGATGTTATTTGGTAGAAAACACAAGGTTGCAATTTATAAAGCCCTGTACTCTAAACTGTCATTGGCACCACTTCCTTCTGAAAAGAGGAAAACACAAATTAATGTGAGAAAACTAGAAATAAACATCATAAGAATCCAATGCCTGAGTTGTTTGTTCCAGGTTGGATAACTTCATTGTGTGTGTTTATTCTTTCAGGAATAACGGTGCTAAAGACACTTTGGAGTAAATGTCTTTGTGAATTTCACTCTAAATGTTATTTATATCTAATGTAATCAAGCATTAAATCATTGTATCTTATTATGTGAACGTGTCAGAGACACACATACCTGTCAAAACCAGCAGCACGTCTCCAAGTGCAAAAACTGAAAAACAAATTAATCATTTTACAAATAAGAAAATTAACATTAAAATGTACTCATCAAAAAAAGTGTATGAAAGATATAAAACGTACATATCATGATTGATTTCACATTCCAAGGCATATTAGAATGCTGTTCAATTAATTTGTCAAACACTATACAGTTCCTCAATCTGTAACACAACTAAATGTAGCAGTGCACACTATGAGATTATAATACAGCAATGGGAACTCATGCGCAATAGAAATGCGCGTTTCCGTTATGCATGTACTGTATATTTCTGGCATAATCAGACAAATACCAATGTGGCAACAGACGATCAAGAGTGATAAACAAATACTTTGAGCCTTTCACACTCTCTCATTGGTGTCATCTAAACACTGCAACTAAAAATATGGCAATCAATGTGTAACAATCTCTAGGCCTGGGTTAACACAATGTGAGTGTGATGGCTCTTAACACAATGTGCTGTGTGGCAGTAACTATGTTGTGATTTAAATGTGTTTAGATTTGACTTTTTATTTCAACCTCATTTCTTTAGGCTGTATCGGATGGGGATGAGGGAGTTTTCTTAAATGTACTAACATGTGTATGAATGTTTATGTGAATTAATGTTAGTAGTTTAATACTGATGTCATGTTATTTTTTGAAAATATATAAAAAATATTAATAAAAAAAGAAAGATGACAGGGAGCAACAGTGTGTTAATAGGATCAGTAAACTCAGATACACAATATCTAGCACATCATATACACTGATAATTGAAGACGGTTTTGAAGTGGAGTCAGTTTACACTCTTGGTTCAAAGGTACAGCAGTACAAATGTCAGCGTCCCGGATGATCCAATCAGCTTTTAAAACAAGCAATGCAGAAGTTGATTCTAATTGATTAGGACTTGATTGTAAACGTGAGTGAAGGGCAGGTTTTCTTGTTTTGAAGTCAACACGTTAATGAATGGGTTTATTGAATACCTGCTGATAAATACTTCTGAGTAGGAGTATCAGCACAGCCCTAGAAATGAATAGGGATGGAAGTCTGCACCGGGAGGCCTGCGGCCGGGAATGAGTTCCAGGAGGTCGGCTATAGAGAGCTGATATCCCCCATCGAGCGGCATGTTAACACACAGTGCCTTGTGTGATAGGGTTAGTGTTAGGGTTAGGCAGCAATGGTGTGTAAACAAGATCAGTAAACTCAGATACAAATATCCCAGTCGAGCGGCAGTATTCTCACACAGTGCCTTGTGTTATGAAGGGCGTGTTTCTTTCTGAGCGGACCTGATGGAAAAACTGCCACCTCCCAAACACTCAAATGTGCACGCCACAAAAACCAACATTAAAATCCAAATAACTCTAAAGCTACAAATCCAGTCAAGTTTGAATCACCATAGGAAGTTAAGTCAGTAGAGACTGCTATCTCGTTGCCGAGTATTATAGCTGTAGCTATTATAAGTTTTCCTCCAGATCTGCTGAAAGATGGCATTTTAATTCAGATTGTACATTGGAAATGTTAACATTTTACCCCCTTTTATTTTTTTCAAATACAAATCCTATTGAAAGAGTGTT
The DNA here is from genome assembly GCF_902713425.1 of Acipenser ruthenus. Lineage (NCBI taxonomy): Eukaryota > Metazoa > Chordata > Actinopteri > Acipenseriformes > Acipenseridae > Acipenser > Acipenser ruthenus. The sequence goes on along the minus strand of NC_081240.1, from coordinate 4,901,430 downwards.
TAAAGATTTAGAGACAATGTCACAAAGTGTTCATGTTCCAAAGGATATCACTATACCCCTCACCATTACTGAGATATTCATGGTTGAAAATCAGAATTTATCATAGAAACAAGGTTGAAACCATAACTATAGGGGCACTATAATCTTATATGGCCACAAGGGTCTGTAGAGCAAAATAATTCTAATTTCTGACTCTTGCTAAGTTTAGACATAGTTTGATACTTAGTAGTATGTATTTTTTAATGAATGTGCTCTACAGAAGCGACTGTGTATGTTTCTAGAAGGAATGCAGACATTATTTAATAAGTGAATGATTAAGATCAATTCTATATGTGACCCCTGGCTAAAATACACCTTTAAACACCAGGGCAAACAACTCTTCAACCACTTCACCAACTGGATTTTTTTAGGAGTAGGGGGAACTCCAGTGGTAAATAAGATAGTTATAACTGCTCTGTCCCGCTTACAGTCCCCTTTAAACTAAATGAAGGAAGAAGGATATGTTCATGAAGGTTTGCCCCTGCCAAACGTAGGCAAAGAGTTCTTTATGTCACACAAAGATAACAAACAGAAAAGATTAGATTTTGAAGTATAATATTTTCTTTACTAACTAACAAGGGCTGTATACTACAGGGACCACAAGCCTAAAAAGATTTTTAAGAAGGTGATTTGATGAGGACACGGATGGAGGACAGGACTCTCCCCACACGACAGGCTCCTGAGAGCAAAAGTGCTCAAAAACAAACAAATAAATAAATATCAAACTAGCATATTGATGCACTACACAGAAGCTACTGTGTATGTTTCTAGAGGGAATGTAGATAATATTTAATACGTTAATTATTAAAATCAATTATATAGGAAACTAGGGGGCTCCATTTTATTTGTTTAATGAAGCACATTTTGATCTGGTCCTGACTGGAGGTGCAACACAAGTACTAAAAACAGTCAAGTTATCATAAAGGGCAGCCCTGTAAACATGTAATTTAAAAATGAAACAAGAAACAACTGGGGCAAGCTTGGCCCTCATTGTTATTACAGTAGGAACGAGTAGCGTCATTATTTATTATTTATTTGTTTGTTTATTTAGCAGACGCCTTTATCCAAGGCGACTTACAGAGACTAGGGTGTGTGAACCATGCATCAGCTGCAGAGTCACTTACAATTACGTCTCACCCGAAAGACGGAGCACAAGGAGGTTAAGTGACTTGCTCAGGGTCACACAATGAGTCGGTGGCTGAGGTGGGATTTGAACCGGGGACCTCCTGGTTACAAGCCCTTGTCATTAATAACAAGTGAGGGTATGTTTGCTTAATTGTATCTTTTTTACATTACTGCACATCTTTACAGGGCTAATCCTTTTTGGTTTATAACTCAGTCATTTTTGTAGATTTCCCATGGTTGAACCCTTTATGCTAACTGAGCCAGTTTTATACATTCAACAGATTTAAGTGACAGTAGATGTAGTTTCAGTAGTTTATAGAGGACTCTCACTGGTATTTTACATTTACATACTTGTACAGGCAAAAATTCCACACTCTTAGAGTCTGTTTTTCACAACATGCAAAAGCACCTTATTTCAGGTTAAAAGCTTTTGAACTTTCCACACTGTCTCCAAATCTCAACCTCTGTCATCCTGCCACATTTTGTGTCTGAAACGGGATAGCGCCACCTAGAGACTCAGACAAAGTGGAAAGTTCAAAAGCTTTTAATATACAAAAAATAGAAAATAAACCTGCACGAGGGCCAAACAAAAAAGGTTTTAAACAGAAATAATAGACAATAAGCACAAAACAAAACTTATAAAAATACGGCTTCCAGGCTGGGCATTGCCTTCACTGGTTTACCGAACACGAACACGAACACGAACACGAACACGAACACGAACACGAACACGAACAAGCACAGCACAGCACAGCACAGCACAGCACAGCACTCTTGCTGCTGCTGCTGCTGCTGCTAGAACTCTCCCTACTGGGAGGCTGAGGCCTCCTTTTATGCCAGGTGGCTGGTGACTAATTGAATAATTAATTGGTTGATTGCTCCCACCTGACGCAATCAACCTGGCCAGGGAAGAGAATTTAACTCCATCCCTGCCAGTATTTCTAAGGGCAGAGCCCTGCTCTGCCACACAGTGGTATAGGCCGACTGGACAAGTAGGAATAATAATAAATCAGGCAACGTAGATCTAAATATTGTATTATGCAAAACAATTTTAAAAAACACAACCAAAAGAAAAGGCCTTTCATCTCTGTGGTAAATAATAAAAAGCGTGTTTGATCAATGAAGCTAACAGTAACCCTGCAATGTTAGCAGCACTCTGCAGCTCTGTGCTGTAAGTTCAGTGTGCAAGATGGAAATCATAATACATCTCTGGCATTGTTGTATGAATTATGAATCACCCTGCAGTGTATCAAGTTCATGCTCCCTGTTGTAACAGTGCTAATTTCCTGTTCCCACAACTCACCACTTGGTTTACAGTAAGTATCGGCTGTGATTAATAGGATTCTTTACAACATATCAATTAACATTAAAATTTAACAGCCAAGGTCTTAAGAAAAAAAACCTGTTTCGGCTGGATTTTGTATGACCAAAGAACAGAGTCAAGCCTAGTTCAGTCATTATAAAAAATATAAGAGTCGAATGCAGTTATACTGGCCAGTATTTGGATTTAAATCTTAGAGGGAATCACCAAAGAAATAAAGTGATATTATAAATTCTAGGAGCAACTGTTAAACTGAAGTAAATTAGTTGAAAGATTATCTTATAATGAAACAGGTTCAGTGCTAATTGACACTGTTTATAGTTCATAATAGTTAAAGAATAGAAATTAGACACGAAGGTATTATAAATTAATAAAATAAATGATCAGCCCCTTTTTTAGACAGCATGATATTTGAAACTAAAAATAATTATTTGATTTCATCAGATTAATAATATGTTTTAAGTATTTGCTATAATAAGAAAACATATTATTTACAACTGACGAGTATTATTGCTTGTTCATGACTTTACTATAGTGATAAGAAGATTAAAAGCTGGGGCAGTATTCGATTTAATTAATTCGGAAAGTGGTACAGTTTCTTTCTCCTTCTATTGAACAGCAAGACCTCTAGACATTATGATATCCATTGAATTATAGAATTTAAAAGGTGTTATGTTATGTTCTTGTGTTAAGTTTGTAATAATATACTATAATGTACCTTGTTGTTAATCCACTATACTATTGTCTAATGATGGTAGATGGAGTCCTTATAATGTGGTTCTTTGAAACTGCTGCATTGAAAACTGGGCCTCTCTCCTTATCAAGATGTATGGGCTGTAGTGAAAGGAGGGGGTCTTATTGCATTCCACTATAGCAAAGCTGCAAGTCTTATAGATTTGGAATTTAGGGTTTATGGAATTAGTGGTTTAGCACAGATAAGAATGTATCTTGAAATAATATGCAAAAATTATGGCTTAACAGACATTGATAGGTCATATATCTAAAAAAGTGTTTGCACAGACTTTGGCCTTGAAAAAACAAGAGACTGTGGAAACTGCTTGCAATAGCATATTCAAGAGTCAGATACAGGTCAGAGCCTGGTTAGTGCATCTTTTAAGGGATAAATAATTCTAATGAAAACTATTACCACTTAAATTTAGTGAAACTAATTGACTTAAATACTGCATGAGACAATCTTTTGTCAAATACTCTGTTAGACAATGGTATATGGAATTAAAACTGACTCATTAACAAAATGATGAAACAATATGAGGTTAAAAGAAACACATACCTTTAATTTAGCAAAATATAATCAATTAGAAGATGATGTCACATATTAAGAACATCTCTCATATATAACACATATAAAAATAGTGTTTTGCATACACATATAAACAGTGGTGTTTTTATATTATATTATAAACCAAGATCCTGGGAACTTTGGTTCACTTAACTTTTCAGATAAAGGAGGGGCTCGGAGGAAAACAAGGAATGAGATCATAGAGTTGGACAAATATGAAGTCTTGAATTTATTGAGTAAATGACACCTATTAATTCTGAAAAGTTAGTCTGGATCTTTTGAAAACTATTATTTGTAAAAGGAATAGGAGCTGTCTCAACAGATTAATGACTGGATTTAATTGAGGCGTCCCATGTATTCCAATGAGACAAAAAACCTATATAACTCCTAAGTAATTACAATGGAGTACCACACTCATCCCAGACAGGGTAAGGTGGTCCATCTTCTACAAGCCTACATAATTGAGCTGATTGAACTCAGTTTCATTTGCCTGGTGAAGACAGTCATATTGCTTTATGATTTATATTAAAGGGTAAGCATTAATCAATTATTATTTTATCTCACATGTATTGCATGTATTGCTATAAGGGACTCACACTATGTTTAGAAAATAGGAGAACATTTGTTGAATGTGCTGAAATAGGCTACTGGGTGTTTTTAGTGTTGTGGTCGTGGCCAGGCCTGCAGGCTGCATAAATACATAAAGATGTATTAAAGTGTTAACGTTAATATCTGTTAAGACACTGGACTGCCCAGAACGTCTGTCAGCTGGGGATATGAAGTAGCCTGTAGCTACTCAATCCATTATTTAACCGTTAATAAACTGAAGGAGTACTGATCATACTCTGATTCGTAAAAAACATTTTAGATACATGAGTCTGTCAATTTCTTGGGTACTATATTCGTCATCTGGATATACTGCGGGTCCAGAGCACGAACTATACCCCACTAGGAATAATAACATCTCTGTCCTCCTAACGTCTCCCCTGAGATAAGAAAAAGAGTACGTAAAGAAATCCGAACCTTCCGATTTCGTGACAGTACTTTGTTCTTGGTCCCTTTTAAATGTTCTGTAAAGTGCCTTTTTTGTCTGGAGTTATTTTTTAATTGATTTATTAAACCATTTCGCCATTTTGTTTTAGATTTTGCTTTGTCTGATTTTGGGATGTAATTGTTTTGTGCCTCTAGTACTACATTTTTTTTTAAAATAGCCAAGCCTTTTCTGTGGATATGTTCTCTATTTTGTTCCAATCTACTTCTGTTAGTCTCTGTTTCATTCCTTCATAGTTGGCCTTTTTAAAATCGTAAACCTTAGCTTTATTCATTTTTTTTAAAAGCACTTCAAATGAGACCATGTTTGCAGAGACCGCAAAAAAGGTGCAGGGTCTTCTACAAAAAACAAAAGAAAGGACACAAGAAAAAATGTGCAGTGGTTGCGAAGGCAACCCCGGGTTCTGTTGTATTGAACATTTCAATAAATGGCGCCGTGCAAGTCGATAATGGCACACTTTGATTTTGTTTGATTTGATTTGATAATTACTGTTTACTGATAATTGTTGTTATTAGCGTTATTAGCAAGCATTTTTGTTTTCATTGTTCAAAAAAATAAATTAAAAAAGTGTATTTATCTCTATATTGAACATGGGTATGTAGTACACAGAAGCATAAAGGGTTAATGAAAAAACACAGTTTAGGTCATTTATTTTCAAAATCTGGTACCCGGGAAGGGAGTTCATTTAACAATCCTTTGTCACTAGGTTTAGCTGTGGGACAAAGACCTCCAGGACAGTGACAGTTTGAGGAACAGGAGGATCACATGAGCAACATAACAACAGTTGGGTACATACTGTGCATGCAGCTCAGCATATAGCAATGAAACCAGATGCTGGGTTCAGCACCCCTGACTCTGAAAGCACAAAGCAAGCAATGCATGGTTGAGGTGAAATAGAAATGACTCATATGAAGTTACAAACAGAAATTAATTATTTTTAGACATTAGGCAGAAGAATGAGAAAGCCAATGCTACTCACAGCCTCATTGTGCAAGGCATATGCAGTGTTTAATTTTAGCATGTGTAGCGAGGTGACAAGAATGACAGAGAATCTCACTTAAGCAAACCACACTATTTAAAACAGAAATGATAAAAGACCATCAATACAAAACATGTCCGGTGGTGGTGGCACCGATGAAAAAAAAAAACAGTGAGTTGAGATCATAGATAACAGACAACACACCAACACAAATGCATATTGTACACTTTATAACAATGAAGTTGAATACATACAGAGTCATGCTGAAGTGGCTGTAGCTCAGAGATGTGGCTGATTCAGCAGACCCACATGAGCACTAATCATGGGCTGCCTCTGTATCTTAGGTAAGGTAACTTAGCACTGCTGCTAAATGGGGTCTGTGTAACCCACTGCTGGTTATTGAAATACATCTAATTGTTCTACAGTATGAACAGGAAACTTATGAGCAACAGTAAATAAGAATCATTACTGACTTCCATTCACAACACAACAGATAAGGTTTTAAAAGCTGTTATCAAGTTCTTTTGAAAGGAAAGAATACCATTTACAATTCTAAACAACTTACAAGCTGAACATTCAGTCCTGGGCCTCTCTCAAGCACACTGGCAGTTGTACAGAATTGCTTGATAATGAATGCTTATAGGGGATAAGGTTGAGCCCACCAAACTTCACATGCATTTTATAACCTGACAAATACAGAATATAAAATGATAGACTAGGAATGATTCAAGGAAGGACTAGGAATATCGTAAAAGTGAAAAGAATTGAACTTGATTAATTTTACTGAAGTAGTTTTGCTTTAAAAATATTAAACATTTTAGGACCTTTTCACATATGGTGTGTTGCAAAATTAACCTAATTTTAGACTCTTTTGCATTCACACCACACCTCAGTGCAAACTAAATCACTTCATTGAATTCAGAACTGATCTTGCTTTCAAACAATAATGAAATGATAATCCAGCTCTCTTTGTCATTTGGAGTAAGTGAGGCTGGCATAGTTGAAAGGTCATGTTGTCACATGATTTGTCATTTAGAGTACCGGTAAGTCGGGCTGGCATGAGGCAGGTTGTTCAGTCCTGGATCCTCGAAGCCAGGTAAGATTTACAGAGAAATTATTAGAATGTAATATTGGAGCAACAGAAACCCAGAACCACCCAGAATGATTGACCATAAGAAATGCATTGTGTGTTAGCTTTGATTAAGAAATGCATTGTGTGTTAGCTTTGATTAAGAATCCCACACTCCTGTAGGGAAACACACAGTGTGCTATTAGCTCTTTAAACACTAGAACCTGTGCAGAAGGTTTCATAGAAAAGTTTACCTCCCAGCATTGATGGAAGTGCTATTAATGTGTCTTCTATTGTTTGACACATTCCAACAGTCCCCCTTGGTTATTTATATCTCCAATGGTTTGTCAGTTCTGGGACAATAACTAAAGTGTCTCCCACTGATCGGACTCTGTATGATCATTCTGGTAGGTATGAAAGTAGAGAATACGTAGATAAAAGAGAAAGACCATTTTGATTAATTGAATATTCAGGTATTTTTCAAAGCAACATTCATTTTTCCCAGTGGTTTTCAGTATCTGGAAGTTTTAACTGTTGCGTATGTTATATTGTCTTCATCAGGTGCAGAGCTGGGTTTCTTCTTGGTGACACGGGCAGTGTTTATTTCTGAGTAGGTGAGTGTGTCTTCCTGTTGCTTTGAAGGCTGCTTAGGTTTACTCTGCAATAAATTATCAGATTGGGGAGAGATCAGAGTGGCTAAACGGTACTAAACAAACTGTCCAAACAAAGAGATACAACCTAATAAAAGAAAAGGGCATTTTATCCATCTGTAAATATATACCAGTAGCTGCACAATATCTTCTTGTTATACCCTATCCACATTACTAAAAACAATACCTAAACAATGCGCAATGTGTTGAAACATGTCATTATCATTCACTTTGTTCACAGTTGTGTCTTCAGCATGTGATTATCATGCATTATTTCAGTTGTTTGAATGAGGCATTAGACACTCTCAACGTTCATCTACTCCATACCTGCTGTAAGGTTCCAATACAATTTATACACTCCTCAACTAAGAGTTTTTACCTACAGCCTATTTACAGGGCAAATGTAGCCATTAGTCAATGGAACCCAAAGATGTCAAAATACCCTTTACTGGAGCAAATTCAAATTACTCAACTCATTACATAAGTTCTAAATGAACTTTACAAAACACTAATAATAACAGTACCTGGATTATTATCAGAGATTCTGTATATCCAATGTTTTATGTGTGTTTTTAACTTTGCATGATCTTATAAACCTATATTGTTCACACAACGATGGTAAATACTGAAAAAACATGTATCAGTCAGCCCGGTTTGACGTGTCTCCAGCAGTATATTTTGCTTGACTAAAATGATAAATAATGGAACTGTATCCATTTAAATAAGAAATAACCTGTATATGTGCAAGCAAATTGTTTGAGAGACATGTAACATATAGGACTTACCACCGTGGCGTATTCAGAATCAGTCTGGACAGCATGGTCTGGAATGGCATTGTATCAAATAGATTAGTTTCCTAGTTTGAATGGTGGTGAAAACAGCTAGTGACACACTATGCATCAGTAACATCAAGATATATATTTTTCACCAAAGGCTGAACAATGGAAGACTGCAGTAAACACTCACCTAGGAATCATGCTTTAATGTAGAATTGAATATGACTGAGGGACACAATGAATTGACACAGCGAGTCCCTATCATTTAAACATACTTTTGTATCCATTGTGGTGAAGAATGCTGTGCCCTACCTCGTTTGGATTGCAGACACTTCAGCACTCCTCCTATCAGCAGTAACAGCAGCACAAGGACCCCACATCCTACCCCTGCACCCAGGTATGGAGCTGGAACAGATCCTGGGGGGATCCACATACAAATGGGATTCATTGTAAGATCCAGTTAAATATGTGTAAACAGATTCTATAATTCACTAATAACCTACTGACATAAGAGTGCTCACGATGTGTTTAAAACAGATGTAATCCAATCCTGGTTTTAAAGTTACTTGATCTTGCAGTATGTGGATAGGGTACATACAGTATGCTCCACAGTGAAGACATACATTCTTGGTTTTTGAGCAGTTACACCAAACACACAATAATCACGTTTTCCAGAAATCCTAGTTTTTGGAGTTGGTTTAATCTGGTATGAAAATGTCCATATGTACCACCAATAATCAGAGCTGTGGCCATTCTGATTCAAATATAATTTCTGATACTGTATATATGTTACACTCAGAGTCAGGATTTGGTTAATCACCAACAAAAATAACAATTCGCAATTTGAACATTTAACAATTAAAATTAACATTAACATTTCAAATTATCAAAGAACGAAATGAAAGGTTAAATGAAAAATGTACCCAAAGAAAACAAATGTTCTCTTCATGCAGCAGCAACAAGTTTTGTCAAACAAAGAAGTGCTTCTGTGCAAGTAAGCGAGTTCAGTGCAATTCTGAATCCCAAGCAGTAAGCCTTGCAAAAACAAATACAAAATTCCGTAATTTGTATGTTCCTAAATTTTAAATTGTGATTTTTTAAAAATGTCTTTATGTATCTAATTTGATTAACTACTTTCATTTTACTTCACTGTTATTATCTAAACAATCAAATCGATGTTTTACAATGAGGCTCAGTATCTCAGTGGAGCTCTCAATACGGTTTCTTTTGAAAATGCCAATTTATCAAAGTTGTCATCATCTAAAATAAAAAAAAAACATTTAGGAAGGTGTTCTTGTTGTCAAACGGCAGTCTCTGTCTTTATTCCAGAGGCGTGGCACTGTCTGCTGCTGATGGAGGGTCTGCAAAACCTGTTTTCTAAAAAGTGGTGGTACAGACCTTCCAGCGATTTATGAGAATATGAAACGTTTAATAAGCATACTTTTCTTTCTTTCTTTCTTTCTTTCTTTCTTTCTTTCTTTCTCTTTCTTTCTTTCGCTTAAAAAATGATTAGACAAACATGGATTGACATGTGGCTTTGCAGTTTAAATCTGTGTATACAGAACTCTTATAATATGAACAAAACAATCCATTTTAAATGTGTTAGTTTTTTCCTCTAAAGCTGTATTTTCTAAATAACAAGGTGGGAACAATCCAAACTTGCTTGAAGAATGTTTGCGGTCATTATCCTCCTAAATTGCTTACCACAGCCCCCGTGCAAATGATGCCACGGTCTCAATGGGTTAACTTCCTGCATAAATAATAAATACATCAATAATTAATCAATGACATGTATCTCGAACATAATTTACTGATTTTATGTCCATTCAATAAAATATATTGTATTAAAGTTTGTATTTCACTTGATGCCCATTTTTTGCTATTCGCAGATTGAGCAGCATCTTCAAAATCTGTTCATTCTTTGATAAATTTTAAATGCCCAAATCGCGAAATGGTTATTTCTTATTTCATTTAATGGTTATTTAATGGTTAATCCTGACTCTGGTTAACAACTTAAGAATTTACTTTGCTTTCTAAAACCTGTACTACTTTAAATAACTGTGTTTTCTATCAGTAAACTTATCACTTATTTTACACTTGCCTATTCCATTTGTCTGTTGGGTCTTGTTAGATGTGTTTGGAGTTGTCATATCTCCTGTGGGAACATAAGCAACAACGTATAGCAAATTATCACCATTGGGCTAAAAAAAAGTTGCCAGCTGTTTAATAATTTTAATAATTCAGATCAATATTAATGTGATGATAATGTGTTCTTTGTAATGATGTGGATAGTGGGAGATCTAAATACCGCTCCTATAATGTATAAACCTGATTATCTGTAGTCATGTTAAAAAGGGTTTCAATGAATCACTCTGGGGGAAGCATCAGAGGGAGTCATTTTGAGTGGCAGTATTTGGATCCACAGCTGTTCTCCTGTCCGGAGTTTTATCTACTTCCATCATGATTTCCATTACACGAGAGTAGATGTTAAAACTTCATGCTGATTTGAACTCGGCTCTCGCCAAGATAAGCACCAACTAAGACGTAGCTTTACAGTAAACTAATGTGATCCATATGTGTCTCCATCCATTTACGTTTCCTTCCATATGATGATGTAGATATCCTTCTGTCTGGTGTTAATGGCTGAAGTGTAATGCTGGCTCCAGGGATCAGCTTATTTTGCCTCCCTGGCGCATCAGCACACACAACGGCTGCGATGCTGGCTCCGGGGATCAACCAAAGTGCGGCCTCCCCAGCGCATCAGCATGACAACCGTCTGGATTGAGCTAAGTAGGGTACATCTCTGGGGTTTTCAAGTGGGCACCTTCCATCCTCAGTGTTTCGTCGACTAGCCCATGACACCTCAAGAGGGCTCGACGGTGATTCTGGCGTCCCAGCATCACCCCCCTCCGTCCCCCACTCAACTCAGCCCAGCTTACTTACCTGTCCCCAGCCAGAATCTTTCCGTCTCAACCACAGCCAGTTGCTGCTCCTCTCTGCTGCTTCAGATAAGTTCTTCACTGTGCAACGCAACTCTTGGTCACTGAATCCGACGTCTCTGAGAAACCGGGTTGTAGAATGTGCCACAAATCCTCGACAACCCACTTCCACTGGGTAAACCCGAACTCTCCATCCTCGCTGTTCCGCTTCAGTGGCTAGTTGAGCATACCGCAGTTTCTACAGCGTAGATACGCCTCATCTACAGCGTAGATACGCCTCATCTACAGCGTCCTCCCATGGCACTGTTAACTCTACCAGGTGAAAACATATTTGGCCATAATATCAAAAGCATGGGTGAATGAATTTCCCCTATTAGCATGCTGTATTAGCATAATATTAGCGTACTGTACTTCATGGTGAGTCCTGTCAGAATGGTTTCATTTGAAGAAACTAACCCATATATTATATATATATATATATATATATATATATATATATATATATATATATATATATATTCTGTGGGAATATAAACAACAAAAACAACACAAATTAGAAACTAAAGCTGAGGTGGCAGTTTCTTTTCTAAATAATTAATAAACCTAGGACTTCTGATTACCTCCCCAGATTTATGAACTACATGGAAATTGATCTTTGTCACATTTCAAAGCAATATAGTGTCTGATTGAAACCACGTGAGAGACACAATAGTTAACATGTCATCAAGCAGACAAACATACCAGCTTTAGAATATATCATAGACTATTTCATGTTAGTCGTTGCAGTGCTGTACAGCACACAATGCAATAAGTAAATCATATATATATATATATATATATATATGTATAGTGTAACACAGCAAGGAGGGGTTTAATCCTACCTGCCTGAAAAAACATGTGCGAATGCACATCTCTTAATTTAAATTGTTTTGCTTTATTGTTTAATTTAATTTGTTAATTGTTTTATTATTAATTATCCCCTGCACCTGGTAATTATTGTTAAATTAGAAACAGGTGCAGGGTACTCAGGGCTGCTGAGTAGAAGGATGCAGAAGGGGTGCTCTGCTTCCATGCAGTCGTTAAAAGTGTGCACAGTGTAAACCTGGGTGGTTTTGTTGGAGTTGTGTAGCAGGTAAACGGCTTAGCCGTCCTGCCATTTAGTTTAGGTTCTGTGTGTCTAGTTAGTGCTTGTATAGAGCTAGGTGTTTGTTTTGTTTATTTTTGTTTTTGTGTGATTATTAAAAAGAGTGCGTCAGCGCTTTAGAATCCATTTCTGTGTCCTTGGTTGGTGTTTTAAAGGGGCAACGAACCCGAGTGAGTAGTGGCTTGGTTACTATATATATATATATATTTATTATATTTATTTTCCTATACCATATGTCCCAAAAGTATTTTTAATTTTAATCTTTACGATTTTAGCGGAGCTCCACCTATGACATGTGTCATTAGTTTCATCTTACTAAAAATACTGAAAAGAAGACTCACAAACACCTTTACAGATGTTGTTTTTCACAAAGTCCCCTCATCTGATGATTAAAAGATGGAGGCTGTATGGGCCACCGTTTAGATCAACTGAGTCGACCCATACTGTGTCACAAAGTATTCAGCTCAGTCCTTACCTGTCACATGAAGGTAGACTGGGCGACTGCGTTTGCTGTTTGTCGAGTTTACAAGCTTCTCTTTTCCATAGATACAGGTGTAGTTTCCAGTATCATTCCACGTAACATTTTTAATGGAAAACGTGACACCTGGTACGTCTTTGGGATGGGGTTGTGAATCGACAAGGCTTTCAGTTTTATATAGATGGAAAAATCCTTCTTTTCCTGTTGCTTCTCTGAGTTCAGCTGGTATCATACATTTAAATGATACGTCCATTCCTTCCATTGGGCTCGGTTTGTCTAGCTGAAGTGTGAGCGTATCTAAAAATAACAAACAGACTCTTACTAATCCAAACCCTGTTCCGATTAATGGTTTGATCGGAATCTGTATCATATTATAAACACCTTCTCTAGTCTTATGTTATATATTTTTGTAAGTTATAGTTCATGATAAATCAGAACCATTTGAATAAAAAAATCATAGACAGCTATTTCATACATTCTCACATAATTATAAGATTGAACTTTCTCCATCCAATATCAGCAAGCATTTAATTACCATAGCATGGATTGGATTAGTGGGAGTTTAGAGTATGAGAAATTTAGCTGAAATATCTTAAAACAGTTTTAATACTAGTTTTAAAAACTCATCAATTGACTGAAGGAGCAGTATATTATGTATATACATTTCAAGTACAATAACATTATTTGAATGATTTAGGATCTAAAAGTTGTAACACAAATCCATTTAAAAATAAACCCATCTATTTAGAACAAAGCCAAGCATTTTCAAATTGTTTTTTGTAATTTTTTGTTATAGTTAAAAACACCTTATCTAGTCCTATGTTTGATATTTTTAATGTTAATCAGTTTCTTTCTTTCACAGAAAGTTACATTCATGTCTTTTATCATTATTTGTAATTACCCTGTACATTGAGATAAACTGAAGAACCATGGCTGATGTTTTTCACATCTCCTGGATTCTCATTTCCATACATGCAGGTATAGTTTCCAGCATCATTCTTTCTGATGTCTTGTTTTATAAATGTGACAGCTGCCATTCCTCTGGGCTCCAGCAGTGAGGTGATCTTCTCTCTGTTTTTATATAAATGGAACCAATTCCTCTCCTTGTTCTCTGGTTGTCCTCCATGCACAGCTGAAATTACACATTTGAATTCAACCTTCTCCCCTTCCAGTACAGTTGTTTTCCCAATTTGAATCATAGCTGTACGGAGTGGCTCTGTAAAAAAATACAAATAGCATGACAGAGAATAATCTGTCAAGCAAATAAGAACATGATCATATGGACACGTATCTGTTTGAAACATGTAGTTTTCAGGAAATTAAAAAAAAGACAATTTCTTCTCTGAAAACTCCACTTTTCTGTGTTCATGTGATCTGGAACATTTAATCCAATAACAATAGTACAGTTTTTTTGTGTGTTTCAAAAGGCATTATAAAAGTTAAATTCAGTAAAAAAAAAATCAGTTATCTGTAACCAGAAGAAAAGTTTAGATATGTTTAATTATTTTTTGTTATGGTCTTGTGCGTTTGTGTTGTAGATGTTATTTAAGAAGTGTATAAAAGTGAAGATGTTGAGGAATTCCGTACAAGACAACGTTTAAATTAAGTCATCTCTATTTATGAACGTGGTTAAAACCAGGGTCACTTAAAAAGCAAATTTATCAGAGACACCTCCACAAATGTTAATACATTTATCAGTAATATTATAAACACATGTTTATTGCATGTAGCTATTTCAAATTGGCCCTAGTTCAAGCATTTCAGAATAGTAACAGTGATGCCATTTGGTAGAAAAACACAACTATCATCTGCACCACTTCTTTCTGAAAAGATAAAGACACCCATTAATGTGAGAAAACTAGAAATAAACAACATAAGAATACCTAAGAATTCAATTCCTGAATTTCAGGTTGGGTTACTTCATTGTGTGTGTTTATTCTTTCATGGATAATGGTGTAAATGGAGTAAATGTCTATGAATTTCACCCTAAATGTTATTCATTTCTAATGTAATCAAGCTTTAAATCATTGTATCTTATTATGTGAACGTGTCAGAGACACACATACCTGTCAAAACCAGCAGCACATCTCCAAGTGCAAAAACTGAAAAACAAATTAATCATTTTACAAATAAGAAAAGCAACATTTCAAATTTACTGACATAAAAAAGTATTAAAGAGATAACACTTACATATCATGATTAAGTTCACTTTCCAAAGCATATTAGAATGCTGTTGAACTAATTTTTGAAACTAACACTATACAGTTCCTCAATCTGTAACACAACTAAATGTAACAGTGCATACTATGAGATTATAATACAGTAATGGGAACTCATGCGCAATAGAAATGTGTGTTTCCTTTATGTAACTACTGCATTGCACACACTGTAAGCCCACACATGTGGCCATCAAGGTATATCAATTTATAGGCCTGGATTAACAGCATGTGAGTGGCTTTTAAAACAAGGTGTTCTGTGGCGGGAACTGTTTATATTTGACTATTTTTATTTCAACTTCATTTCTTATAAGACTGTATCAGGTGGGGGAGGGGTACTTTTCTTTATAAACATGTTGACAAACGTTTATGTGAATGAATTACTGTTAGTAGTTTAATATTGATGTTATGTTATTTATTGAAAATTAATTTTAAAAAAATAAAGAAAGAAAGATGATGTTCAGCAAAGGTGTGTAACCAGGATCTGGGTCCTTTATGGTGTTACTAAAGCGGTTCTGGGCCAGAATGTGTTAATGACAGTGGTTCTCATTCCTAAAACATTCTTCTAAAGTGTATGTAACTTCCTCTGCTGTTTTTTTTAATACGACTGTATTTATTAAAATGCCATTCTGGGCCATTCCGGCTTTTACTCCATCCCAACAAATGTTAACCTATTAAGTGTGGTTCGGGGGTGGGAGCTAGGCTCCTCACTACCCTCTGATCTCCTATCATCAATCAAATCTACTTCCTATTTGAACATTAGTCACACCCTATTCCTCTGTCTTGTGATTTTTCATTTTGGTTGTGAACCTAAGCAGATAGCAAGACCCCCAGCAATTTCTTTCAGAGTAAAGAATTAATGAAAAATCAAGCATGGTGTACTTACCACACATCTCTTCCTCGGATTCAGAGATTTTCAAAGATAACTTCTTGTCTGTGTCGGAATATTCTCTGACAGCTTTAACCCATGGTATGGTCAGCCCACCATTCTTTCCTCTATCAGACGTCGCAGTAACATGTGAACAGGTGCCTTCTGAGCAGGACAGCATACTACCCACCGTCCAAGGAGCCAATCCCCATCGATCTAAGTGGCTCCAGGCCCAGGATACACCTCCAGAGCGACAGTACTTTAAAGACTGGACTCTCAACAAACTCAGAAAGATCCTCCTCAAAAACTGCAGTGAGATCCCGGCAAGGAGCAATCAGGAAACCCAAGAGATTCTACCCAAGAAAACTCCCCAGCCGTGCTCGGCTGTTCAGAGGCCCAGGTCAGACAGCAGGAAGACTGTCTCAGACCAAGCTACTCCAGTAGCCAGCACATCAGGTCAGCAAGCAGCCGCTCCAGTCAACGAAACTCAGCAGGAACACTCTCGGATTTTTAATGAAATAAAAGTATTCATGCCACCATTTGCGGATACCTTATCCTCAGTCAATACCAAACTCAACTTGGATAAACGGGTGTCCAACATCAAGCAAGCGAAGCAAGGTTCCGCAGTTAAAGTATTTTCTTCCATTCCTGCACTAAACTCAGCTGCCTCTGTAGCAGCTACAGTCACTCCCAGTTTGATAACAACACCGGTCCTTATGGTCGAGCCTCTGATCTACAACCTTGCAACTGCCACAGCATATGGTTCCTTCACCTCAACCACTGCCCGTCGTCACTCAGTATCCCCACAGATTTGGCAAAGCATAATTGAAGGAAAGGACGTTAATCTGGTTTCTCTATTAATGGCTACATCTGAATTTCTGGACCATAGAGTGGTGGAATGTGGAGATTTATCAGTCACGCTGAAATCCAGAGACAGGGATGTGCTATGTTCAGTATACCCAAACCGCAGACAAGAACTAGATTCTTACAAATTCTACATAGTGGAGCTATCTGTCAGATATGGAGGAACCATGTTTTTCAACCGATCATTTACAGCAAAAGCAGCAGCTATTTTGGCATCAGATAACCACATCATCGACTGGGCATAACCTGATTTAGATCTGTTCAACAGGATTTTCAGCATTCTCAGAGCCAATGCATGTGGGGTCTACGCTTCCACTGGCTATTCAATCTCTCTCTGCCCAAATGCTGCTATAGCATCAACCTCCTCCAGATCAGCAATTGGCATCACTCCTCCCTGTTTCTATAACAGAATATCGATCCCTAACTCCATCCATTCTTCAGCCCTGAGCAATCTACCAGGGAAGACAAAGAACAGGCAAATAATCAGATTCACAGGAGGAAAGCACATCTGTAATAATGTCAACTCAGGTATATGTACTTTTAAACAGTGCAAAAACATCCATGTGTGCGGTTTCTGTGGGTCACCCATTCCAAAGCCATCTTCCCAGTAACTCCAAAGTGACTCTCTCCAACACTTAAACTTCCTCATGACCAGTTTTTTCTACACTACATTACCATCTCAGACGCAATTCATTCAATTAAATTAGCAGGTCTTGGTTCCTAGTTAGCAAAAGCAGATATATCAGACGCATTTAACCCCTTGCAGTCCATTTATTAAATGCGTGTCAGGCACGCCAGGTCTAATTTATTTTCACACGCGAAGTTAATTTTAGACGCGCTGTTTAAAAGTTTTTTTTTTTTCACAGTCAAACGGGTTTAAATGGCCCTGCATATCAACAAAGCACTCACTAGGCATCTCCAGCCCCGCCCCACCCTTTTGTTCGCTATAGCTTTCACCTACGTAAGAAATAAATAATAATAATAATAGTCGTACATACCGATCAATCATCTCCTGATCACTCGTTTTATCACCAAACTCCTCAATAATGCGATCCAAGTCATTATTTTATTACTATAACATCTCAAAAAAGCTCTGCAAATGTCCGTGTTCTCTGTGCGCTGATTCACAGGCAGCTTGTTTACTTACGACTGCCCCATTATCTGATACCAGGGCCATGTATGACTATTCATGAGATACGCCTTTTTTTTCGACTTGTCTCGGCTACTGTCGTTCCCACTCGGCCATTGAATGGTTTTCTCGACTTTTTCTATTATGATGTCGGACAGGGTCCGACAATGGACCTGATAGGAATAATTGCAATGTCGAACCAGGTCCGACAATGGACCGCAAAGGGTTAAAGTAATGCCAATCCATCTCCGTCACCTGTTTGGGATATGCTGGGAAGGAACATTTTCTTTTTTTAACTTCTGGCTGCTGCAGCAGCCCGAAAATATTTGATACGCTTTATGCTGGATACTTCTCAATTCATATCATGGTCCATTTCTGCTCCACCTACTCGATGACTTTCACTTGATCTCTCCTCCCTCAGGTCCACCAACAGAAGCGGTCACCAATCTTAAAAGTTTATTTTTAGAAGTTGGTGTCCTGCTTCCAGAGGAAAAAACAATCATCCGCCTTCTTTCAATGTAATTTCTGTGAATCATACTGGACACAGAAAAGTTATCTTTTAGTATCTAAACTCGACCATATTCGTTCCCTTACTCAGAACTTTCAGATTATTATTATTTATTTATTAGAAGACACCCTTATCCAGGGTGACTTACAATTGTTACAAGGTATCACATTATTTTTGCATACTATTACATTATTTTTTACATATTATTTTTACATACAATTACCCATCTATACAGTTGGGTTTTTACTGGAGCAATCTAAGTAAAGTACCTTGCTCAAGGGTACAGCAACAGTGTCCTCCACCAGGGATTGAACCCACAACCCTCCGGTCAAGAGTCCAGAGCCCCTAACCACTACTCCACACTGCTGCCCAGATATACTTTTTTATTCATCCACTATGTTTTAGAATGTTCACATCCTAGCCTTGTATTTATTATGCAATGTTTTTCACTGTATTTAATGTATTATGCATTGTTTTTTTACTGTATCATGTAAATCACTTTGTCAGTTTTTGGTTTTAAATTGTAATTTTCTCTAGTCGTGTAACACATATGGGGCTGTGCGTTCGTGTACCTTTCTGTCCGTATGTATTAAATATTCTCGCAAAGCATGAAATGCAGGAGTGCAGAAATAAAGGAGATATATTACATTATACCAAAAAGCCCCGGGAGCAGTCACATTGATGGCCACACAGAAAACAATTGTATTTTGATTATACAGAACAGTATTCTACTTTATTATTTTTATTTACCAGTCTGCAATGTGTTTAGCTGTAATCAGATTAGTCTCTACTCTCTGCCTGAGTGAATGACTGACCAAGTTTTACAATGCAATAAAATATGGAGTTGATGTTTTTGATCAGATGGCACGGAAGTATTCCATGAAAGCTGGATCCTGACGGTGGTCTGTTCAGGTGTTTTAAATACAGCAGCAGTGTCCCCCATCTGGGATTGAACCCACAACCCTCCGGTCAAAAGTCCAGAGCCCTAACCACTACTCCACACTGCTGCCCCAGATCAGTAAAACAATCAGGAAACGTGCACTCCACTCCTGTGCTGGGCCATTTCAGTTTTGCAATTCGCATTATCCACCAGGGACGGACATTTATATGTCGATTACTCACTGTGTCATCAACAGCACAAAACTTGGACTCCTACATCAGCATTTCATTAGACGCTAAGAAAGACATTAAAATGTGGTCTGCTGTCATACTCATCTTAGATTTCCTCTTTATCCTCTTCCTGTGCATTTCCAAAACGATCAGCTTCGGCAAGGTCAATTTACTTAGCTCTCCTCTATGCCCATATGCTTCCATGCAGAAATATATCGCAGAACACAAACCTATTTCAAATTCTGACCCCCTGTTCATCGATTCAAACCAGACTGTTATATCCAGACATTGGTTCACATCTCATCTGTCCACATTGGTTTAAAGAGCAGGACTTCCCCCGCAATTCCATACTCCCCATCCATTCAGAATCAGGGCAGCCACATCAGCAGCAACAGCAAAGATTAACCAGCATCTAATTAAAAATATGGGCACTGGACCGCATCAGCAGTTGAATGATACATACGTTCTTCCCCAGATCTCTTCTGCACAACCGTCTATTGCTAGTATGTCCAGAGTGGGGACAACCCTTCCATCGGGACCACCAAAGGTTTCCCCCAAAAAAGAAAGTTTTTTTTTTCCTTTCCACTGAGCGGAGGGTCTTCACATAGTTAGTAGGGAGCCAGTTACTAACCCTCTTTGTTGTGTTAAATGCTTTCTTTCTTTTTGTTTGTATATGCATTGAAGGTTATTTTGTTTGTCTGCACTCATCTTTAGCGGGGAGCCGGGGGTCCATCCTTTTGGTGGGTTAGTGTCACACTTTCTCGACTTTTGCTATGCTTCCTTTAGCTACATGAGGGAGGTTCTCTTAGTGAGTAAGAGGGGACCCCCAGCCAAACCCAACCTTTAAGCATCTCATGTGCTATTGCTTCCCTTGCAATCTGAGGATCTAAGCTTATTCTAGCTAACTCACAGAAGGAGCTCTTTCTTTGTAACTAGAGGCAATCTTCTCGTTTCAGGTTCTCTGGGGGTGCGTTTCCGCCCCAGCTTCTCAGGGTAGTCTCCCTCTGTTCCAAATGATTCTTGCAAAGTTGCTGTAAAATGTAACTGTAACTGTAAAATATATACTCTCCTTGGTAAATTCTTCTCAGTGCATTCTTTGTAAAATACCCAGGAGTTGATGGCTGCTAGGTCCAATGCATTTAAAACACCTGAACAGACCACCGTCAGGATCCAGCTTTCATGGAATACTTCCGTGCCATCTGATCAAAAACATCAACTCCATATTTTATTGCATTGTAAAACTTGGTCAGTCATTCACTCAGGCAGAGAGTAGAGACTAATCTGATTACAGCTAAACACATTGCAGACTGGTAAATAAAAATAATAAAGTAGAATACTGTTCTGTATAATCAAAATACAATTGTTTTCTGTGTGGCCATCAATGTGACTGCTCCCGGGGCTTTTTGGTATAATGTAATATATCTCCTTTATTTCTGCACTCCTGCATTTCATGCTTTGCGAGAATATTTAATACATACGGACAGAAAGGTACACGAACGCACAGCCCCATATGTGTTACACGACTAGAGAAAATTACAATTTAAAACCAAAAACTGACAAAGTGATTTACATGATACAGTAAAAAAACAATGCATAATACATTAAATACAGTGAAAAACATTGCATAATAAATACAAGGCTAGGATGTGAACATTCTAAAACATAGTGGATGAATAAAAAAGTATATCTGGGCAGCAGTGTGGAGTAGTGGTTAGGGGCTCTGGACTCTTGACCGGAGGGTTGTGGGTTCAATCCCTGGTGGAGGACACTGTTGCTGTACCCTTGAGCAAGGTACTTTACTTAGATTGCTCCAGTAAAAACCCAACTGTATAGATGGGTAATTGTATGTAAAATAATAATGTGATATCTGTATAATGTGAAATAATGTATAATGTGATATCTTGTAACCGTTGTAAGTCACCCTGGATAAGGGCGTTTGCTAAGAAATAAATAATAATAATAATAATCTGGCTTAAAGAGCATGGAAAGCACAAGAGAACAAGTGGGTCTTGAGATTTGATTTAAAGCGAGTGACGGTGGGAGCATCACGCACCAAAGCTGGGAGAGAGTCGGAGCCATGAAGTTAAACAAGTGTTCTCTAAGTGTGGTGCACTTTCGCTTGGGGCTAACAAGCAGGGACATAATCTTTGAGAGGTTTCCATGTTTTGAGAAAACCCCCCAGCTTCCCTCTAACATCTTGTAGTAACTAAGTTTGGAAATGGTAAAATTCATTTAATGCATTTAAAAAGTACTGTTTGTGATTTCTAGGGTTACCATATGGCTCCAGATTAACCGGACGCTTTGAGACAGACTGGGATTTCAAAATTCCCCCTAAATTGAAAGTAATTCACGTATAAATGAGCTCCACCTTTGCTGAGATTAATCCTGCTGTGGTGGAATTGCTTGGGTGCAGCAAACAAGTCACACTGATCAGCTGCTTCTGATCAGATCTTAATGAACGAATAGCTAATTTATCGATAGAGCAACGAGATGATGATGAAATTGTATTTGCAGAATAATATGGGCGATTGAATTTTAACAAACAGAAAAAAATAGCGACTGGCTGCAATTCATTCTTGGTATAATACAATTATTTGACGCGCATGCGGGTATTTAAGCACCATTATTAATTGTAGCTAAGGATGGTTCATTTACACCTTCATTTATTTCAATTTAGGGGCAAGTTTGAAATCCCGTTCTGTCTCACAGCGTCCGGTTAATCTGGAGCCACATGGTAACCCTATGATTTCTCATTTGAATAGAAAACCGTTGTGGACAGTCCAAACTGATTTACATGGATGATGCTGTTTTATAGCTCACTCCTCATTTCACATCACTATAAAGGAAGTGTAAAATATGGAGCTAAATTCATTCTTTTGCTCTTCTGGTCAGATTGGAAATTGGACCTTAGTAACAGGTGCACTGAGATAATGAGATGCACAGGAGCAAAAGCACCAGTGGTGCGAGGGATTGAAAATAGTATTGTAGAGCAAAGCTATGAAAAGTGGAGCAGTGCAAAATTAGCTCACAAGCAAAACAATTGAAAATTGGCCTGACAATGCAGAAGTTCATTCTCATTGATTGGTACTGAATTGTAAACCTGAGTGAAGGGCAGGTTTTCTTGTTTTGAAATCAACACGTTAATGAATGGATCAATTGAATACCTGCTGATAAATACTTCTTAAAAACAATCCCGAGTACGAGTATCAGCACAGCCCTACAAATGAATAGGGATGGAAGTCTTCACCAGGAGGCCTGCAGTCCGGAATGAGTTCCAGGAGGTCAGCCACAGACAGCTGATATCCCCTGTCGAGTGGCACGTTATCACACAGTGCCTTGTGACATGAAGGGTGTGTGTCTCTGAGCGAACCTGATGGAAAAACTGTCACCTCCCAAATGCTGAAATGTTGCATTGTGATATTTGTTGTGTCCTGTTTTGAGATTAGAGGATAGAAGAAGATTTTGGTGTAGAGGGAAGACACATCTTACTGCTCTGCTCCTCATTTAATTTAGCGTTGTTTCTTCTGTGTACCAAGGGAGGGGAACAGAGTTATGTGTAACTCTTAAGCTACAATAAAGATAACTAAAAAGTGGATTCCCTAAAACCCTTTGTCAGTGTGTTTGTTGCATCACTTCAGCCACCCCATTACTAACAAACTTCCCTTTGATGAGCATACCAATGATCAGGATTCCTCAAAGCATGCCACAACATTAAAATCTTAATAACTTTAAAACTACAAATCCAGTCAAATTCTAACCACCATAGGGAATGAAGTCAGCAGAGACTGCTGTCTCGGTGCGGAGCACTATAGCTGTAGCTATTATAGTTTTTCTTCCTGATTTGTGGAAAATTCCATGATAATCAGATCGGATTGTACATTAGAAATGTTAACACTTTAAGACCCCTTTTATCTTTTAAAATGCTAATCCTATTGAAAGAGTGTTTAAGGATTTAAAGAGACAATGTCACAAAGTGTTCATGTTCCAAAGGACATCACTCTACCCCCTACGATTGCCGAGATATTCATCGTTGGAATATTAGAGTCGACATAGAAATGAGATTGAAACCACAACTATAGCGGCACTATCATGCTGCTATAATAATCTCATACGGCCACCAGGGGCTGTAGAGCAACATAATTCAAATGTGTGACTCTACTCAAGTTTAGACATAATTTGATACTGAGTTGTATGTATTTATAACGAATGCACTCTACAGAAGCTACTGTGTATGTTGAAGATTCTGGTGATATGATTGATACGATCAGTCATCTAGGCTCTCTTCCTCAACACAGTATTCTTGTATGATTGATACGATCAGTCATCTAGGCTCTCTTCCTCAACACAGTATTCTTGTATGATTGATACGATCAGTCATCTAGGCTCTCTTCCTCAACACAGCATTCTTGTATGATTGATACGATCACTCATCTAGGCTCTCTTCCTCAACACAGCATTCTTGTATGATTGATACGATCACTCATCTAGGCTCTCTTCCTCAACACAGCATTCTTGTATGATTGATACGATCACTCATCTAGGCTCTCTTCCTCAACACAGCATTCTTGTATGATTGATACGATCAGTCATCTAGACTCTTCCTCAACACAGCATTCTTGTATGATTGATACGATCACTCATCTAGGCTCTCTTCCTCAACACAGCATTCTTGTATGATTGATACGATCAGTCATCTAGACTCTTCCTCAACACAGCATTCTTGTATGATTGATACGATCAGTCATCTAGGCGCTCTTCCTCAACACAGCATTCTTGTATGATTGATACGATCACTCATCTAGGCTCTCTTCCTCAACACAGCATTCTTGTATGATTGATACGAAAAGCCATCTAGGCTCTCTTCCTCAACACAGTATTCTTGTATGATTGATACGATCAGTCATCTAGGCTCTCTTCCTCAACACAGTATTCTTGTATGATTGATACGATCAGTCATCTAGGCGCTCTTCCTCAACACAGCATTCTTGTATGATTGATACGATCAGTCATCTAGGCTCCCTTCCTCAACACAGTATTCTTGTATGATTGATACGATCAGTCATCTATGCTCTCTTCCTCAACAAAGTATTCTTGTAACTTTTGATATTGTGAGTCTCTATACCAATATCCCTCATGGTGGAGTCTAAAGGCTCCTTTGCAAACAAAACAGTGATCGTTTACCTTCAGCTTCTTTTGTGTTAACTTTAGCTGAATTGGTGCTATCAAAAAATTATTTTGCATTTCAATCAGATATCTTTCTTCAAATTAAAGGTACTGCAATGGGTGCTACAAAGGCACCAAATTATACTAATTTATACATAGCTTATTTAGAGGAAATGACTATTCGTCAGGCTTCAGTAAATCTCCACTTATCTAATATTATTTGGAAAAGATACATTGAAAATATTTTTATCTTGTGGAAAGGAAATGCTCACAAACTTTCTTATTTTATGATTTTTTTTTTTAAATGTAATGAACATTTTCAATTTACCATGCAATATGACATTTAAAAGATTAATGAAGGTCATTTTCTGCATAGAAATTTATATAGAAAACCTACAGAGCGGTATACATTAATGACAGCAGGCAGTTTTCATCCACTTCCTTTAAAAGAATAGTTTACCTTGTAGTCAGTTTTGTAGAATTAAACATATTTGCAAACGAGAATCTGATTTTTCTAATAATTTGTCTGATATGCAGGCTAGATTTGAAATAAAGATAAATATCTCGATACTGCTATTCAAATTCCATTAAAAGCAGTTACAGACTCACTCCAGCACCATACATCTAAACGTAGTTGTGTAATTTTTGTGGTTTCACATAGTCCTTCTTGTGCATCTCTGCATTAAATATGTGTACAATGTATTCATTAACTTGTTATTTTCTCTTCTGTTTGGGGTAGTATTGAATCTAGTGTTTATAGACTTCATACAAGCCTTCCTTATTTACATATATATATACTGACAGAGTGGGGTGTTTTGTCACAGTTCTTTCGGGTCTTGAACACAGTCTTTCGGAACCAAGCACACTGGACAACAGTATTTTACTGTGAACAGGGCGGTGCCTGTATGTTTATTATCGTGTTCTCTTTATCCAGAGTCACACAAATCAAATATCAACAACGTAAACAAAATAAACCAAACAAAACCTAGCTCTTTATTAAGAGCATTAACTAAACCTTTTAATTATCTTTTAACTACCCCTTTCTAAAAGTCAGACAGCTAAGCTGTTTACTGACCAAACAGAACACTTTAACTAGGCGGCAATTGTTTTCCCCTAGGTAGAACACCAACCTTTAATCTGTTTCCAGCACGTATCGGTCTCTCTGCATGTCATACCCTTTGCACACACTCGCGTTTGAAAAAAATCCATGCTCTTTTATGGCTGCCTAATTGGAGACAGGTGAAAACCCTTGTCTCAAAATGGTCTCCCCTGTGGAGCTCTGGGAATTGTAGTCTTTGTGACATTGGCAGTCAAAGACTACAACTTACTTATGTAACCCAAATTCAATGGAGAGGATACACGCTTCTCTTCACTCTTGGACCAATATACACACCGTCCACCACTTTCCCATATATTTTATAGTTCACTTTGTCACTATATATATATATATATATATATATATATATATATATATATCATTTACTGTATTACATTTTTGTGGAATTTCTACTATTGTAAAACTATATTTTAGTGACATTATAGATAACTGTTGATCAATTAACTAATGTGTAATTACATTCACCTGCTCTTTTTAACCCTGATAGTATTTAACTGTAACCATACAATTGTATTTTGCAGCCTGACAAAGGCACTTTGGTGATGTTTTTATGAATTAAAGATATATATATTTGGATTGCAATTGAGGGTGTGGTTCTCTCTTTTTCTATATTAACTGATGGCTTCAGCCTTGTGAACTTGCACCTCGTCTGCTTTGGTGGGTGGACACTTTTGGTCAAGGAGGGCCATTTAACAGGTGGGACATTGGGTGGTGGGCTGTATAATACAATTCCCCTATAAATAAACACCAATATGTGCAATAAATCTAACATACCTTTATATATAGACTCAAGACAGACATCTTTTCTGTTGCCTTTTCTTTGTTGGTTTCTGAAATATGATTTTTTTTTTTTTAATTTGATTTTATCATGTTTGTATTTATATTTTATTGGCTGGTTTCACAGACCCAGATTAGCACTGATTTTGGTTCACCTTACCTAAATTAACATTGGGTAGTCCAGGACTAGTACTAATCAGAGTCTGTGAAACCAGCCATGCATGTCTATGTTTATGGGGACATCCTAAAACGCTTACTGTGGCTTAATGTGCTTAACCACTTCAACTCCAGATGTAAAAATGAAACCCCTTCCCAGGTACCAGATTTTGAAAATAATAATAATAATGTTTTCAAACCTGTAATTGCTATAAAATGTTAACATATGATGAATAAAACACAAATAAATGACCTAAACTGTGTTTTTAATTAACCATGTGTACTACATACCCATGTTCACTATAGAGATAAAAACACATTTTTTTTAATTTTTTTTTATTGTTTTTGTTTGAGCAATGAAAACAAAAATGCTGCTAATAACAATAATAATCAGCAAACAGTAATTATCAAATAAAAATCAAACAACACCAAAATGTGTGCCATTATCGACTTGCTCTGGTTGATCTTTTATTGAAATGTTCAATACAACAGAACCCGGGGTTGCCTTTGCAACCACTGCACATTTTTCACGGTCTCTGCTTCCCTTGTGTTGGAGGGATAGTCATAAATGCCAATTTCACGGGCAGCAGTGTGGAGTGGTGGTTAGGGCTCTGGACTGTTGACCGGAGGGTTGTGGGTTCAATCCCAGGTGGGGGACACTGCTGCTGTACCCTGGAGCAAGGTGCTTTACCTAGATTGCTCCAGTAAAAACCAACTGTATAAATGGGTAACTGTATGTAAAAATAATAATGTAATTGTATGTAAAAATAATGCGATATCTTGTAACAATTCTAAGTCACCCTGGATAAGGGCGTCTGTTAAGAAATAAATAATAATAATAATGCATGTACAGGGCTACTATGCGCAGGCATTGTGATGAATGTGGCTGCTGCAGATGCCTGCTTTATTGCCTTGTACCCAGTGCTGTGTTTTGACAGTATTTTGTCACAGCACTGCCATTTCAAACCAAACAGTTTCCAGGACTGGCATCATGGTAGGGATCAGTAATAAACCCAGTCCCCTGCTGTTCTTGGCTCCACATCCTCTTCATTATCATCGCTGAGTGATAAGTCAGCATCACTGTCGCTGGTATTGAAATCCTCCTAACCAACTTTGAAATCTTCATCACTCTCCACGTATGTTGCCATGTTTACCTTTCACTAAAAACGACATAATCTACAACTAAACAAGTAAAACTAATAATAAAACAAAAAATAATAATATAAACACTATATATATACTTGTAAAAGTTGAATGGCTTCACGCAATATATCGCCGTCTTATAAACACCCACGGGTAGATTGGAATCTCTACACGGCACGCAATTGAATATAAATGTCACCTGACCCCTTTCATTGCACAT
This sequence comes from Acipenser ruthenus, assembly GCF_902713425.1. NCBI lineage: Eukaryota > Metazoa > Chordata > Actinopteri > Acipenseriformes > Acipenseridae > Acipenser > Acipenser ruthenus. The sequence continues at coordinate 4,873,288 of NC_081240.1, read as the reverse complement.
TATTATTATTATTTATTTCTTAGCAGACACCCTTATCCAGGACAACCTACAATTGTTACAAGATATCACGTTATTTTTACATACAATTACATTATTCTTTTACATACAATTACCCATTTATACAGTTGGGTTTTTACTGGAGCAATCTAGGTAAACTACCTTGCTCAAGGGTACAGCAGCAGTGCCCCCCACCTGGGATTGAACCCACGGCCTTCCGGTCAAGAGTCCAGAGCACTAACCACTACCCCACACTTCCACAGTACTAGCACTGCCTTAGAGAATGAAAACTGAAATGCTAGACTGAGAAACCGCTCATAGAATAGAATGGGAAACTTGACATATGCACGTATGGCACAGTACTATAATTGGGTTACATTACCATGCCCCCCCCCCCCATTTGATATTATTGGTTGTAATACATTTAAATTCACATGACTGGATACATTTATTGTGTTCTGAATACGTTCTAAATTAAAGTGGTGCTTTTTGTAGATCTCTCCTTTTCCTCGCAGGATATTTCTTTGTAACTTGTGAGCTGTTTGTGTCGTATTACAAGATGTGTTACACCTGCACTGCAGATCAAAGGACAGTGTTGAAGGATGGGCCAGTTTATTGTCCATTGGTGTCTGTAAGAGAGCAACATTTCATTAGGTACAAATAGCCTTTGGAACCATCTTCAATAAACCCAGCTAATTGCATCCACACAGTTCTTTCTTTTTTCCTTTTAAAAACTCATTGGCAGTGTACAGTATGATGATCGTGTAAGTGAGGTAATTTAACATGAATGCAGATGGTGCTCGTAATCTGTAATAGTGGGGTGGACTTCATATTGAAGGTTGAATCAATTAGTACAAATCAGGATGGTAAAAATGCCTTGATTGCTGGTGGACTGAAGTGGCCATTAATCAAGGTTCCACTGTATATTGGAATGTATTTAAAATACAGTCATATATGGATTCAACAGTATATTACTATATATTTTGGATCACCAAATATATTACATATAATGCATATTTTATCATATTTTTAATATGCCCCAGAATCCACTGCACTGCAGCTCCTCTGTTACTTTTTATATTACAGGACTCCTGTTCCTGAAAGAATAACCCCCAGCTCAGGAAGATATTGCGCATCTAGACTGTAACTGTTTAAACTAGATGACCATTATATCGAGCCTACAGGTATAAGTGCAATAACTGTATTTCTGCAATACTAATAATCTTTGCTAATCCTTTGATAATCCTTGATAATGTAAATATAATAAATATGTAATAAAAATATATATTTACTCCATAAGTGAAGCTCCCTTACCATCCCCATGGTGCTTCCTCTGTCTGCTACTGAAGTCTTCCCCCACAATAACTGAGAGCACAAGAAGGATCCCCAGGGATAGGAAGATTCTGATGTCATTCCCCAGCCCGTATGACTCTGAATTGAGGAGAAAACAGAACTAGTGTTTGGTTATACAAGCTGTGTGGGGACCCAAAACAGGGATTAGGAAGTTCTACTGTGAGCCAAACTAGACCCACCTGAGCTTCTCATCTGTATGTTAACATATGAAAAAATGTTATATAATTCAATAAACAAATTATGTAATTCACTAATAACCTATTGACATAAAAGCACGATCAAGATGTGTTGAAAACAACTGTAATCCAATCATGTTTTTACAGTGTCTTAATCTTGCAGTATGTTAATAGGGTACATACAGTATGCTCCACAGTGAAGTCATACGTTCTTGGTTTTTGAGCAGGTACACCAAACACACAATAATCATGTTTTCCAGAAAGCCTAGTTTTCAGAGTTGGTTAAATCTGACATTAAATTTTCCATATGTACCAGCAATAATTGCAGCTGTGACCATTCTGATTCAATTATAATTTCTGATGCAGTATATAAATCAATTAGTGCTTTGTTGCAAAGTGTCAAGTGGTATGTGCAGGTGCAGTGTAGTAATCCAACAATGAAGAGACAGACAACAAAGTACGGGTGAAAATGAGTTCTGTTTATTTTAATCCAGGGGTCTGATGACCAAACAGAAAACAAATAGGAGCAGGGCCGGCCTTAGGACAAGGCGGCGGCCTATGGCCTCACATGCGTCACAAATTGTATGACGTTTTCAGAGTCGAAACAGTCTCGCGACTATTAAGTCGGCCCCTCGCAAGTACGAGTTGGGCCATTGTAAAAGGAAAATAAAAAAATATAAAGAAATTCAAGTCAAGCGGCAATAAGGAATTCTGCTGCCGTATCTAGACAAACCGTCAAATAAAAATCTGCTCCAGAAAGCAAATGAATCTGATTCAGACTCTTCACAATAATGATCTTCAAAATATTGGTTTCTGCTTACCAATGTAACATTACCACATTTGCACTGACTGACTGACAAAGTGGACGTGTTTCCTCATTTGAGTGTACTCGATCATAAAAAAAATATTTTTAAAAATGCAACATCTAAGGGTTAGCTGTCTGATAGGCTATTCAATAGCCTGTCCCTCTTTACATTCCACCAAAGAATACCAGGAATACCAAGAATACCAAAGGCGCAGGACAGTGCAGCATCGTCTTTTAAAGTTTTACTGGAGGCTTTTCTTATAGTTATATATTAATCGATTAATGAAATTGAGACTGTGTGTATTAACCCTTTGAGGTCCTATGTCGGACCTGGTCCGATATTGCAATTATTCCTATTCGGTCCATTGTCGGACCCTGTCCGACATCATCAAAAAAAAAAACGGTTTTCTAGTCGTTTTTTCTCCGGAAAAATCCGAGAAAACCATTCAATGGCCGAGTGGGAGCGACAGGAGCCGAGACAAGTAAAAAATATATAGGCCGTATCTCATGAATAGTGATGATACTTGCCCCTGGCATCAGATAGGGGTGGTCATAAGGAAACAAGCTGGCTGATACTGCATCAGCGCTCAGAGAATATCACGGATATTTGCAGAGCTTTTTTGAGATGTTATAGTAATAAAGAGATCTAACATCATGAATCATTCGATCTCTGTCACATGCCTTTATTATTAACAACTTTGTTTTCTAAAACTTGGAGTACTTTAAAAAGTGATTTTATTAAGTTCAAGGAAACTTATGAAAAGATAGTTATTCACACTTGCCTATCCCATTTGTGTGTTGGGTCTTGATAGATGTGTTTGGAGTTATCATATCTCCTGTGGGAAATTATCACCATTGGGCTAAAAAAAAGCTGCCAGCTGTTAAATAATTTAAATTTAGACCAACATAAATTTGATGATAATGTGTTCTTTGCAATGATGTGAATAGTGGTAGATCTAAATACTGCCCCCAAAATGTACAATAAAATAAAATATTCAGCGAAAAAAGGCCTTGATTTAGTTTTTTCAAATAATGAAGACAGAATACTAAAACAGAGGTCAGAGCGCCATTGGCAAACTCAGACCACACATGGTCTCATTTGAAGTATTTTTTAAAACCCCAAAAGTAATGACTAAAGCTAAGGTTTACAATTTTAGAAAAGCAAACTATGAAGGTATGAAACAGAGACTAACAGAAGTAGATTGGAGTAAAATAGAGAAAACATCCACAGAAAAAGGATGGCTGTGTTTTAAAAATGTAGTACTTGAGGCGCAAAACAATTACATCCCAAAAGTAGACAAATCTAAATCTTAAACAAAATGGCCAAAATGGTTTAAGAGATCAATTTTTAAAAAAAATCAGCGAAAAAAGGCACTTTGCAGAGTGTTTAAAAGGGACCAAAAACAAAGTACACAGAAAGAGTACTTGGAACTGCAAACACAAGTCAAAAAGGAAGTTAGAAAGGCCAAGAGAGAGATAGAAATCAATATTGCTAAGGGGGTTAAAACCAATTCCAAAATATTTTTCCAATATTTTAACAGCAAGAGAACATTCAAAGAGGAGGTTAAATGTCTAAGAGACACAAATGGCAAAATCATAGATGAAGAAAAAAAATAGCAAATATATTAAATGATTACTTTTCACAGGTTTTTACAAAGGAGGACACGGACAACATGCCCGACATGTCGACCTGTTCCTATCTAATTTTAAATAACTTTAGCATAACAGAGGCAGAAGTGTTAAAGGGACTAGGGGCTCTTACAATAAACAAATCCCCTGGGCCAGATGAGATCCTCCCAATAGTACTCAAAGAAATGAAAGACGTTATTTACAAACCGCTAACCAAGATCATGCAACAGTCTCCTGACACAGGGGTCGTACCGACAGACTGGAAAATAGCAAGCGTAATACCAATCCACAAAAAGGGAGACAAAACCGAACCAGGTAACTACAGACTAATAAGCCTGACTTCTATTATATGTAAACTTATGGAAACTATAATAAGATCCAAAATGGAAAATTACCTGTATGGTAACAATATCCTGTGAGACAGTCAGCATGGTTTTAGGAATGGGAGATCGTGTCTAACTAAGCTACTTGACTTTTTTGAGGATGCAACATTGAAAATTAATAACTGCAAAGCATACGACATGGTTTATTTAGATTTCCAGAAAGCTTTTGACAAAGTCCCGCATAAAAGATTAATTCTCAAACTTAACGCAGTAGGGATTCAAGGAAATGCATGCACATGGATTAGGGAGTGGTTAACATGTAGAAAACAGAAAGTACTGATTAGAGGAGAAACCTCAAAATGGAGTGAGGTAACCAGTGGTGTACCATATTAGGTCCTCTGCTATAAGAACATAAGATCATAAGAAAGTTTACAAACGAGAGGAGGCCATTCAGCCCATCTTGCTCGTTTGGTTGTTAGTAGCTTATTGATCCCAGAATCTCAAGCAGCTTTTTGAAGGATCCCAGGGTGTCAGCTTCAACAACATTACTGGGAAGTTGGTTCCAGACCCTCACAATTCTCTGTGTAAAAAAGTGAATCCTATTTTCTGTTCTGAATTCCTAAACTACATTAATGATTTAGATTCTGGTATAGTAAGCTGTGGCGGAGTGTCCCGCCCCTATTTATTATTATTTGTATTTTTGTTTGCGGCGCGGGTAAAAGCGCAGCGTCTTTTATTATTATTTAAAAACCCCGTGAGGATGCATGGCTGATCAGCTACTGATTACTTAAATAGCTGACAGTCATGCATCCTTACCAAACGCGTGCAGACTCTGGCCGGGGGATAATAAGATAATTACCAACTAGTTAATCCCTCGGCCAGAGTATATAAACCTGCAGCTCTCTGCATTTGGGGTTGAGAGTGTAGAGGAGAGTACGGGAGAGCGGAGAGAGGAGAGAAAGCCACATTTGGAAAACAATTGCTAAAACGTGCTGGATTACCCAGCACGTCACTTACTTGTTTGTTTGTTCATTCGTTTGGCCCTCGTGCCCTTTTGTTTTGTGTTTTGTTGGTTTGTTTAATATTTTGTTTGTTAATAAATACGCTGAGTGCTACTGCACTCAGCTTCACCCGCCCATCCACTGTTTGTGATTCAGTTACTTCCTGGTCCGTGACGTCATCACCCTCACCACTGCGAGCCAGACTGCCACATATGGTGTCAGAAGTGGGACAAACAACGCCTCCAACAGCCGGACCAGGACAGAAAAGTGCGTTTTTTTTGTTTGTTCGTTTTTTTTTTTTTCCCAAACTAAATAATGGGAAGAAGGAGGAAACAGCAGCAGCAGGTGCAACAGCGCGGGGCTGGTCGCAAGTCCCGCCGGGTCTCTGCTGTGCTGGACGTCTGCCTCACCTGTCTGAGGGGTGAGGAATGGTGCTTTGCCATTGGTGAGGTTGGGCATGTAGCACCCGACCAACCCCCTCCATGGCAGGTGAGGGAGGAGTCTGAATCCTGCGCACATCCTGCGCACATATGGGAGGAGGATGGCCCAGAGCAGGAACCGGAGGATGAGGGGTCGGTCCGTCCACAGCCCAAGAGGGGGGAGGCCGAGTGTCCACAGCCAATGGCTCCACTAGCAGGGGAAGAATACCTGCTGGTTTCACCTCCACCACCACCGTCCGAGGGAAAGGAGCAGGAGCTGCCTCTGCATCCTCTGAGGCGGACTGGTCCACTCTCCTCAGAGGGGATCTGGGACTGGCTGGCGGAGCCTGAGAGGGATATCGTGGACGCCCTCCCTGCTGTGATCAACCTCCTGTGGGCAAGAGATGGGGAGCGCTGGGAGGCCTGGGAACAGCAACACCACCCAGCTTCCCTCCCAGACATCGCAGCCATGGTGTTCAACTACCTGGCTGCGGATATGGGAGAGACCCTGCTGCTGCCATCTCCAGCACAAAAGGGAGAGGAGCCATCGCTGCCGTCTCCAGCGTCAGAGGGAGAGGAGCCATCGCTGCCGTCTCCAGCGCCAGAGGGAGAGGAGCCATCGCTGCCGTCTCCAGCGCCAGAGGGAGAGGAGCCATCGCTGCCGTCTCCAGCGCCAGAGGGAGAGGAGCCATCGCTGCCGTCTCCAGCGCCAGAGGGAGAGGAGCCATCGCTGCCGTCTCCAGCGCCAGAGGGAGAGGAGCCATCGCTGCCGTCTCCAGCGCCAGAGGGAGAGGAGCCATCGCTGCCGTCTCCAGCGCCAGAGGGAGAGGAGCCATCGCTGCCGTCTCCAGCGCCAGAGGGAGAGGAGCCATCGCTGCCGTCTCCAGCGCCAGAGGGAGAGGAGCCATCGCTACCGTCTCCAGCATCAGAGGGAGAGGAGCCATCGCTACCGTCTCCACCAGCAGAGGGAGAATGCCTGCTGGTTTCGCCTCCACAGCCTGGGGAGGAGCCCGAACGTCCTACGCCCGAGTGGGAGGAGCCCGAACGTCCTACGCCCGAGTGGGAGGAGCCCGAACATCCTACGCCCGAGTGGGAGGAGCCCGAACGTCCTACGCCCAAGAGGGGGGAGTCGGTGCGTCCACAGCCCAAGAGGGAGGAGTCGGTGCGTCCACAGCCCAAGAGGGAGGAGTCGGTGCGTCCACAGCCCAAAGAGGGGGGAGTCGGTGCGTCCATAGCCCAAGAGGTGGAAGTCTGCGCTTCCACAGCCTTAGGACCCAAGCTGCAGTCCCAAGAGCCAGAAGGGGAGGAGTTACAGGCTCAACCCCCTGAATTTTTCTGGGGGGGAGAAGGGCAGGATGCTGGTGTTCCCCAGCAGCCTCTATTTATGCTGCTGAAGGGAGCACGGCACACACCAGCCCAGCCGCCACAGCAGAGGGAGCCAGCACCGCCACAGCCTCCCTCTGAGTGGCCAGCATCCGCCCCATCGCCTCTGCCTCCACCACCACCAGGAGCAGAGCAGCAGGAGCTGCCTCTGTCTCCACCACCACCAGGAGCAGAGCAGCAGGAGCTGCTTCTGTCTCCACCATCACCAGGAGCAGAGCAGCAAGAGCTGCCTCTGCCTCCGCCACCTCCACCAGCAGAGGGTGAATGCCTGCTGGTTCCCCATCCACCGTCGTGGGAGGACTGCTTGCCCCTCCCACCTCCACCAGCAGAGGGTGAATGCCTGCTGGTTCCGCCTCAACCGTCGTGGGAGGACTGCTTGCCCCTCCCACCTCCACCAGCAGAGGGTGAATACCTGCTGGTTCCGCCTCAGCCGCCGTGGGAGGACTGCTTGCCACTCCCAGCTCCACCAGCAGAGGGTAAATACCTGCTGGTTCCGTCTCAGCCGCTGTGGGAGGACTGCTTTCCCCTCCCACCATCGCCATTGCCTGGGGATGGCTGTTCTGCATCGCCTGGGGCTGCCTTTTGTTCTCCACAGGACACAGGGTACGAGGGAGAAGTGGAGCTCCCGCTGCCGCCTCCATGGCCAGGGGCTCCCCTCCCGAGTTCGCCTCCCGAGGGTCCGCTGCGGCTGTCGTCGCCTTCCGAGGGTCCGCTGCGGCTGCCGTCGCCTTCCGAGGGTCCGCTGCGGCTGCCGTCGCCTTCCGAGGGTCCGCTGCTGCTGCCGTCGCCTTCCGAGGGTCCGCTGCTGCTGCCGTCGCCTTCCGAGGGTCCGCTGCTGCTGCCGTCGCCTTCCGAGGGTCCGCTGCTGCTGCCGTCGCCTGGGGTCGCCAGGGATCCTGCTTCGCCTGGGGTCGTCGAGGGTCCGGCTTCACCTGGGGTCGCCAGGGATCCTGCTTCGCCTGGGGTCGCTACACGATGGCCGGAGCTCCATGAAAGGGAGCTGCCAGAAATGAAGAAAGGGGGGGAGGTCAGGAGACCAGCTCCCCCAGCCGCACTTTCGCGGCTGGAGATCATGTGGTCGGAGCCCCACGGAGGGGAACTGCCGGCCATGAAGAAGGGGGGAGAGGTCAGGAGACCAGCTCCCCCAGCCGCACTTTCGCGGCAGGATAGAGTGTGGCGGGAGCCCCGGAAGAGGGAGCTGCCGGCCACGAAGAATGGGGGGGTGCCAGAGATTCCACCATGGCCACCCCCCAGAAGTAACTTGCTTCCCCCTCTTCCGGGACTTTAAGACTGAGGGGGGAGGTGGCCGTTGGGGCCATGTGTGCTGCGCACAAGGGGGGGCATGTGTGGCGGAGTGTCCCGCCCCTATTTATTATTATTTGTATTTTTGTTTGCGGCGCGGGTAAAAGCGCAGCGTCTTTTATTATTATTTAAAAACCCCGTGAGGATGCATGGCTGATCAGCTACTGATTACTTAAATAGCTGACAGTCATGCATCCTTACCAAACGCGTGCAGACTCTGGCCGGGGGATAATAAGATAATTACCAACTAGTTAATCCCTCGGCCAGAGTATATAAACCTGCAGCTCTCTGCATTTGGGGTTGAGAGTGTAGAGGAGAGTACGGGAGAGCGGAGAGAGGAGAGAAAGCCACATTTGGAAAACAATTGCTAAAACGTGCTGGATTACCCAGCACGTCACTTACTTGTTTGTTTGTTCATTCGTTTGGCCCTCGTGCCCTTTTGTTTTGTGTTTTGTTGGTTTGTTTAATATTTTGTTTGTTAATAAATACGCTGAGTGCTACTGCACTCAGCTTCACCCGCCCATCCACTGTTTGTGATTCAGTTACTTCCTGGTCCGTGACGTCATCACCCTCACCACTGCGAGCCAGACTGCCACATATGGTGTCAGAAGTGGGACAAACAACGCCTCCAACAGCCGGACCAGGACAGAAAAGTGCGTTTTTTTTGTTTGTTCGTTTTTTTTTTTTTCCCAAACTAAATAATGGGAAGAAGGAGGAAACAGCAGCAGCAGGTGCAACAGCGCGGGGCTGGTCGCAAGTCCCGCCGGGTCTCTGCTGTGCTGGACGTCTGCCTCACCTGTCTGAGGGGTGAGGAATGGTGCTTTGCCATTGGTGAGGTTGGGCATGTAGCACCCGACCAACCCCCTCCATGGCAGGTGAGGGAGGAGTCTGAATCCTGCGCACATCCTGCGCACATATGGGAGGAGGATGGCCCAGAGCAGGAACCGGAGGATGAGGGGTCGGTCCGTCCACAGCCCAAGAGGGGGGAGGCCGAGTGTCCACAGCCAATGGCTCCACTAGCAGGGGAAGAATACCTGCTGGTTTCACCTCCACCACCACCGTCCGAGGGAAAGGAGCAGGAGCTGCCTCTGCATCCTCTGAGGCGGACTGGTCCACTCTCCTCAGAGGGGATCTGGGACTGGCTGGCGGAGCCTGAGAGGGATATCGTGGACGCCCTCCCTGCTGTGATCAACCTCCTGTGGGCAAGAGATGGGGAGCGCTGGGAGGCCTGGGAACAGCAACACCACCCAGCTTCCCTCCCAGACATCGCAGCCATGGTGTTCAACTACCTGGCTGCGGATATGGGAGAGACCCTGCTGCTGCCATCTCCAGCACAAAAGGGAGAGGAGCCATCGCTGCCGTCTCCAGCGTCAGAGGGAGAGGAGCCATCGCTGCCGTCTCCAGCGCCAGAGGGAGAGGAGCCATCGCTGCCGTCTCCAGCGCCAGAGGGAGAGGAGCCATCGCTGCCGTCTCCAGCGCCAGAGGGAGAGGAGCCATCGCTGCCGTCTCCAGCGCCAGAGGGAGAGGAGCCATCGCTGCCGTCTCCAGCGCCAGAGGGAGAGGAGCCATCGCTGCCGTCTCCAGCGCCAGAGGGAGAGGAGCCATCGCTGCCGTCTCCAGCGCCAGAGGGAGAGGAGCCATCGCTGCCGTCTCCAGCGCCAGAGGGAGAGGAGCCATCGCTGCCGTCTCCAGCGCCAGAGGGAGAGGAGCCATCGCTACCGTCTCCAGCATCAGAGGGAGAGGAGCCATCGCTACCGTCTCCACCAGCAGAGGGAGAATGCCTGCTGGTTTCGCCTCCACAGCCTGGGGAGGAGCCCGAACGTCCTACGCCCGAGTGGGAGGAGCCCGAACGTCCTACGCCCGAGTGGGAGGAGCCCGAACATCCTACGCCCGAGTGGGAGGAGCCCGAACGTCCTACGCCCAAGAGGGGGGAGTCGGTGCGTCCACAGCCCAAGAGGGAGGAGTCGGTGCGTCCACAGCCCAAGAGGGAGGAGTCGGTGCGTCCACAGCCCAAAGAGGGGGGAGTCGGTGCGTCCATAGCCCAAGAGGTGGAAGTCTGCGCTTCCACAGCCTTAGGACCCAAGCTGCAGTCCCAAGAGCCAGAAGGGGAGGAGTTACAGGCTCAACCCCCTGAATTTTTCTGGGGGGGAGAAGGGCAGGATGCTGGTGTTCCCCAGCAGCCTCTATTTATGCTGCTGAAGGGAGCACGGCACACACCAGCCCAGCCGCCACAGCAGAGGGAGCCAGCACCGCCACAGCCTCCCTCTGAGTGGCCAGCATCCGCCCCATCGCCTCTGCCTCCACCACCACCAGGAGCAGAGCAGCAGGAGCTGCCTCTGTCTCCACCACCACCAGGAGCAGAGCAGCAGGAGCTGCTTCTGTCTCCACCATCACCAGGAGCAGAGCAGCAAGAGCTGCCTCTGCCTCCGCCACCTCCACCAGCAGAGGGTGAATGCCTGCTGGTTCCCCATCCACCGTCGTGGGAGGACTGCTTGCCCCTCCCACCTCCACCAGCAGAGGGTGAATGCCTGCTGGTTCCGCCTCAACCGTCGTGGGAGGACTGCTTGCCCCTCCCACCTCCACCAGCAGAGGGTGAATACCTGCTGGTTCCGCCTCAGCCGCCGTGGGAGGACTGCTTGCCACTCCCAGCTCCACCAGCAGAGGGTAAATACCTGCTGGTTCCGTCTCAGCCGCTGTGGGAGGACTGCTTTCCCCTCCCACCATCGCCATTGCCTGGGGATGGCTGTTCTGCATCGCCTGGGGCTGCCTTTTGTTCTCCACAGGACACAGGGTACGAGGGAGAAGTGGAGCTCCCGCTGCCGCCTCCATGGCCAGGGGCTCCCCTCCCGAGTTCGCCTCCCGAGGGTCCGCTGCGGCTGTCGTCGCCTTCCGAGGGTCCGCTGCGGCTGCCGTCGCCTTCCGAGGGTCCGCTGCGGCTGCCGTCGCCTTCCGAGGGTCCGCTGCTGCTGCCGTCGCCTTCCGAGGGTCCGCTGCTGCTGCCGTCGCCTTCCGAGGGTCCGCTGCTGCTGCCGTCGCCTTCCGAGGGTCCGCTGCTGCTGCCGTCGCCTGGGGTCGCCAGGGATCCTGCTTCGCCTGGGGTCGTCGAGGGTCCGGCTTTGCCTGGGGTCGCCAGGGATCCTACTTCGCCTGGGGTCGTCGAGGGTCCGGCTTCACCTGGGGTCGCCAGGGATCCTGCTTCGCCTGGGGTCGCTACACGATGGCCGGAGCTCCATGAAAGGGAGCTGCCAGAAATGAAGAAAGGGGGGGAGGTCAGGAGACCAGCTCCCCCAGCCGCACTTTCGCGGCTGGAGATCATGTGGTCGGAGCCCCACGGAGGGGAACTGCCGGCCATGAAGAAGGGGGGAGAGGTCAGGAGACCAGCTCCCCCAGCCGCACTTTCGCGGCAGGATAGAGTGTGGCGGGAGCCCCGGAAGAGGGAGCTGCCGGCCACGAAGAATGGGGGGGTGCCAGAGATTCCACCATGGCCACCCCCCAGAAGTAACTTGCTTCCCCCTCTTCCGGGACTTTAAGACTGAGGGGGGAGGTGGCCGTTGGGGCCATGTGTGCTGCGCACAAGGGGGGGCATGTGTGGCGGAGTGTCCCGCCCCTATTTATTATTATTTGTATTTTTGTTTGCGGCGCGGGTAAAAGCGCAGCGTCTTTTATTATTATTTAAAAACCACGTGAGGATGCATGGCTGATCAGCTACTGATTACTTAAATAGCTGACAGTCATGCATCCTTACCAAACGCGTGCAGACTCTGGCCGGGGGATAATAAGATAATTACCAACTAGTTAATCCCTCGGCCAGAGTATATAAACCTGCAGCTCTCTGCATTTGGGGTTGAGAGTGTAGAGGAGAGTACGGGAGAGCGGAGAGAGGAGAGAAAGCCACATTTGGAAAACAAATGCTAAAACGTGCTGGATTACCCAGCACGTCACTTACTTGTTTGTTTGTTCATTCGTTTGGCCCTCGTGCCCTTTTGTTTTGTGTTTTGTTGGTTTGTTTAATATTTTGTTTGTTAATAAATACGCTGAGTGCTACTGCACTCAGCTTCACCCGCCCATCCACTGTTTGTGATTCAGTTACTTCCTGGTCCGTGACGTCATCACCCTCACCACTGCGAGCCAGACTGCCACATAAGCAAACTCGTTAAATTTGCTTACTATACCAGAAATAAAAAATAGGAGGAGTGGCAAACACTGTTGAAGCAGCAAAGGTCATTCAAAATGATCTAGACAGCATTCAGAACTGGGCAGACACATGGCAAATGAAATTTAAATAGAGAAAAGTGTAAAGTATTGCATGCAGGCAATAAAAATGTGCATTATAAATATCATATGGGAGATACTGATATTGAAGAAGGGAACTATGAAAAAGACCTAGGAGTTTTTGTTGACTCAGAAATGTCTTCATCTATAAAATGTGGGGAAGCTATAAAAAAGGCCAACAAGATGCTCGGATATATTGTGAGAAGTGTTGAATTTAAATCAAGGGGAGTAATGTTAAAACTCTACAATGCATTAGTAAGACCTCACCTAGAGTATTGTGTTCAGTTCTGGGCACCTCGTTACAAAAAGGATATTGCTGCTCTAGAAAGAGTGCAAAGAAGAGCAAACAGAATTATCCCGGGTTTAAAGGGCATGTCGTATGCAGACAGGCTAAAAGAATTGAATCTATTCATTCTTGAACAAAGAAGACTATGCGGCGATCTGATTCAAACATTCAAAATCCTAAAAGGTATAGACAATGTCAACCCGGGGGATTTCTTTGACCTGAAAAAAGAAACAAGGACCAGGGGTCACACATGGAGATTAGATAAAGGGGCATTCAGAACAGAAAATAGGAGGCACTGTTTTACACAGAGAATTGTGAGGGTCTGGAACCAACTCCCCAGTAATGTTGTTGAAGCTGACACCCTGGGATCCTTCAAGAAGCTGCTTGATGAGATTCTGGGATCAATAAGCTACTAACAACCAAACGAGCAAGATGGGCTGAATGGCCTCCTCTCGTTTGTAAACTTTCTTATGTTCTTATGTATAAACCTGATCTTGTGCTGACTTGTGGCGGAGTGTCCCGCCCCTATGTATTATTATTTGTATTTTTGTTTACGGCGCGGGTAAAAGCGCCGCGTCTTTTATTATTTTATATTTAAAAACCCCGTGAGGATGCATGGCTGATCAGCTACTGATTATTTAACTAGCTGACAGTCATGCATCCTTACCAAATGCGTGCAGACTCTGGCCGAGGGATAATAAGATAATTACCAACTAGTTAATCCCTCGGCCAGAGTATATAAACCTGCAGCTCTCTGCACTTGATGTTGGGTGTACAGAGGAGAGTACGGGGAGCGGAGAGAGCGAGCAACATTCGAAAAACAATTGCTAAAACGTGCTGGATTGTCCAGCACGACACTTACTTGTTTGTTTGTTTATTCGTTTGGCCCTCGTGCCCTTTTGTTTTGTGTTTTGTTGGTTTGTTTAAATATTTTGTTTGTTTATTAAATACGCTGAACGCAATTGCGTTCAGCTTCACCCACCCATCTACTGTTTTGGTGTCAGTTACTTCCTGGTCCGTGACGTCATCCACTTCACCACTGCGAGCCAGACTGCCACATGACCTCATTCCACTGATTATCTGTAGTCATGTTAAATAACTGTGTTTTCTATCAGTAAACGTATCACTTATTTTACACTTGCCTATCCCATTTGTGTGTTGGGTCTTGATAGATGTGTTTGGAGTTGTCATATCTCCTGTGGGAACATAAGCAACAACGTATAGCAAATAATCACCATTGGGCTAAAAAAAAAAGTTGCCAGCTGTTTAATAATTTTAATAATTCAGACTAACATTCATTTGATGATAATGTGTTCTTTGTAATGATGTGGATAGTGGGAGATCTAAATACTGCTCCTATAATGTATAAACCTGATTATCTGTAGTCATGTTAAAAAGGGTTTCAATGAATCAATGTGGAGGAAGCATCAGAGGGAGTCATTTTGAGTGGCAGTATTTGGATCCACGGCTGTTCTCCTGCCCGGCATTCTATCTACTTCGATCTAATCTTGTCACCATTCCTTCAATTAAACATATTTGGCCATAATATCAAAAGCATGGGTGAATGAATTTCCCCTATTAGCATACTGTATTAGCATAATATTAGCGTACTGTACTTCATGGTGAGTCCTGTCAGAATGGTTTCATTTGAAGAAACTACCCCTACGGTATGCAATGATGGTTAACTCCAAGTCAATCATTTTAATTGTGAAATAGACACATTTTAACTATTTTGTCGAAAACTTTCTTTAAATCAGAAAACTGAATTGAAAATAAACACAGACTTGCCTGTCAGTTTCTGTTGGGGTGGAATTGTCGTATATACTGTGGGAATATAAACAACAAAAAAATAAACAACACAAATTAGAAACTAAAGCTGAGGTGGCAGTTTCTTTTCTAAATAATTTATACACCTAGGACTTCTGATTACCTCTCCAGATTTATGAACTGCATGGAAATTGATCTTTGCAACATTTCAAAGCAGTAAAGAATACATTACAATAAGTAAATCATATATATATGGCAAGCATTACGTTTTTTATTATATTTATTTTCCTATACCATATGTCCCAAAAGTATGTTTAATTTTAATCTTTATTTAGCAGAGCTCCACCTATGACATGTGTTGTTAGTTTCATCTTACTAAAAATACTGTAAAAAAGACTCACAAAAACCTTTACAGACGTTGTTTTTCACAAAGTCCCCTCATCTGATGATTAAAAGATGGAGGCTGTATGGGCCACCGTTTAGATCAACTGAGTCGACCCCACTGTGTCACAAAGTATTCAGCTCAGTCCTTACCTGTCACATGAAGGTAGACTGGGCGACTGCGTTTGCTGTTTGCTGAGTTCACAAGCTTCTCTTTTCCATAGATACAGGTGTAGTTTCCAGTATCATTCCTCGTAATGTTTTTAATGGAAAACGTGACACCTGGTACGTCTTTGGGATGGGGTTGTGAATCGACAAGGTTTCCAGTTTTATATAGATGGAAAATTCCTTCTTTTCCTGTTGCTTCTCTGAGTTCAGCTGGTATTATACATTTAAATGATACATCCATTCCTTCCATTGGGCTCGGTTTGTCTAGCTGAAGTGTGAGTGTATCTAAAAATAACAAGTAGACTCTTACTAATCCAAACCCTGTTCAGATTAATGGTTTGATCGTAATCTGTATCAAATTATAAACACCTTCTCTTGTCTTATGTTTGATATGTGTTTAAGTTATAGTTCATGATGAATCAGAACCATTTTAATTAATCATTCAGAGACATCTATTTTATACATTCTCACATAATTATAAGATTGAACTTTCTCCAGCCGATATCAGCAAGCATTTAATTCTCATAGCATGGTTCGGATTAGTGTGAGTTTAATGTATGAGAAATTTAGAGAAATATCTTAATACAGTTTTAATACTAGTTTTAAAAACTCATCAATTGACTGAAGGAGCAGTATATTATGTATATACATTTCAAGTACAATAACATTATTTGAATGATTTAGGCTCTAAAAGCTGTAACATAAATCCATTTAAAAATAAACCCATCTATTTAGAACAAAGCCAAGCATTTTTAATTTGTTTTTTGTAATTTGTTTATAGTTAAAAACACCTTATCTAGTCCTATGTTTGATATTTTTTAAGTAAATCAGTTTCTTTTTTTCACATAAAGTTACATTCAGGTATTTTATCATAGTTTGTACTCACCTCTTACAGTGAGATTAACTGAAGAACCATGGCTGATGTTTTTCACATCTCCTGGATTCTCATTTCCATACATGCAGGTGTAGTCTCCAGCGTCATTCTTTCTGATGTCTTGTTTTATAAATGTGACAGCTCCTATTCCTCTGGGCTCTGGCAGTGATCTGATCTTCTCTCTGTTTTTATATAAATGGAACCAATTCTCCTTGTTCTCTGGTTGTTCTCCATGCACAGCTGATATTATACATTTGAATTCAACCTTCTCCCCTTCCAGTACAGTCGTTTTCCCAATTTGAATCATCGCTGTATGGAGTGGCTCTGTAAACATGTATTTAAAAAATTTACAAATAGCATGACAGAGAATAATCTGTTAAGCAAATAAGAACATGATCATATGGACACATATCTGTTTGAAACATGCAGTTTTCAGAAAATTAAAAAAGACCATTTGTTCTCTGAAAACTC